>NC_134355.1:632360931-632662597 GCF_048569485.1 Anomaloglossus baeobatrachus
ACCAATATGGATGAATAAAAATCTTCATGCTTTATTTGAAAAGTTTAAAAATAAAGAAAAGGGTCACAAATCATCCAAAATCGCCATGCGACTTGCCGTGCGGCTTGACGCGTTTCGGACGCAAAAGGGGAATTTTTAAAAACAGTCCTTAATCATAAGCCATGTAGGATGGGGGGCAAGAGATATATATTAGCACCTTAAGAAGCAATGAAATACAAGAGCAAGATGGAAAACAGGAAGGGAGTCCACCCGAAAACATGCAAATTAGTAAGAGGGTTGGTATATCATTGGATTCTCTTAACCCCATATGCGTATGTGTATCTGTGTCGCCCTGGGCAAGCCAGGGGACACAGGTCACAACACCACCACACCCCACACTCCAGGTAGGCACACCTGCTAACCAGAAATCCTTGTTGCCTTCCTCCAGAGGTTGATGATGCACACCAGGGGGTGGGCCAGGCGGTTGTCTCCGCCCACCAAGGAGCTCACAACACTGGAGGCAGGAAGTAACCAGGCAGTTGGAGTCCAGGGAGAGTCGAGTGAGGGAGGAGGAAGTGGAAGGAGTGAGGAGTAGCCCAGGCAGGGGCTAAAGTAAACAACAAAGTGAAAGTGAAGGTAGTAAAGGAGGAAAGCAAGCAAAGTGACAGAAGGGAAGAAAGCCTGAGAGCCCAGCCGTGTGTAGGGCCAGAACAGCAAGGTCAGCAACGGCGGTGACTGTTTGGAGGGGGGACCGTTTGGAAGTTCCTGGAAGGACCCCGTTGGCTGTGTGCCCGGTGGTCTGGAGCAGTGTTTCGAAGGACAGTCAGCACCAGGGCAGGGGCCTCTCGGACCCCGGCAAGGCTAGGAGTCGCCAAATTTGCCAAATCCGTCAGTGACGGGGACGCAGAGCCCCCAGCAACCAAGTCCCGATTGACGGCAACAGCCCGAACATTACCGGGGAGACACCGCCACCGCCAAGGCACAAGTTTCCCCAGGGCCAGCGCCTGCGGGCAAAGTGTAGAGCTCCTCCGGCCCAGATTGCAGTCGGGGAGCGGGTAACCGGAGGGAATCCACCGCTACCATCAGACAACGAAGGTGCAAGGAAGAGAAACGTCACCGTTACCTACCGGGAGTGCAGGTGCAGCCGTCTGTGGGACCGGTCCTACCAGCCGTTGGTTTACCGTACAAACTGTGTCCGTGTGTCAGGCTGAGTGAGTACCATAGTGCCGCAAGGCACAGCGCTGCCCCCGCGCCCCTGCGCCCTCCAGGCCCTACACTTCACATCTCATCACCGGGCCCCGGGATCACCAACCCCTACCCACGGAGGGGCAACACAACACCTGGCTGCTCCGCATCACCATCCCCGGGACCCCCACACTGAGCAGCGGTGGTGCAATCACCACAACCGTGGGTGGCGTCACGAACTATAACAATCCCCACACCCAACAAACACCCCCCTTTCACTCACGGGCGAGGAGTTTCGCTCGAGACACCCCGGGATCCGGCCCACGGCTCGAGCCACCAGGAGCAACTGCCGGACCCGAGCAGAAGGGGTGAGCGCCGGTGTGCTGACACCCTCCTCCCCGCCCGCGACAACTTGGCGTCACGAACAGGATCTTACCGCTCTGCCGTCAGGTAGAGGTGCGCCTTGTTACCGCCGGAGGCATCCGGCAGAAAAATTTCAGAAGCCGCCATCTTTGGCGCGAAAAGTTCCCGCTCGAGCGTCTTCTCGAGCAGTAGAAGCGCGAAGGCCAAAACCCCGCCCCGAGAGAGGAGGGGCCGAAAAGAGCTAAGGGGGACGCGATGGCGGCTGGACGCGTGTAAGTGTGGCGTCCGCAACAAGCAAACTGGAAACCCCCGATCCATCGACCCTAACGGAAAATGTCCGCCCCGCCGAGCTATGCGGAGGCGGCCGAGCTGGTGCCCGGGACAGCGGCATGGCTGAGGGCCCGAACGGTGGAGATTTGCCGCCATTATCAGAGGCAGATTGGCGGGCTGATGGAGCAATGGGCCGCAGAGGTGGAGGCGCTAGTTGCCGTAGCGCGAGTGTATGGAATGGAGGAACCGGAGAGTGACCCACGCCCCTGTGTCCCGGAGGGACCGGCCGCTGCGGCTGAGGGACCCGGGTCTGATGCCTGGCTCCTAGGTTGCCTCCGTCCTACGTGCTCGCATGCTGCACAGCACCTGGCCCGCCGGGCGTACATCCCCCCGTGATTGCAGCCCAGGGAGTAGCAAGCCTGGAAGCTACGGCGGTTGGAAGCTACCCGACTGGTGCGGAAGCTGTTGATGGTGACTCCGGGCCTGACACCGAGCCCATGTCGGAGGAGGATGGTGTCCGCCGCAGCCGAAGAATCTGAGTAGGGCAGCGGATGCCCGTTGCACCGTCCCCGTGGGGACCACCAGAAGTTTGCTGTTTGTTTGAAAAAGTTGAAAGTTTGAAATGATGAAAATGAAAATGACCGAGTACTTCACCTGATTCACCGTGTGATTGCAACCGGCTGGAGCCGGCACCGTTGTCCCCGTGGGGACCATTTAAAATGCATGGGAACTATCCAATGGACAAGCCCGTGAACTCTGCAGGGCAACCACAAACGTTAAGTGGCTTGTAAATATGTTGGGTACCGTTACCGTTTCCGCAATACCGCCTCCGGAGAGGCAGGTTGGAGGGAGGGCCCTGAGCAGAGCAGGCCAGGGCCCAGCCACCAAAGGAACCGGTGGCTACCCTCTGGAGGGGAAGGACAGATCCCGCTCGGGTGACTTGTGCTGGACTGTGGGTCAAGGGGTGCTGCCTGGGTTTTAGGGGCAGCATCAGGGCCAGGTTGCTTGGGTGGGAGAGAGCGGAAACCGTGACCGTACACCGTTGCAACGTTTAAGAAAATGTGCCTCCCGGCTTGGGAAGAGTTTATGATTAAAAATGTTATTGATGTTTGATTAACCCTTGTTATCCCCTTTTACAGAAAAATAAAACCGGTGTAGGACGGCAGCCCGCGGACGGTCTGCATTTTGCTAAGGGGGAATGTGTCGCCCTGGGCAAGCCAGGGGACACAGGTCACAACACCACCACACCCCACACTCCAGGTAGGCACACCTGCTAACCAGAAATCCTTGTTGCCTTCCTCCAGAGGTTGATGATGCACACCAGGGGGTGGGCCAGGCGGTTGTCTCCGCCCACCAAGGAGCTCACAACACTGGAGGCAGGAAGTAACCAGGCAGTTGGAGTCCAGGGAGAGTCGAGTGAGGGAGGAGGAAGTGGAAGGAGTGAGGAGTAGCCCAGGCAGGGGCTAAAGTAAACAACAAAGTGAAAGTGAAGGTAGTAAAGGAGGAAAGCAAGCAAAGTGACAGAAGGGAAGAAAGCCTGAGAGCCCAGCCGTGTGTAGGGCCAGAACAGCAAGGTCAGCAACGGCGGTGACTGTTTGGAGGGGGACCGTTTGGAAGTTCCTGGAAGGACCCCGTTGGCTGTGTGCCCGGTGGTCTGGAGCAGTGTTTCGAAGGACAGTCAGCACCAGGGCAGGGGCCTCTCGGACCCCGGCAAGGCTAGGAGTCGCCAAATTTGCCAAATCCGTCAGTGACGGGGACGCAGAGCCCCCAGCAACCAAGTCCCGATTGACGGCAACAGCCCGACCATTACCGGGGAGACACCGCCACCGCCAAGGCACAAGTTTCCCCAGGGCCAGCGCCTGCGGGCAAAGTGTAGAGCTCCTCCGGCCCAGATTGCAGTCGGGGAGCGGGTAACCGGAGGGAATCCACCGCTACCATCAGACAACGAAGGTGCAAGGAAGAGAAACGTCACCGTTACCTACCGGGAGTGCAGGTGCAGCCGTCTGTGGGACCGTCCTACCAGCCGTTGGTTTACCGTACAAACTGTGTCCGTGTGTCAGGCTGAGTGAGTACCATAGTGCCGCAAGGCACAGCGCTGCCCCCGCGCCCTGCGCCCTCCAGGCCCTACACTTCACATCTCATCACCGGGCCCCGGGATCACCAACCCCTACCCACGGAGGGGCCAACACAACACCTGGCTGCTCCGCATCACCATCCCCGGGACCCCCACACTGAGCAGCGGTGGTGCAATCACCACAACCGTGGGTGGCGTCACGAACTATAACAATCCCCACACCCAACAAACCCCCCCCTTTCACTCACGGGCGAGGAGTGTCGCTCGAGACACCCCGGGATCCGGCCCACGGCTCGAGCCACCAGGAGCAACTGCCGGACCCGAGCAGAAGGGGTGAGCGCGGTGTGCTGACACCCTCCTCCCCGCCCGCGACATATCTACTGGGGAATTCAATGAAAAACAATTCTTAGATTACAAAAAGACCTCAAAATAAGGTCAATGCAAGCATACATGTGTATATGTGCACCATTCCACCCACCATATATTTCGTATAGCAATTATTTCACTAAGGAAACAAGAAGATTATTTCATTGGTCTATAAAAAGATGTTCATGCAGATATTATAATAGGTGGATATATCTTATATAGATGGTATGTTTACACATGCATATAAATGCATGTGCTCTGTGGGTGCAGGGTAAAGAAAAAGATAGATAGAAATAGAAATACATGTATGTGGACTAGATATTATATCGTTTCCAGTATAGGATTTTATATATTATAGACATATGAAAAAAAAAAAAAATATATATATATTTTTATTTTAGTCTTTATTTTTATTTCTATATTTTGTATGTGTAGCTATATGAGCTCTATGTACACATGTGTGCAGTGTGTACACATGTGTACGATGGAAGAAACTTATAAAACATAGGATATCCAGGAATTCAGTTATGAGAATTATATAAAAAAAAAAACAAAAAACCTGTGATTGTATTTCATATATATATAAACTAATCATATGACATAGCGTAGATCGGAACGATAATTAAGTCCCTTTGGATGCCGGGTATCGAGCCGTTTACTCTGAAGCTGGACCTGCCTGTCCGCAGGACTACGTGCATCAACCGCAGACTGGAGGACCTTACATGGGTGAGCTGAATACTTTTTTTCTCTACTTTCCCTGTTTTTGGCGTTTTTTATTCGCGCCCACCCTTGAATACATCTTGCTCTTGTATTTCATTGCTTCTTAAGGTGCTATATATATCTCTTGCCCCCCATCCTACATGGCTTATGATTAAGGACTGTTTTTAAATTCCCCTTTTGTGTCCGAAACGCGTCAAGCCGCACGGCAAGTCGCATGGCGATTTTGGATGATTTGTGACCCTTTTCTTTATTTTTAAACTTTTCAAATAAAGCATGAAGATTTTTATTCATCCATATTGGTGCTGAGTCCCACTCATTTTCTATTATTTTAGAGGAAACATGGTATATTCGTAAATTGGATTTTCAAAACCCCCCTTCAAATGCAGCAGAGTCCTAGATTTTGGTTAAAGTTTTTGACAAAAAATCCCTTTTCGCATTCAAAACACGTTGCTTTTATCTGCCCCTTGGAGCTGTCATTTTAAAGTTAAGGAATAAAATTTGAAGACATTTTAGGAGTTGAAAGTTTTTTCTTCTTTTTAGCTTTGCCAACAGTTCCTGAAGTCTGAAAGTTCTCTAGTAGAGATGAACGAATTGATTCACATAACTCTCGTCTGGTGGCCACGTCAGTATTCTGTGGCTCCTGGATGGGAGCCCTGCAAACCTCTTGATACTGGCAGGCATCACTGGATTCTCTTCTGATAAGTAACCTGTGACATTTGTCTGGGACCACAGACTCAGGGTGACTGTCACAGGCAGCCTAGAGGCAAGCTGCCCACTCAGCAGGATCCCAAGAACCCCAAAACCTTTTAACCCCTGTTCAGGGATCTGGAATTACAACAAGATCCAAGAGATCACTGCCTATGGAAAGGCTGCAGTCCAGAGAAGAATGGTCATCAGGCAGGGTTAAAACCAGGACGTACAGTAGAAGCACAATCAGCAGGCAAAAGGGGTGGTCAGTAAATCAGGCCAAGGTCAAACCGGAGATGGCACAAAAACAGCAGGCAGGCGAATAATCAGAAATCAGGCAACTGTCATAACACAAGTAGCAATAGTGCAAGGGCAGGGAATCAGGGATGATGCAGTGAATATACACAGACTATATGTGGCGGCGAATAAGAAGGGTGTGGTGCCTTATAGCTTGCTGAAGCTGAAAGGTGATAACTTTAGCAGGAAGACACACACCATCACAGTCAGCCAGTGGTACTGAAGATCCCAGGGAAACACAGCTTAGTGGATGGGCGAAGCCTGCGCCCACCAGAGCTACTGGCACTGTCTCTTCTACCACCAGCACTGCCCACTGCGGGAATACGGCGGCACCTGGTGATTGAAGCAGAAGTTGCAGGAGCAGACTTATGGAGATGTGACATAACCCTAAGCAGCATCACATGTGCTACACACCATAACAATAACATTGTACCGGGCTTAAAAATCAGAAGAGGCACCAGGGATGCCGGCAAGTAGGAGGCACTTTGCAGAGTTTTTATCTGGCTGTCATGGACTACTGAAGTGACTGTGAGAGAAGAGTCCTGTGAATCGATTAGCACATGTCTATGTGCAACTAAGTCTAAAGGCCGCTTTACACGCATTGACATCGCTAACGAGATGTTGTTGGGGTCACGGAATTCGTGACGCACATCTGGCCTCATTAGCGACGTTGTTGTGTGTGAAACACACGAACAACCGTTAACGATTAAAATGACTTACCTTATCGTTGATCGTTGTAATCCCAATTATCGTTCCTGTTGCAGGACGCAGGTTGTTCATCGTTCCTACGGCACCACACACAGCTATATGTGACACCGCAGGAACAAGGAACATCACCGTACCTGCGTCCGGCGGCAATGAGGAAGGAAGGAGGCGGGCGGGATGTTCCGCCCGCTCATCTCCACCCCTCTGCTTCTATTGGGCGGCTGCTTAGTGACGTCGCTGTGACGCCACACGAACCGCCCCCTTAGAAAGGAGGCAGTTTGCCGGCCACAGCGACGTCGCTAGGCAGGCAAGTATGTGTGACAGGGACTAACGATATTGTGCACCACGGGCAGTGATTTGCCCATGACGCACAACCGACGGGGGCGGGTGCTTTCACCAGCGACATCGCTAGCGATGTCGCTGTATGTAAAGTGCCCTTAACTTACACACAACTAAAGTCATAGTGTCGCCCAAGCCCGTTCTAGAGCCTCCTGGAGCCCTGAGCAATGCCTCCTACCCGCCAGGTTCTCTTATCATCAATCAACCTGGCAGGATGTTGCGTGTGCATCAAGCTGCAACAATGGCAGCAAAAAGTCTGTGTAAACACATAGTAAAGGGTACTTTGCACACTCCGACATCTCAAGCCGATGGCAGCGATGCCGAGCGCGATAGTCCCCGCCCCCGTCGCAGCAGCGATATCTTATGATAGCTGCCGTAGCAAACATTATCGCTGCGGCAGCTTCACATGCACATACCTGCCCTGCGATGTCGCTCTGGCTGGCGAACCGCCTCCTTCCTAAGGGGGCGGGTCGTGCGGCGTCACAGCGACGTCACACTGTAGGCAGCCAATAGAAGTGGAGGGGCGGAGATGAGAGGGACGTAAACATCCCGCCCACCTCTGTCCTTCCGCATAGCCGGCGTGAGCCACGGTGACGCAGGTACGCTGATGTTCCTCGCTCCTGCGGCTTCTCACACAGCAATGTGTGCTGCCACAGGGGAACGAGGAACAACATCGTACCGTCGCTGCAGCGAAATTATGAAAATGTCGGACACTACACCGATGATACGATTACGACGCTTTTGCGCTCGTTAATCGTATCAAAAAGGATTCACATACTCCAATGTCGACAACGACGCCAGATGTGCGTCACATTCGATTTGACCCCACAGCTGCGATGTCGTAGTGTGCAAAGTACCCCTAAGGCTTTGGGTGTGTAATTTCAAACAATCACATCTTGGTATAAATTTTTGATCATGAAAATTTGTTCTTCATTTCTGACGAATAATAAGGGCATTTTCATTTATTTTTTTTCTGGAATTGATGCGATTGTCATTTGACAGAAGAGATCCCTGTAAGACTCCTCGCAGACAGAGCAGGGATGGTAATTTTTTACGAGGTATACTTTTTACACTCAGACGCAGCTTGTTCAGTTGTAGAAGATAGACCGGTCTCCATAATCGCAGAGGCTAAACTGCGACCGCTCTGAATAGCTTACCTGTCACTGAGAGAGCGGAGTGTGACAGGAACTCTATTATTGACACTTCAAGCCATGAGTTAATAATCCACTCTGTGCTAAATGTGTCAAATTTTAAAAGCTTGGTTATCAGACTTCATGTATTTAGAATAAATCCCGCTGACAGGTATTATAAAGGCAGACGACACACCTTTATAGCTTGTGAGTCAGCGACATATCACAACCCACCCTAGATAACAATACTGACCTTTCAAGACATCGTAGAATATTGACCTGGACTCCGAAGACATCAGGGGGAGATAATGATTATTATAGAGCCATGATAATATACGAATTGCATTGATTTACTTTATCACTTTACTACCTCTTAGGGTAAGTTCACACAGTGCGTTTTTGCGCAGTTTTCGGGTGCGTTTTTGCTCAGAAAACTGCATGACTTTGCTTCCCCAGCAAAGTCTATGAGTTTTCATTTTTGCTGTCTGCACACAGCGTTTTTTTTCAGCTGCGTTTTTGTGGTGCCACAAAAACGCAGCATGTCTTATTCCCGCGCTTTTCATCCATTGAGTGCAATGGGATGTTGAAAGACGCAATGAGAAATGCAAATAGCTGCGTTTTGGCGCGTTTTTTATGACGCGGGTGCGTTTTTGTGCGTTTTTTGCCGCAACGAAAACACACCAAACACACATTTTTTTGGTGCAATTTTCTGCCACAAGGTGCACCAAAATCTCAGTTTGCACACATACCTTCTTTGTTAAACACTTAGTGAACAAAGATACTAATTTTTTTTGTATTTTGAGAAATTAGAGTCCTTAAAAAGGTGGGCCGCTACTTTTTTATTGAGTGCCTATCCGTAGGCTAGGCCATCGGTGACTGATCTGTGCAACACCCGGCACCCCGGTCAATCAGCTGTAACCAGCCTGAAGTTCTCAGAAGCTGCTAGATACTGCAGATCCCCCTTTATTCATTGGAACAGGACATGGATCTGCAGTATCTGGCCATGGCCACTATAGAAATGAACATCCAAGAACTTCTGGCCAATGCCGGTAACAACAGATCAGCGAGGGTGCCGGGTGTCGCATCCCCACAGATCAGATATTTATGGCTTCAATAAAAATGTGGTGGCCAAACAATTTAATGAAATTCAAATTAAGGTAAAGATGGACATGTCTATAATATGGGTAACGGAAAGATAATGAGAATTGAAATTTAATCTTTGACATCCTATGGTAAAACTATCATTATATTGATTAATTATAAACATACATATTACAAATCTTTTCTCTCCAGATGGACGTTTTTCCAAAAAAGGTTCTACAGCTCTGGCTTGGGTGACACTACGATTTTAGTTGAGCAGTACCATGTAAGTGTTGAATATACAATAAGTTAAGCTTAGTTGCATATAGAGATGAGCAGATCGATTCACAGGACCCTGGTCTAGCGGCCAGATATGAGCCCGAAGAAACGTCCCCTATCTGCCATCATCCCTGCTGTCTCTTCTGATTTGTAGGCATAACATCATTGTTAACACGTGACGCAGAAGAGACGCAGGGGATCCATACACATAGGAGGCGGTTTGCAGGGGTCCTGTCCAGCAGCCATGGAAAACTCATGTGAACACTGGACCAGCTGCAAATCGAATTACTCATCTACACAAATGTGGTAAAAATTCCATGCAAATTTTCTTTTCCCTTTGATTTATGATTGTTTTTTAACTATATTTTTGTATAACATTTCTATTTCATATAAGATGGGTGAATTGCTTTGACACATATTGAATTAGACTTGAATTTCACAAAAATTCAGATTTTTGCTAAATCCATGGCATTCCACATCAGTATTTGTGTTTTTCTCCTCTACTGGAAGAAGAATGTCATGTCGTTAAGGAATAACGTTTGGAACTCCATTCTATGTCTGAACTGGGTGCAAAAAACCTAAAAAACATCACTATGGGGAGATAAGGTATGCACACCAGTGACTATGGAAGGGGAATACATGGAATAGCAGAAACTGCTGTGTGAATACTGACATGAAAAATTCAATAGCTATTTGTAAAAATGAAATGTGAAAAATGGAACCTGCATTACTGCCATGAATATATGAATAAAGAGAAATTTAGCTACTGAATTGATCAATGCAGAAGAGCCCCAACACTACGCCAAAGTATTTCTCTACGTTGGGGTCCCTAGCTTGTGTGTGTCCTCTCATGCAGTTAAAAAAACTTACCGTGTATGGGACGCTGAGACCCAGGCTATATATGCGTATAATGTGGATTGGCAATAGGTGTGTATGGGGAGGGTTCACAAACGAAAAACTACTAACATTAAGGAATAACGTTTGGAACTCCATTCTATGTCTGAACTGGGTGCAAAAAACCTAAAAAACATCACTATGGGGAGATAAGGTATGCACACCAGTGACTATGGAAGGGGAATACATGGAATAGCAGAAACTGCTGTGTGAATACTGACATGAAAAATTCAATAGCTATTTGTAAAAATGAAATGTGAAAAATGGAACCTGCATTACTGCCATGAATATATGAATAAAGAGAAATTTAGCTACTGAATTGATCAATGCAGAAGAGCCCCAACACTACGCCAAAGTATTTCTCTACGTTGGGGTCCCTAGCTTGTGTGTGTCCTCTCATGCAGTTAAAAAAACTTACCGTGTATGGGACGCTGAGACCCAGGCTATATATGCGTATAATGTGGATTGGCAATAGGTGTGTATGGGGAGGGTTCACAAACGAAAAACTACTAACATTAAGGAATAACGTTTGGAACTCCATTCTATGTCTGAACTGGGTGCAAAAAACCTAAAAAACATCACTATGGGGAGATAAGGTATGCACACCAGTGACTATGGAAGGGGAATACATGGAATAGCAGAAACTGCTGTGTGAATACTGACATGAAAAATTCAATAGCTATTTGTAAAAATGAAATGTGAAAAATGGAACCTGCATTACTGCCATGAATATATGAATAAAGAGAAATTTAGCTACTGAATTGATCAATGCAGAAGAGCCCCAACACTACGCCAAAGTATTTCTCTACGTTGGGGTC
Source organism: Anomaloglossus baeobatrachus (assembly GCF_048569485.1). Lineage (NCBI taxonomy): Eukaryota > Metazoa > Chordata > Amphibia > Anura > Aromobatidae > Anomaloglossus > Anomaloglossus baeobatrachus. The sequence goes on from NC_134355.1 coordinate 632,372,118, forward strand.
CCTAGCTTGTGTGTGTCCTCTCATGCAGTTAAAAAAACTTACCGTGTATGGGACGCTGAGACCCAGGCTATATATGCGTATAATGTGGATTGGCAATAGGTGTGTATGGGGAGGGTTCACAAACGAAAAACTACTAACATTAAGGAATAACGTTTGGAACTCCATTCTATGTCTGAACTGGGTGCAAAAAACCTAAAAAACATCACTATGGGGAGATAAGGTATGCACACCAGTGACTATGGAAGGGGAATACATGGAATAGCAGAAACTGCTGTGTGAATACTGACATGAAAAATTCAATAGCTATTTGTAAAAATGAAATGTGAAAAATGGAACCTGCATTACTGCCATGAATATATGAATAAAGAGAAATTTAGCTACTGAATTGATCAATGCAGAAGAGCCCCAACACTACGCCAAAGTATTTCTCTACGTTGGGGTCCCTAGCTTGTGTGTGTCCTCTCATGCAGTTAAAAAAAACTTACCGTGTATGGGACGCTGAGACCCAGGCTATATATACGATGTGGATTGGCAATAGGTGTGTATGGGGAGGGTTCACAAACGAAAAACTACTAACATTAAGGAATAACGTTTGGAACTCCATTCTATGTCTGAACTGGGTGCAAAAAACCTAAAAAACATCACTATGGGGAGATAAGGTATGCACACCAGTGACTATGGAAGGGGAATACATGGAATAGCAGAAACTGCTGTGTGAATACTGACATGAAAAATTCAATAGCTATTTGTAAAAATGAAATGTGAAAAATGGAACCTGCATTACTGCCATGAATATATGAATAAAGAGAAATTTAGCTACTGAATTGATCAATGCAGAAGAGCCCCAGGTTCCATTTTTCACATTTCATTTTTACAAATAGCTATTGAATTTTTCATGTCAGTATTCACACAGCAGTTTCTGCTATTCCATGTATTCCCCTTCCATAGTCACTGGTGTGCATACCTTATCTCCCCATAGTGATGTTTTTTAGGTTTTTTGCACCCAGTTCAGACATAGAATGGAGTTCCAAACGTTATTCCTTAATGTTAGTAGTTTTTCGTTTGTGAACCCTCCCCATACACACCTATTGCCAATCCACATTATACGCATATATAGCCTGGGTCTCAGCGTCCCATACACGGTAAGTTTTTTTAACTGCATGAGAGGACACACACAAGCTAGGGACCCCAACGTAGAGAAATACTTTGGCGTAGTGTTGGGGCTCTTCTGCATTGATCAATTCAGTAGCTAAATTTCTCTTTATTCATATATTCATGGCAGTAATGCAGGTTCCATTTTTCACATTTCATTTTTACAAATAGCTATTGAATTTTTCATGTCAGTATTCACACAGCAGTTTCTGCTATTCCATGTATTCCCCTTCCATAGTCACTGGTGTGCATACCTTATCTCCCCATAGTGATGTTTTTTAGGTTTTTTGCACCCAGTTCAGACATAGAATGGAGTTCCAAACGTTATTCCTTAATGTTAGTAGTTTTTCGTTTGTGAACCCTCCCCATACACACCTATTGCCAATCCACATTATACGCATATATAGCCTGGGTCTCAGCGTCCCATACACGGTAAGTTTTTTTAACTGCATGAGAGGACACACACAAGCTAGGGACCCCAACGTAGAGAAATACTTTGGCGTAGTGTTGGGGCTCTTCTGCATTGATCAATTCAGTAGCTAAATTTCTCTTTATTCATATATTCATGGCAGTAATGCAGGTTCCATTTTTCACATTTCATTTTTACAAATAGCTATTGAATTTTTCATGTCAGTATTCACACAGCAGTTTCTGCTATTCCATGTATTCCCCTTCCATAGTCACTGGTGTGCATACCGAATGTCATGTCGTGACTGGAAGACGTTGTCATGTCGGTCTGGGCAAGATGGAAAAGATGGGAAAAATTCTTTAGAAAGAATGTCAACTGTAAGTGTGGTGCCCCACAGGTTACTGCACCCCCATTAGAGTGTAGTACTCATCCTGGGTCCAAGGAAGGTCGAGGCTGGTTTAAACATACACAAACATACAGTCAATGGGTTGCCCCCCCAATGGGAACTGGGTCAGGGTCGGATCACAGTAGGGGGTCACTACAGCGGTGGGTTTACAGGACATCATCGCACCAGGGGCTCCCAAGATCCACTGGACTGGGGACTCAGGGTCAGGGAGAAGCAACCACCAGGGGGAGTTAGGAGAACAGTGACCTAGTGAAAATAGTGAACCAACTGGTGGCAGTGAATGGGGACAACAACTCAGAACACACAACACAACATCTACAGGGAGAACAGCTCTGTGGGCCAAGGCATTCAACACAGTCGTTGGGGAGAAGCAGGGCAGCTGCTTCCACAGAACTGGCGCTGTCGGGATACAGATTCCTAGGGCAGATATACTTCATGTTATCTATCATCTCTGCAAGGGTCGCAGGGAACGGCAACAAAAAGTCACAGGACCCGTCCCATGAGTCTGCAGCAAATAGCATATAGGATCTGGGATTGAGGACCAGCCCCATAATGGAACCACGCTATCAGCATACAGAACGGGACATACGTACTTTACTGACACCGGGACTCTCAAGTGCTTCACGTCACGGGGGTCTGATACTTAGTGCATCAAAGGAGGAGAGAGCTCACAGGCTGACACACATATCGGACTTGACCTTTCACAGATTCCGAATCGGCTGGCAGAGAACGGTACCTCGGGCAGTGTCTGAAAGACTTGTGAGTAAAAACACCTGGAACCGCAGCCCCTGTTTCTGCCTCTCCTTTAACCGTCACCGCCACTCAGCACTGCGGCGCTAACGGGGACCACTACTACCCCCGCCATCCTCCCCAGGGTAATCCCGCTCCACCTGTCGGGAGCGACACCATCCCGACTGCACCTGACATCTGCCCCGGTGAGAGACCCTGGAGCAACGGCGCCCATCCCTGGCTGCATACCACAGGTGGCGTCACAATTCTAGTAGACTTTCCTAAGCTACCAACTATTACCTCCATCCTCCCTGCCATCCACCAATCCTCCTTCCTGTACACCTCAGGACAACGGAACCAGGCCAGGCCACCCCGCGATAACGCAGAGGATCTGCACCCCCAGCCCGGCGACGAGTAGGTTAAAACACCTGCCCCGTGGGGCACTACATAAGTCACTATCTATAACTGTAATCTCTTATCTGTCCTGCATTATGGTTATCACCCACTACACGGTCATCATATGACAATAATATCGGTGTTAATCTATGTATAGTGATTATCAATAACAGTGCGGTCATCTGTTAATGTTCGCTTATATCTAGAAATAGCACCACCATAGTTGTAAATAGGGGTTTATCTGGTTAGTAGCCCACTCAGAAGTTTTGCCCCCTAAGCTGGACCCCTAGCTACACCTTTGTTTGCAGAAATTAAGTTTCATGTACCCTTCAAGGGAAACTGTCATGTGGAAAAACACTACTAACCTGCAGATATGGGCTAATAGGGTTCTGAACCTGCCCGACGCCTGCACTGAGAGCACTGCTGCCAGGAGCCAATTAACGTTTTTCTTCCCGGCAGCATTTAATTTCCAGTCATAGGGGTGAGTCCTGCACGGATTCAGTCATCGCTCTGTGTATTGTGAGCAGCGGATGTAACTACGCCCCCAGCACTGATTGACAGCCAGTTCTAATGCAGTCGGTTGTCAGTCCTTACCAGGGTGTGGTTATACAGTAGCTGCCGCTCACTATACACTGCCACTGAATGTCACTGAACCCGCGAAAGCTGCACCCCTATGACTGGAAGCCGAATGCTGTCAGGATGATTAAAAATTATTTCCTCCCGGCAGCCAGACTCTCAGTGTTGGCACCGGGCAGGTTGAGAATGCTATTACCTTGCAGATTAGCCCATATATCCAGGTTAGTATATAATTTCTTATGACAGGTTCCTTTTAAAGTGTTGTTCCCATTGTCATGAATGGGTATAGTATGTTGTGGCTTGTAAAGGCATACAATTTTAAAATTTTACTACTTAATAAATTATTTTTGCCATTTTTGAGATATCAAGTCTTTTGTTTACAGCTAGGCAATGGGCTGTAACAAGAACAAAATTGTTAAGCAGTAAACTGTAACAATAACACAGGTCTGCAATGGTAAAATTGTTCAAAAAGAAAAAGGGGATTTTTTTTTGTATACTTCGATTGCTGAATTAAGTAAAATATCCAAAAAATTCTGTCACATTTTTCTGCAAACACTGACTCGATAGGCTTTTTCTTATACCATAGTTTGACCGATTGGCGTGACCTTTGGTGGATGATTTTGGTGTCATTAGATTGCATAGAAATTAATGAATGCTGTGCTGCAATTGGCTGCTATGGGCAGAGAATATCTTCTTAACCCCGATTCCAAAAAGTGTGGTCATGTCCACAAATGGAGAATCTATTGAATCATCCTCATAATATTCTGAAAATTGTGCTACTGCACAATGGCAGTAAAGGCGATGTTACATGCAGCGATATCACTAGCAATATCGCTGGTGAAAGCACCCACCCCCGTCGTTTGTGCATCACGGGCAAATAGCTGCCCGTGGTGCACAAAATTGTTTTAGATGCCATCACACTATACTTACCTGCCTAGCGACGTTGCTGTGTCCGGCGAACCGCCTCCTTTCTAAGGGGGCGTTTCGTTCGGCATCACAGCAGTGTCACTAAGCGGCCACCCAATAGAAGCGGAGGGGCGGAGATGAGCGGGACATAACATCCCGCCCACCTCCTTCCTTCCGCATTGCCGGCAGCCACAGGTAAGCTGTTGTTTGTTGTTCCCGGGGTGTCACACGTAGCGATGTGTGCTGCCTCGGGAACGACGAACAACCTGTGTGCTCAACAATCAACGATTTTTTGAAAAGGAACGACGTGTCAACGATGGATTATAAGGTGAGTATTTTCCATCGTTAACGGTCGTTCCTTGCTGTCACATGCAACGACGTCGCTAATGATGCCAGATGTGCGTCACGGAATCCGTGCCCACGGCGATATATTGTTATATCGCCGTCGTTGCATGTAACGCGGCCTTAAGTATGCTTCAGTACTGGTAGAGCATTCTGTGCACTCTAAGGAAAGCTATGAGAATTTAGACTTTATTCTAATAAAGCTTAACTACGAGGATCAAGGATGATCAATATATGGTGATCTGAAAGTTCTTCCTTTGCTCCTTGGGTCGCAAAGAGGATACAAGAAGTACCCATGCATTTTGTGTAAATGGTACAGCCAGGATTGGACTCATCACTGGAGCCACAAAAGTCGGCCAACGAAAACATCTTTGCAACCTGGACTCAAGGACATAGTGGCAGAAAATTTTGTTGACCCACTAAAGCTGCTACCACTCCACATTAAGCTTTGACTAATGAAGCAGTTTGTGAAAGCTCTACCCAAAGAAGGGAAGACTTTTAAATATCTGTGTGAAGGAGAAATTCCATAATTTAGGAAATCTCCTTTTTAACATCGAATGTCTGCTGAAATCTCAAATCAAGCATTACTGAACGCTAGCAAGAAGGAATTTAGACCATGCACAATGTAGTTGGTATAAGCTCCTCATTTAGTAGTATGAGGAGGTGCACACCCAAGTGCTTTATATTTTTATTACACAAGCCTTTGTGTATATTAATAATGGGTTGATCTCTTAGAAAAAAACTCATAGCCATATGCCATTGTCAAAACTAGAAGCACATGCAAAAGCATATGAGGTTTATGTCCCTATTTGGGAATTTCCTCTTCTGCTCTCCATAACATAGAGTCCTTATCACGCAGCTGCGCAGATGAATCAGAGCTTGCAATGATGTAGTCAGTCATCATAATGATCAATCTCTTCATTGTGTTTCCTTATATCGGACATCAGCTGCAGGCTTTTAGGCTCCATCTTGTTCCACATATACAAAAGAAAGCCTGATTATGGAAAAGCATATAGAAATACATATATACTAGCTGTACTACCCGGCTTCACCCCGGGTTAATAACTGCTGTTAACAAAATAGAATGTATTAACAAAAATGTATTCTGCACACAAAAACCACAAAACAAATAGATATAAATGTAATTATAATGTCTGTCTCCTCCTCTGTATATATCTCTCTGTCTCTCTCTCTATCTCTTTGTCTGTCTGTCTCTTTCCCTGTCTGTCTCTGACTGTCTCTGTCTCTTTCTCCATCTGTCTCAATCTCTTTCCCTGTCTGTCTATCTATCTCTTTCCCTGTCTGTCTATCTATCTCTGTCACTTTCTCTGTCTGTCTCTTACCCTGTCTATCTCTTTCCCTCTTTCCCTGTCTGTCTGTTTCCCTGTGTCTGTCTCTGTCTCTTTATCTGTGTCTGTCTCTTTACCTGTCTGTGTCTGTCTCTTAACCTGTCTCTCTCTTTCTCTCTCTTTCCCTGTCTGTCTCTTTCCCTGTCAGTCTTTCTCTTTGTCTGTATCTGTCTCTTTGTGTCTGTCTCTTACCCTGTCTATGTCTGTTTCTTACCCTGTCTGTGTCTGTCTCTTTCCCTGGCTGCATTGTGACACACCAATATTCCATATAAGGGTGTGGCTGCGCATTCTTCTGAAGTTCTGGCTACACTGTGGCTCCCAGCTCCATTCGCTTTAATGGAGGCAGGTTTTTGGGTTAATAACTGTAAAGTGCGGGGTTAAAATTCCCCCTCAAAACATAGCTTATGATGCTCTTCGGGTCCAGAAGTGTGAGTGTGCAAACTTTTGTGGCTGTAGCTGCGATGGTGCAGATGCCAATCCCGGACATACACACATACATACACACATACATACACACATTCAGCTTTATATATTAGATATATATTGTACTCTCACAGTAGAAAAGCATAGAGAAAAATATTTTGTATTCTCACACTTGTGTACCCAGTTTCAGGGAATGTCAGAGGGATAACTGAAAAAAGGCATTTTTGTGGGTCCGAAAATTCGGAAACTCATGAACAATGGTGTGTTCTAAACAAAAATGAAAGCTATTGATAAAAGGGCTTTGGTTTTTTTAAAGAAGCTATGAACAAATTTGTAGGTAACAGCAAAGATCCAAAATTTAAGTCCATCATGCAAAATATGCTGAAAGGATTCAAAGCCTTGGGTCATCTGATGAATGTGAAGTTACATTTTTCACATTCTCATTTGGACGACTTTCCTGAAAACCTTGGTGCTGTTAGCGAAGAGCAAGGAGAAAGATTTCCTCAAGATATCAAGGAGATGGAACAATGATACCAAGGTAGATGGAATGTGAACATGATGGGGAACGTCTGCTGGAGGCTTCATAGAGAAGATCCGCAGTCCTTCTATAAGAGCAAAGGTATCAATAGAAGTTTTAAAGAGAAAAGGAACAGGCACTAGAATTCATTTGCAATAAAGTCGCAGAATAAATGTTCAACAGATTTACATATATAATATTGTGCAGATTTTTGGCCGCAATAATTATTTTTCTTGTTCATCTCACTTGTATATAATTTCATGCGTGTTTTGTGTAAAATCCATAAGTGATGATCAAAAATAGATGTGATATTTGAAATAAGGGCATAATAAAACATTAAGATCAGTCATTGCATTTGAAAAAAAATTCGTAAACCCAAATTTTGCATACCTGTGTAACTGATAATATACAACTATATCCATTTATAAAGATGGGAATAACATTTTACACTATCGGAAAGATCCTTTTTGAAATCAGCTGAGTTAATTTGTCCTGCCTAAGGTTTTGTCCACAAGGTGCATTTTTTTGTGTTTTTTTCATGCGTTTTATCAAAATTTTGTTGTACCAGCAAAAGCTATGAGATTACAGAAATCTTAAGCACAAAAAATAAAACGCAATATGTGAACATAGCCTTAAAGAGTTTTATTATGTTAAGAATCATAAAAAATAACAAAACAAAACAAGAGTCACACTAAGGGAAACCTCGTGGTAGAGCCTTTATGGCATTTCCCATATTTATCAGATCTCGGGAAAACCCCTTTAAATAGTTGGGACTAAACTTTTGCTCATAGATCCATCACTCCCGACCATGCATCATTCCATGACATCTACGGAACTTTGATGATTTTCTTGGTGACAAACTGTATCATTCTTGAACTTTGAGTCCGATGTTAACAAAACAAACCCAATTTGGGTCATGTAGAAAAACACAAAAGGTATCACAAATTTTTTTGTGGCCATCAAATGAAACTCAAATTCTCTGCTCAGCAAACTCTTTGATCTTCTTAACCCTAAAGGTTAAACCACTCTGACCTCTTCCTTGCTCTCGCACTGAAGCCCTGGATCTCGGGTCAGCTGTTCCATTGTTTCCTTCATCGCACATTAACTTAAAAAATGAAGCTGGAATATTCCTCGGCACCTCGAATATTTACCTAATCTTCCTGGAGGAGGTGAACAACTATTGTTTCCTGGCGAGTCCGCTGCCCATTGTGCCAGTCCAGCAGAACAGCTATTTCCTCACCGTCTTGACAACATCCTATTCCGACCCTGCAATGTTCTTTCATTGCTGACTTTCGGGATCCTTTGATCTTAACTTTTTATTTTCATGTCGGTGAAGTTATCCATTCATCCTAAGCCAGGCTGTTATAGACCATAAAGATTAACTTCCATATCTTTATAACATATGCCATACATCTTAAACCTCTGGATTCTTCACATTCTCCTTTCTTCTCTTCTATATTAAAATCTGATTTTTGTTTTATATAATACGTAGATATCTTCGCCTTAGAAATGCTCACAGGAGATAATCCTAAACTACTCAGCCTCTGGTTTCAATAAGGAAATCAAAAATCCTACTATTCATGTAGCGTGAAGGAACGACGTTCATATTGGTGCCTCAGAGTAGGGTCATCCATAAGGGAATGGAGATCCCCACAGGATGAGCTGCGTCCGCCATGATGTGTCTTCCTCTGCTCATCCTGAGCCCTCATGCTTCATTCAGCAGGAGGCCCAGGATGAGCACGATGTGTCCTCTTCTGCTCATCCTGAGCCTCCTGCTTCATTCAACAGGAGGCTCAAGATGAGTGCGATGTGTCCTCCTCTGCTCATCCTGAGCCTCCTGCTACATTCAACAGGAGACTCAGGAAGAGTGCAATGTGGCCTCCTCTGCTCATCCTGAGCCTCCTGCTTTATGAATCATGATTCTGACCCACAGACAGCGCCTGTCATTGCACACAGACACTGTTACACAGGCTGGGGGCATGTCTGCAGTCAGCCAATCCCAGACGCCAGGTCGGCCGGTGGGGAGGCAGGGAAAGCAGTGCATATGTATGAGAAATGATAAACGATCTAGGGAGGCTGGAGAAGCAGCATACAGCCTCTCGGGAACAGTTTACAGCTGCGACGGAGCCTCAGTAAGTATGAAGCGTTCGCTTCACTCTTATTTTCTTTATTTTATTCTTTATTTTTTAATGTATTTCCTTTAATAATAATTAAAATTTAATTCATTTTTTTAATTTCTCGAGTGCAGGATCCGGATCAAACACCTGGAATCTCGGATCCAGGTCCGGCACCTGGGCACCTTTGAAACCACGCGGATTTGGACTTTTACAATCCGAGTCCGACCATCAGTAATCGTGATTAGTGAGGAGTGAACTGCCCGGGTGCTCGTAATGCGTATTTAGATGCTCAGGTGCTTAGTACTCATGTACTCAGTAAATGGAAGTCAATGATTAAGGCTGCTTTCACACTACGTCTTTTTAACATGCGTCCTGAACGTTTTTTTAACGCAGAAACGGATCCAGTGCAAATGCGTTTTCATTTCAATGCATTTGCAATGGACTCGCGTTAACATGCGTTCACCTGCGTTTGCGTGCGTTATAGTGAGGATCCAGCGACTTGCAGTTTTTTAACATCTTTCAAAAACGCTACTTGTAGCGTTTTTGAGCTGCGTCCAACTTCTGCAAATTGCTGGATCCTGACTAAACAGCACGCAAACGCAGGTGAACGCTGGCGTGCTGATAGGCAGGATCCTGCTTGCTCTACTGAGCATGCCCAGAACCAGCCTCCGTGATCAGTCTCTCTCTCTCCTCCCTCTGTCTCTCCCCCTCTCTCTCTGTCTCTCCCCCTCACTCTCCCCCACCTGAGAGCTGCGGACACTCGTAACCAAGGTAAATATCGGGTAACCACTTATCTTAGTTACCCGATGTTTACGTTGGTAACGTGTGCAGGGAGCCCGGCTCCCAGCAGCTGCAGACGCTTGTAACCAAAGTAAATATCGGGTATCCAAGCAAGTATACCCGATGTTTACCTTGGTTACGAGCCTCGCAGCTGTCAGATGCCGGCTCCCAGTCTGGCACGTTTAGTTCCCCTCACTCCCGATCACATGACTCCAATGCCCGCCCCTAAACATCCAGTGACAGGATCCTGCAAAGTAACACATGCGTTTGCATGCGTTTTTTGCTGTAAAAGCAGGATCCGCTTTTGCAGCAAAAAAACGTTGAGGACGCATGTTAAAAAGACGTAGTGTGAAAGCAGCCTTACTTGAGCATTTTTCCAGAAGCTCAAGTTCCTCATTGACTGCCATTATACTCTGTAACCGCATACCAAGCATTGGAGCATCAAAATGCTCGTTACGAACACCCGGGCACTGAGCATCACTAATCGTTCTGGATGCAGCCAGGCAGGAGCAGCAGGGGTCAGATTTTGCATCTATATTGTTATGTTTTTTATTGATTTTTTTAATTGCTTTATGTTTAACTTTTATTTTTACACTACTTTTTGTTTGATTTTAACTCCTTCACAACATTTGATGTAAGTTTACGTCATTGGGAAGGGGTTATTGCAAATTTAGGTAAATGTACGTCATGGGAACCTCCGGTCACCGTGTCTTCAGAACAGCACCAATCATAGATTGGAGACTGGCAACGGCGTCATTACCAGCCCCAGCACTGATTGTATCGATCGGACAACAACATCCAATCACACTTAGGCCGGTTTCACACATCCGGCTTTTCTTCAGTTTGTCGGATCCGGCGCGCTCCCGTACAGTGTATACAGTACAATGGCTGGGCTGCAACTTCCTGGTCACATGCTCCGGTCACATGAAAGGAGCTTCTCGCGCGGCCATTGTACTGTATACACTGTACGGGTGTGCGCCGGATCTGACAAACTGAAGAAAAGCCGGATGTGGGAAACCGGTCTTAAGGAGAATAAGAATTCAGTCAAAATGGAGTGCTAATGAGCAAGAGTAAAGTTTAGCAGGGGGGGGGTAAAAAACAAACCTTTTATTATTACAACACTCTAACAGCCACTACGCATTTCAATGGCATATGCCATCTTCAGATGGCATATGCCATTGAAAAGCATAGTGGCTGTTAGAAGGTTGCAATAATAAAAGGTTTGTTTTTTAACATCCTGGCTAAATTTTACTCTTGCTCCTTAGCGCTCCATTTGACTGCATTCTTATTCTCCTTATATCTGATATCCCATCCGAGAGATTATCGGCAGGAGCATGACCAGCTGAGGAAGGATTCTCCGGTCGTGATGTCTGTGTTACCAAACCCCTTATACTCTAAGAATAAACACCCGGACTGCATGCGACTTGGTTCAAAATGGCCACAGCAGCCTTTTATTGCCTATTGTTTACAAACTAACACCTTAGGGACGCCGTCCAACGGGCGACCCCCAAACAACAACATAAAAGTAACAATAGACAATAACATTTACAAGACCCCCCGGGGCAGGCCCAGTCCATAACTACTACTCCCCCTGTCCCCGGCCGCAACACACCGACCCAGAGACGAGGTGCCAATCACCCACGGATTGACACCCCACACCTTGGCAGAACCCCGTGCCTGCCACATCCCGGAACCGAGAGCCACCATACCGAGACAATGACTCCCGGTCCAGCCACCACTTACTTCCAAACCTCTGGACCAGACCTACCCCCCCGCCACAGGACAGGCCACGTGACACCTTACGTGGCCTGGATCCGCCACACACCAAAAGCACGCTCCACGCCATCCTGCAGACCCAACGCCCATAAATCTGCACCAATGTCATTGAGGTGGACACCATCACCCCTCCGAAACTGCCAAGTAGCTGGCTCCAACTCCCTGTGCCTCACCACCAACCCACCGTTCCTGGTCATGAACCGAGCAACCACCCGATTCACCTGGGCCCTGGCCTTATTGACCTTGTCTACCGACCGGGCCCCCCTCCACGCCAACCTGGTCACTATGTCGGACCACACGACAATCAAACCAGGGTACTCCTTCCATAACCGCAATAAATCAAGCTTTATATCACGGATAAGATCTCGCGACGCCCGGGCACCCAGATCATTACCCCACACATGTAACACCAGCACATCCGGAGGCCGCTCGACTTTACAATGGAAACGGAATTCCGGGACCACCCTGGACCATTCCATACCCCGAACACCAATCCACCGAACAGTCGCTTGAGCGCGATCCAAACCCAGCTGCCGACCATTCTGGCGAACCTCAGCTCGACTGGCCCCCCAAAACACGAATGAATGCCCCAAGATCCAGATCAGGCACTTCCCTATAACAAAGTAAAACAAACAGAAAAATCAAAACCAATAACATCACAGCCACCAAAGCAGCTAAAAACAGCCTCTTCACAAACCACCCGCACGTGAACGAAATTACCATGCTGCTACAACAACTGCGGTCTCACATACCGCCGAAAACAGGAAGATTCCCATCTACAAATACGCTTCACCACCTCGTCGCCAAGCCCCCAACGAGCGGCCTCCGTAGCCGCCCCAATCCGAAAGGAATGCGACCCGAACTCCTCCGGGCGCACCCCAGCGTTCCGTAAACTGCGCCGCAGAACCGCCAAAAACTGAAACCTTGATAAAAAACACCCTGCCACATGTGCCGCAAAAACGGGCCCGGTAAGCCCCCCTCATGGCCACAAACCTCTCAACTAAACGCACTGGGCACAATTCTTCCCCTAGAACCGCATATAACACCACCCACCTACCACGGCCCAACTGGTCCGTCTTTGACCGACGAATCCGGCACTCCACCTGACCACCGCCCACTCGCACATCCTTGAGCATCAAACCGCCACCTGTCACCTTGGACGGGCTTACCAACTCCCCAATCCGGAACGCCCCATAAAAAGCAAGACCGAAAGCCGTTGTAAACAAAACCGTCTCGTATGCCGACTCACAAATACCACTCAGGCCACCCACCATCCGTCGCAACAAATCAAACGAAATAGGACGCCTCCTGTCCCTCACCCTTACACCGCGGCGAAAACCCCGTAAAGCCTGTCGAACCTGAAAATCCTGCGAAACATCGCGCTCCCCTCTCATTTTTAACCAAAACGCCACTGCCGCCACCCGATGTGCCACTGCTGATGCCGATCGTCCGGCTGCAAAATCCGTGCACACCAATGACAATAAAGCCACCAAGTAATCTACGCTCACCCCGTCAAACAACCGACCCACCAACTCCTCCCATTCAGCCCACACTTTTTCGTAGCGGCACCAAGTCACCTCTTTCACCGACCACCGAATCAACTCTGAGATCACCGCCTCACCAGATTCCACAAGTCCTCCGGACACTCCACTCCGACCTCGTCCGCCCAAGGCAGAAGCGCCCGAAACCTGTCGAACTGAAAACGAGACAAAGTGTCAGCCACCTCATTGTCAACTCCTGGAACGTGCTTTGCCACCACCTGCACATTCAGCTGCAAACATCTCAACACCAAATGCCGCAAATACACCACTACCGGGTCCGACTTAGCAGACAAGTTGTTGATAGCGTACACCACCGCCTGGTTATTGCAATGAAAGCACACCTTCCTCCCCGCGAAATGCAACCCCCATAGCTCTGTAAGGGGTAGTCGGACACCTGGTAGTGAAGGAGCGGTTTTCCCCCCCCTGAAGACGCCACAGTAGTATGGTGGCAAATTGTAAATGTTGATGGTAAAATGTTACCTGTCATAAACTGTTTCCCCACTAGGTGCCAGTGTAGAGCAGTGGTTCCCCTGGTAACAGTGGCAGGGAAGGAAGGGGCAGGGCAGCCTAGGTGGGGAAGGAAGGGTTCTGAATGCAGAGTCCAGTGTGCAGTGAGATGTGAGAGGCGAGCAAGCTCAGTCTGATGTGACGGGGCAGAGTGTGGGAGTGAGACGAGGCAGTCAGCCTGAGTGAGTGCTCTTGGCTAGAAAGCAGAGGAAACCCATGAGAAACGGTGGAAGAGTTGGGACTAGTCCGGAGCCGGTGGTGTGTACTAGAGTGGAGTGCAGCTATCAGGCAGGGGGATAACAAGTGGCCCCTGCAGGCGAAGGTTAGTGCCCTGACAAAGAAGTGGAGAGGTGAGAACTTATCCAGAGCCGGTAGTGTGTGCTGGATCTGCCCTACAGTAAATCCGGGTTAGAGCGCAGCTACTAGGGGGTTAACGTATGTCCCCTGCAGGCAAAGGAAAGTGCCCGTAGAGAAAAGGAAACCGTTTTTGTAGAAAAGGACCTGTAACTTGTAACGTACTAAAGTAAACCTGCTGCAAACAAAAAGATGGAAGCTTTGTTTAATAAATCGGTGTTTGGTTTATCTGCTGCCTGCAATTGTCTCTTTCCTGAAAGTGAAGAAGGAGCTGGAGAGCACAGAAAGAATCCTGACATGTATGTGCCCCTGCCATCCACACTCTGCCCCAACAACACACCTGTATTGCAAGTAACGGCCGGGCCGGGGTTCAGCCTGCGGCCCACAAGGCGAGGGGACCCGACTACACCCCCTGAGGTGCCCCCTGCCCCCGTTACATTTTGGCGTAGTCGGCAGGATCAAGCCCGCAGAAGAGAAACCCCGAGCAGAGACCAAGTGCTGCTTGATGTACTGAATAGGCCACAGGATGGCGGCAAGATGGCGGCCGTCCTCATGGATTTAGTGAAGGCGCGAAAAGTGGGCGCCAAACGAAAAGCGCTGGGCTGGCCTGTAAGGAAGAAGCCCGGAGTGCACCGCCCAAAGAGGGGAGGTGCTTGCCCCGAGACACTGCAGAGGTCTAGAGACGTGGGCGGCGCCGCAAGAAAGAAGAGGCGTCGCAAACGCTGTGCCGACTTGGTGGGTGAGGCCGGGGGCGGAGTATGGGCAGAAGCGGGAAAAGAAGAACCGCCTCCACCTTCCCCGGCGCGATTGCAACACCGGCAGTGGAAGAAGAAGCAAACTCCAATACCTGGACCAAGCAGAATGGAGAACAGAGCGTGGCACGCTCAGCATAAGCAAGCGCTCGCTGAAGCCTGTGGGCTGAAGAGTACCCCGAAAGTCGCGCCAAAAGCGGCCGCCGAACCTACGAGCCGGTAGTGTGTGCTGGATCTGCCCTACAGTAAATCCGGGTTAGAGCGCAGCTACTAGGGGGTTAACGTATGTCCCCTGTAGGCAAAGGAAAGTGCCCGTAGAGAAAAGGAAACCGTTTTTGTAGAAAAGGACTTGTAACTTGTAACGTACTAAAGTAAACCTGCTGCAAACAAAAAGATGGAAGCTTTGTTTAATAAATCGGTGTTTGGTTTACCTGCTGCCTGCAATTGTCTCTTTCCTGAAAGTGAAGAAGGAGCTGGAGAGCACAGAAAGAATGCTGACATGTATGTGCCCCTGCCATCCACACTCTGCCCCAACAACACACCTGTATTGCAAGTAATGGCCGGGCCGGGGTTCAGCCTGTGGCCCACAAGGCGAGGGGACCCGACTACACCCCCTGAGGCGCCCCCTGCCCCCGTTACAGCTCCACTGCCACTACAATGGGGAATAGCTCCAGCAGCGCCAGATTCCTGACCAAACCGCTCTCCCGCCACGCCTGCGGCCACTGCCCCATACACCAGTGACCCCAAAACACGGCCCCAAAACCGGCCGACCCGGCCGCATCCGTGAACAGCTCTAGCTCCCCGTTAGATGCCACTTTCTCCATCACCAGCGCCCTACCATTAAAATGCTGCAAAAATTGGTCCCACACCGACAAATCATCCCTGATCACCCTCGTGATCCGCACAAAATGCGCCGTCGACCGCACACCTGCCGTCGCCGTTGCCAAGCGCTTCGCAAATACTCTCCCCATCGGCACGATCCTGCAAGCGAAATTCAATTTCCCAAGCAAGGACTGCATCGCTTTAAGCCGCACCTTCTTTGCCGCTTTCACCTCCGCCACCGCGGCCCTCAAATCACGAACCTTCCCTTCCGGCAACCTGCATTCCATAGCAATGGAATCAATCTCAATACCCAGAAAACACATCACCGGCGCCGGGCCTTCCATCTTTTCAGGCGCCAAAGGAATACCAAAACTGCCCGCGACTTTCTGCAACGCGAATAGCAGCCCCACACAAACCATGGAGCCCGCCGGCCCAACACAAAAGAAATCGTCCAAATAATGAATAATGGACGTAAGCCTGGACACATCCCGGACCACCCACTCTACAAACGAACTAAACGCCTCAAAATACGAACACGAAATTAAACAGCCCATTGGCAAACAACGATCAACATAATAACTGCCATCCCACCAGCAACCTAACAAATGCTGGCTGTCCGGATGAACCGGTAACAACCGAAACGCCGCCTCCACATCCGCCTTCGCCATCAACGCACCCGGGCCCGTCGCCCTGACCAGATCCAATGCCTTATCGAACGACACATAATAGACCGCCGACAGCTCCGCCGCAATGCCATCATTCACCGATAGCCCCTCCGGGTAAGACAAATGATGGATGAGCCGAAATTTGTTCTGTTCTTTCTTCGGTACCACCCCCAGCGGCGAAACCACCAAATTTAAACACGGTGGGGCGTCATAAGGACCTCCCATCCTGCCCAAAGCCACCTCCTTTGCCAGCTTCTCATCCACCATTTCCGGATGCTCCCTAGCAGAACGCAAATTACGGTATGGCGGGACCGATGCATTAACAACCGACGGGATACGAAAGCCGTCAGAAAAACCAAAACATAACAACGCCGCCGATTCACTATCCGGATATCTATTTAAAAAGGGGGCCATCGCTTCTACCTTCACCAGCGTCGTCCCTCTTACCAGCACCGTCGCCAGCCTTTCCTTTCCCCTTTTTAAAACACTTGGGCAGGCTATGTCCTCCCCCACAACCCGAGCATTCATGCTTAAAGCGGCATGCCGCTCCAAACCTGCACTGCCCTTCATTATATTGCCAGCAGACACCTTTCTTCTGACTCGGCGCGGACCCTGCCCCCGGACCCCCGGCACCCCCCCGAAAGGGCTGAGTCGGCGCCGACATCAGCCGCATCCATAAGGAAATATCCTTATGGTCCCATCGCATACTTGGCCGCAGCGCCTTCCGCTGCCTGAATTGCTCATCGTAACGCAGCCACGCCAACCCGCCGTAAACCCGATAAGCCTCCCCTATCACATCCATGTACCCGAACAAGGCCAAACAATGCTCCGGCTCCTTCTCCCCCACCACGCTGGCCAAAATCGCAAACGCCTGTAACCAGTTTGTAAAAGTCCGAGGAATAAGCCTATAACGGCGTTTTTCTTCCTCGTCCTTCTCCTTTTTGGAGTCGCTCGGCTTCACCCTGTCCAGATTAAATTTCTCCAGAGGGAGCAGAGAAAATATCTCCACGTATTCCCCTTTCCAAATTTTTTTCCGCACCCCCTTCTTTAAATGGGCCCCCAGCGGGCCCTCAAAACAAACGTAAACCTCACTTCTGGCCCTATCATCCAAGCACACTACTTCGTCCTCTTTCTCCTTTTCATTCTCTTTTGCCCCCCCCTGACGCCACTCCCCCCTTCGCCCCCCCCCTCCCCCCTTCTCCGCGCCTGCTCCATCTCCCTCCTCCACCGACGCGGCCCCACGAACTGCCGGTCCCACCCACGCCGCCGCCGGTGCCTGCGCCCCCTTCCCCACTGCCCCTGAAGCCGCCGCCAGCCCCTGCAACAGCCCCAACAATTGGCTCCATACTGCAGATCCGCCGGGCGCTGCCGTAGCCGCAGCCGCCCCCCCTCCCCCGAAACACCCCGCCAGCGCAGCCCCTGCCGACTCCACGGCCGTCTCACCCGACCGCAGCTCGGCGTCCCCCGAGACCGCCGCCTCGCCGTCCTCCGTCTGTCGTCCATCCGACTCATCTGAAGCGAAGTCCTCTTCCTCCTCCTCGCCGCCGACCTCATCTTCCACCCGACATAAGGGGGGTGCCGCCGCAGCACCCCCCCCACCACGGCCGCCAGATCGGGCCGCCGCGTGGGCAGAGTCCTCCCCGCTCCGTCTCTTGCCCCGGGGTGACAACCCAGGAGACCGTCCTGTCCCCCGCGCCGGCACCCCGGGCCTCGACCTCTTGCGCCCGCGCCCACCCCCCTGCCGACTGCCAGGGGACTCTGAACGCGGACGGACAGACGCCCGGCCCTGGATTCCAGCCGTCGCCGCCTCTGGCCCTCCTGGGCCACCGCAGGCCTCCATCCGCCGAGTCCTCCCGCTCCCACGGGAGACTGCCGCATCCGGGGGCTGCAGAGCGGACCTGAGTGACCTGGCGGTCGCCGCAGGGCTCACGCCGTCACTCCTTCCCTCAGCCGCACCAGGGTCAGGCACTGCAGACCCCCCCTGGTGCAGGACCTACCGCCACCTGCAGCCCCACGGTCCCCCCGCCGACTGCAGGGGGACCTGCTGGCCTCTCTCCCGCCCCGAGCGCGCTCCCGACCTGGAGCCGCTGCAGTCTCAGTAACTCCAGCCCGGAGGCCAGGACCGGAAGTAGGCCCCGTGCTGGCCACTCCCACATCCCGACCGCCGCGACTGGAACGAAGATTTCTCCCGCCGGCTTCTGCAGCAGCCGACCGCTGCTGCTGCTCTGCACTCTGCGGAGGGTCCCTGGATGGGCTCTTACATCTCCTCCTCGCCCCCCCCCCCGCCCGGGGAATACCTGCGGGGGGGCCGCGACTGGCGCCCGCCGCCGCTGGGGGGACGAAGGGCAAGCGCCGACGGGTTAACCCCAGCAGCCCTGATGTGGGTCTGCACTGCCAGGGGCCCGTGCGCTGCTACGGCTGCCTGTATAATCCGCTGCAGTTCCTGAAGGTCCGCCATGGGGAGTCCACGTGTGGATCGATCGGCGTCCGGAAGCAGGAAAGGAGGTAACCTTTCCTCTTTCCCAAACTAACCCTTTCCCCACTCCTCCTCTTCCTCCCAGGCTAAGACCAAACCCCCCCTAAAGCCATGTTACACTGTCCCTATTAACCCCATCACTCCCTACCTCCCCCTTGGTCATGTTGCCCCTCCCCCCAGGGGGATCCGTGGCTTTCTGTTTTGGGAGTTTGAGGTTCCTTCCCTAACAGGACCTGGGGTTGCTGGTTTACCGGGCCATTGCTGGCTGCGTGGCAGGACCTGCAGTGATGCACTTCCGGTTTCATCGTGGTCACGTGATCCATCCAGAATTGAACTTTCATGGCGGTCCTCAAGCTGTAACGAGCTAGCGGAGGGCTCCATTAGCTTCCGTGGATTGTCCCTTGCTTTTGACCGGGGTTGTGCCGGGGTGTCCAACCCAAACAGGTGAGCAGCCTCAGGCTTATTAATTCCTCCAATCACACTTAATCAGTCTGTGGAAAGGCAGTCTGACCTCTCAGTGACCACTCTGCTCTGTGTGATTCTGCTTCGGATGTGCTGGGCATTGAAGTGGCACAGACTATTTTAACCTGTGCCACTACTTCTAATGCTGCTGCTGCTGGCTGGCTGAAGACAAGAAGAAAGAAAATCCTCCTTTCCTCTTCCTAACCTTTTTCTGTCCACTGCTTTTTTCCAGTCCACCACCTCTCTCCATAACCCCTTCCAAATCGCACCCTTCTGTGACGCCCCTGGACTATTCAGGTCGTCACAGGGTATTTCTTAAATTGCCCTTCCCGTGCAGTATTCAAATCCCTCATGGTTCTGGGTCCCCATCTTGCAGTGTTCCCTCTAACAGGAAATGAAATCCTAGATACACCCTGCACTACACCCACCAGGCACACCAGTGGACGGCTTAAGCGGAATAGGGTCGCCCACCTAGAGGTCAGGTAGGGGAAGTGAAGAGTGTAAAAGAGAAGTGGAAAAGAAGAAGTGTGGTAGCCCTCGAGCTGAGAGGAGCTCAGAGGAAGCTGGGAGTAGTGGCTCCCAAGAGAAGCTGACTAGGTTGCAGACAGTGGTCTGGACCTAGAGGAGTCGGACCCCCGGTCACAGGGGATTGAGGCTAGGTGCCTGGGACCTGTCAAAGAGGATGGTCAGCAGCCTGGTCCTATCACCAGTCCGGGACCGAAGGCACGACGGGGAACACGAATCCTAGGTCGGGGAGAAGTTTCAGGCAACCCGGCAATTAACCTGCGGAGAACGGAGCCTTTATGGACTGTTCCCACTAGCTCCAGAATCGGGGCACTAGCGCAATGAGGAGGATAAGGCCTTCCAAACAAGCAGCCCACTGAAATCCCAAGCGTGAGCCCTGAGAGCAGGCTTCCTCACTTAGCCACAGTGGGGAATGGGGCCCAGAAAGTTTCAAGCTACCGGGCCACTACGGAGAATCTAAACTTTGTGCCAGGAGGCAGGTCACGGATCACCAGGCAGCACTGCAGGGGACGGGACCCGGACGAGCTCCCCTTTGGAAGGTAGCGGCACCCAGAGACTTGGTTTACCCGTTTGTCAGCGTCTGCTTATTTGCTGAGTGAGTACCTGAGTGACCCCCCCTTCACGGCACCCCGTAGCATCATCCAGAGTCCTGGGGCCTGCCCCTACCCTTGGAGGGCAACGACATCTTGCTGCCCTGCTTCATCACCCCGAGTACTCCCAACGGCAGCGGCGGTACTCCCAGTTACCGCACACCACGGGTGGTATCACGAACTATAACTCCCCTGTAAATACCCCCTTTCACTTTAGAGTGTGGCGCTGAGCTCCAGGGTCTGGAGACCCTCGAGCCACAAACGGACACCACCCCCAGATCCGAGCAGTTCGATCCCACTGCTGGGGTGGCACACTTGTGCCTATAAGCGCTGATCAGTACTTGATCACTTGATTTTTGTCAGTTTTTTTCTTTTGCATCACCTCCATGCATCTGTCCTGCAGCCGCCGAGCGCTAATCAATGACGCATATCATTAATTGATGTCCTTGCTTGCTTTTGACCCCCTTTAAGACCACAGTCATGCATGCGTCCTGCAGCTGCTGAGCGCTGATAAGTGACGCATATGACTGAATGGCATCTGGTTGACTTTTTTTTTTTTTTTGGTTTCAACAAGTGTAAAAAAAGAATCAAATAAAAATAATAAGTTAGATTAGTTGATAGGGCTGGATTAGGGACAGTACAAATATATTGTAGTAATCGTGGTCTTCTACAGCATTTTTTACTTAGTCAATTTTAACATATAGTCAATATTAGCGTCAGATGGTTGCGGTCACTCAGTAATTTGTTTTTACTGACTTCCATTTAGTTATTGTAGTGGAAAATTCTAGTACTGATACTGCAGTTTTTTCACTGCATAAAATTATGGTTAGCGAAATTTAGTTGTGGCTGCTTGAGAATTGTTTTAACTGTCGTCCGTTTAGTAAATTTGTTTTTTATTTTACCAAATATGTATATTCTCCTTTTCATTTTATTTTTTTCTATCTAGATTAGTTTCTTCTATTTTTTTCTTCTTCTTCTATTCTCATAAATAAAAAAAGCTTACACCACACACACACTTGAAATAACTTTGATTATTTTACCCACATAGGTGAAAAATAAAGTGTCTCACTGGTCCTAAAGATGGTATTCAGCCAAGTAGGCATACGCATTCCTTGCCTCCGACACTGATAGTGAAAGAGAGGAGCCCACCTTCCTCTAAATTTCCTCCTCCTCCTCTTCTTCCTCAAGTGATAACGAACCCCCACGCAGACGCCCCATGAAAATGAGCCAGCGCCCGCTATGGGTCTCATCTCCCGAAACTTATGAGTCTTTAAGGCTACTTTTCCACATCCGTTTTTTGCTCTACGGCACAATACGGCGCTCTGCAGAAAAACCGCAACCGTTTTTTTGCTGCCGGTTGCGGGTTTTTTTGCATAGACTTACATTAGTGCCGTATTGTGCCGCATGGGCTTGCGTTCGGTCCGGTTTTTGCCGCATGCGGCAGATTTAGCCGATGTCGCGGCCGGATGGAACGTTGCCTGCAACGTTTTGGGATCCGGCAAAAAAAAACGCATCGCGCCGCACCCGGCGGCTGCGGCGCATTTTTCAATGCATGCCTGTGGACGCCGGATGCGGCGCACTGTGGAAAAAGCCGCATCCGGCCGCCGCATGCGGTTTCTTCCATTGCGCATGCTCAGTAGCGTGCCACAACCAGAAAAAAACGGACGGGCCGCATGTAAAAACTTATGGAAAGGATGCGGTGTTTTCGCCGCATCCGTTGCATAGGTTTCACAGCCGGATTGAGCCGCACTGCTCAAACCGGATGTGTGAAAGTAGCCTTATTCCTGATTTTGTTGCCCAATCAGGAATCGAATTTGACACTGCCGGCCTCACAGAAATGGTCATTTTCAATGTCTTTTGCTGTGAGAGTTTTCTAAATCTAATGGCGGACGAGACAAGTTTATACTCCCAACAATTTTTCGTTTCCAAAATTTTTATTTGAAAAGAGGAATTACAACTGGGTAAGGGGAAGAATAAGGTGACGGAAGCTGGGTGTCCACCTGCAGAAAGCATATACACCCTAAAATAGTGAACAACAGAGCACACGATGATTCCATCTGCAACATTATAGTCAATGGCCCTGTCGGCGCATGCGTCCGAAACCCATTTTGCGGGGGGATTTTGGACGGAGGCCCCGACAGGACTAGTGAACGTAGGTAATAACGCAGTGTAAAAGGGTCCTTACAGCTCATTGCCAAGGTGATCAGAAACTTAAGCAAGGAGCGCACACTGATAGCATGCTCTTTGCTTTCAAACCTCCAAGTTGCGCTCTAAAGCTGGTGAGATCACTTGGAAGAGTGATCAATTACCAGTGGTACAAACAGGCGCAAATTAAGAATAGCCAGGCCTTTGAGCAGTAGCCCAGACTGCCCTGTTGTAATTTGCCTATGGAATCAGACATGTTTCTGTTCCAAACAGTCAATATCCAGGATTCAGGGAGACAGAGGTGCTGGGAACTCCTGAAGACAGTAGACTAGAACCCTCCTTTAAGTCAAGGAGGTTTTCTAGCACCATGTAATGTCCATACTACCAAGAATTCGACATGTTCTGATGGCAAAGATGGACTGATATAATATTAGAATCCTTTTGGCAAACCTAGTTTAGCTACATCTATAAACAAAAGTCAGATTTTTTTCCATTGATTGCACAGCTTCTATTGTTAGACCATCCGGTGGTAAAGTTCAATGAATAGGCCCCAGCAAACCTCTCCAGTGTAAATTTATGTAACATGTAGAGGCACTAAGAACCCCAGTAAGAGGGTTCAAACCTCCTTATTTGTGAAATATGAGGTGGCACAATAAAAATCATAAATCAGATGAGATAACTGAAAACTGGACCGTTTCTTTAGCGAGAAATACATTATTCATTATGTGTGATGCTTTCAGAAGTGCTGGACAGGACCATCCATCAGGGTTCTGTGCTTCCAATGACCCATTTTACAGGTCCTTTTGGGGGCATCGAAATAGAGACTATTGTATAGGAGGTAAGTGAAGTGTAATTTCAAGTTTAGGAATTTTCAAATTTTGTGTCAAGTAGATTCCGTATTTAAAGTTCAGTTTAAACACTTGAATTTTATGGCGAGTTCTAAAGAGTTAAGTCAAAGACTAACGGTGGTAATCTATGTGGGTATGAACAATAGACTGGAGAGCCAGGACCTCGACCCAATGTGCTTACACTCTAATGGGAGCACATTAAGAACAACAGTAGGAGTGGAAGTGTATTGATGGAAAAGTTCAAGGAAGGAAGGTCAAGTACATCAACATTCTGTTGCGGAGATGAATAATTAAAGAGCTTTATCTAAAAATACTGGGATTTTCAGCTGAACTTTGCAAAAGGTTTATATATCAAGAATGTGGAAGACACGGAATGTGAACGTAGAGTTCGGGAAGGGTTTATTTTTCATGTTCTTTGTAGGTAATACAATACACTTATGTATTTTTATGTTTTCATTCCATGAAGAAGAGAAGATACTAAACAACTCTATTTACGTCATCTGGTTCATATGATGCCACCAAAACAGGCAATTGGACATTGATTGGTCTCTACCACAAAAAGGGATTGCATGCAGTCGACATAGGCTGATGCAGCTCAACCTTAAAGATGGTCATAGACATCTGTTGGCCAAATATTTGTTTAGTTTACAGCTATCTCTCCCGACCTTCTCATGTACATACATTTTCTGCTCGTGGCGATGGATCATCTGCAGGAAGAATAAATAAATTGTGAGCTTAAATTTTAAATGCCTAACCCTTCTCTATTCTAACTAGAGATGTGCAATCTGAAGCGGAAAATTGCAAAATCGTTCGATCCTTGGCGGGATCAGGTTGGGGGATAGGAAAACTG
This sequence comes from Anomaloglossus baeobatrachus, assembly GCF_048569485.1. Taxonomy (NCBI): domain Eukaryota; kingdom Metazoa; phylum Chordata; class Amphibia; order Anura; family Aromobatidae; genus Anomaloglossus; species Anomaloglossus baeobatrachus. The sequence goes on from NC_134355.1 coordinate 632,396,533, forward strand.
AACATTTGACCGAAAAGTCGGAAATGTTCGGTTTGGATAGGTACATGTTCGATTTGCAGAAACCATCCTCTCTCGGCGCCATCACAGCCATGTCAAGTATTGGCATGGCTGGGGATGGCCAGGAAAATCACTGTAAAAAAGGAAGCAAATGGGCTAAAGCCGGACATACTTACCAAGCCTCCCTGCAGCAGCAGCACTACTTCCAGGGCCGATAATTATCCCTCATATATATTCACTGACTTCCGCACTCATTGGTGTCTCTGACTGGCTGCAGTCAGACTGCATCCTCACCCGCTCTAAGTAAATAAATGGCTCTGCAGTCGGAGGAGTCGAGGTGAACGTAAAATGAGGTAGCCCAGGAATCACAACTTAATACTGCACTCTCCAAAAGTTTTATGCAATAGTGGAATTTATTTGTGGTATATACAAAAAAAATTACAAAAAAATCCTGGAAGCTTTCCCACAGCGACTTTTTGAAAAAGACCCAGATGGGTCAAAATGTCCTTAGTGACAAGTTGCCTACCACCATAAACATTTTTTTGTATATACCACAAATAAATTCCACTATTGCATGATCCTCACCCTCTCTGACAGCGTTATGCCGGTATAAAATAAGAGAGACCCATGGTTATTGCCCCCCAGCTTAAAATAGCAGCCTGCAGCTGCCCAGGATTGCCACATCTATTAGATGTGACAATCCCAAAGCTGTACCTAGCTCTTCTTGATTGCTCTGGTGCTATGGCAGTATGGGTAATAAGGAGTTAATGGTAACCCACAGATGCCACTAAGTGCTAGATTAGTAATTGGATGCATCAATGAGATACCCCATTACTCATCTGCAAGGGAAAAGAAATAAACACAATCACCAAGAAAATCTTTTATTTGAAATAAAATACAAAAAAACACCCTTTTTTACAAATGTATTAATCCCCAAAACACCCATGCTCAATGTAATAGATATGCGGTCTCATGATGATTCCAGGCACATTCGAGCAGCAATAGAACATGAACTACAAATTGACTAATATGTTCAACACTGTGTAGAATTTAGATGACTTTGTAAAGTCCTAATGAACTCTTGTAAAGATACATCTTTCTGCAAGAATATCTTTATTAAATGGAACCTGACACCTTGAGAAACGCTATTTACCTACAGATATACGGTTCATATCCAGGTAATCCGTGTTTAAAGGGTTGGATTGAAACTATCATTAATTTAACCTTAACTCTAACATTACCTTGCTACTCTAACTGTTTTATCTATATTTTTTATCCTACTTCCTCTCTTATGATGCTTCGTTTTGGGATCCCCAGTGCATGTTGTGATACTCAAATGAGTCATCCTACAGGTGCAGGGGCTGCAGCCTTGGACCCTTCCCTGTAACGAAGCATCATTAGTGACGTCCATTTCAGGAGATGGTCTAGTCCCAGCCCTACTGAGCATACGTCGGTTGTCAATTCTGACATATGTTCAGTAGGATCATGTTACTTTGCAATATTTCTTGTAATGCAGAGTGACAGTGCACTCCCTCACCAGCTCTGATAAGAAATAACGAGCCAGCAAGAGTGTGCACTGTCAGTATGCATTATAAGAAGATAACCTAGCGAGCAAAAAAATCAGAGATTAGCCGTGCCCCTGATACTGATATCACTTTTTAAGGCACAGCTGGACTTTTTTAGCTGCAATATTTTATTACAATATGCACTGACAGTGTGCTCTCTTACTGGATAGTCAGTTCTCATCAGAGCTTTCGAAGCAGCATTTTTCAATTGGTGGAGGCTGACAGGCAGGTCTGGTCACATGCTCCTCCATCAGTGGTCATCTTGAAATCAGAAGAATAGTGCAGTTAGGAAGGAGGACAACCTGTAATACTCACATATTAGTGGGTGTCACAAAATCACATCTCCAATATATTTGTTAAATTAATGATAAAACGACTAGCCCCTTTAACATTTATAATGAGCAAAACTGAGGAGAGCTCCTCTATTGCATAAACATGGCACCCGCAAACCATTCTGTCAAATTCTGAATTTGATTATGGCGCTCCTTCCCTTCAGAGCTTTTCCACTTCATTTCAAAAGTAGTTCCCAATTACATGGTGGGTGTTGATGCAAAAGTTACACAACAAACTGTGTGGTCCTTTTTTTTCTCATTAGCCCTTATAAAAATTAAAAACTTGGGGCTAAAACAATATTGTAGTGAAAAAAAATGTAATTATCTTTTCTTCACTGCCCAATGGTAGAAAATTCTGTGGCACACCGTTGCTGTCAATATGCTCACTACACAACTAGATTAGTTCATTGAGGGGGTGTATTTTGTAAAATGGCATCACATATGGGGTGCTCTTCTTTTCTGATATGTCAGGGGTTCTGCCGATGTCACATGGTACCCGCCAAAAATTCCAACTAAATCTGAATTTCAATATGGTGCTCCTACCCTTCTGAGCTTTGCAACGTGCCTTAAACTAGTTTTCTACCACATATTACCACTACCACATAGTATTTTTTCAAACTCAAACTCAAGAGATATTGTATAACAAATTGTAAAATTCATTTTCTCCTATTACCATTTTTGAAACTTAAAAATTTCAGGCCAAAGCAACATTTTACTGGAAAAAAAATATTTTTTGCTTTTCACAACTCAATGATTTACACTTTTGTAAATCATCTGAGTGTTACAAATGCTGACCACACCCCGAGATTAATTCCTTGAAAGGTGTAGTTTCCAAAATGAGTTCACTTGTGGGGGGTTTCTGCTGTTTTGGCATTTCAGGGGACCTTCAAATGCGTCAATAAGCCCCAATCTATTCCAGCCAATATGGCCCTCCAAAATTCAAATAGCGCTCCTTCCCTTTGAGCTCTTATCTCAGTAATGGGGAAAGTCTGTATTCTATATTGAGACATTTGAGAATGAATAATTAGAAGAAATAAGCAGATTTGTCTAAGGCCCTCTTCACACGTCAGTGATTCTGGTACGTATGCTACTGTTTTTATATGTACCAGAATCACAGACATATGCACACCCATCCATTTTTTTCTGGCATCACTGATGTCCCATGGACCACACAATGGTGTTATCCATGTAACATGTACCATAAAAATCACGTACATTTAAAATAAAAAGCTTTTTAAACTCACCCATCTCCATCGATGCTGTTTTCAGCCGCTGCTGTCTCCTGCATCCAGGCTGGCTAATTATGCTCATACATATGCACTGCACAGCCGACCCAGAAGTAACAGCAGCAGTGAGACAGCAGCGGCCGGACACAGCATCGCGGGAGATATCAGCATCACGTACAACAGGAGCGTGGACAGGTGAGTATAAGTGCCTGATCTCCGTATATTATCATGGATAGCACACTGAGATCACACGTGTGCCAAAACTACGGCACACAGTGGGACATACGCAACTTTATCATGTCAGTGAAAAACATGTTTTGTGGTTTTCACTGATGTGTGAAAGAGGCCTTAAGGCCCCGTCACACGCTACGATATATCTAACGATATGTCGTCGGGTCACGGAATTCGTGACGTACATCCGGCATCGTTAGAGATGTCGTAGCTCCGAACGACTATTAACGAGCAAAAATACTCACCTTATAGTTGCTCGTTGACACGTCGTTCATTTTCATAATGTCGTTCCTCCTTCTGTGCGCTGGTTGTTCGTCATTCCCGAGGCAGCACACATCACTACATGTGAAACCCCGGGAAACACGAACACAGCTTACCTGCATCCCGCCGGCAATGAGGAAGGAAGGAGGTGGGCGGAATGTTCCGGCCGCTCATCTCTGCCCCTCCGCTTCTATTGGGTGCCTGCTGTGTGACGTCACTGTGACGCCGAACGTCCCTCCCCCTTCAGGAAGAGAATGCTTGTCGCCCACAGCGACGTCGTTAGGGAGGTAAGTACGTGTGACGGGGGTTAACGACATTGTGCGCCACGGGCAATAAATTGCCAGTGATGCACAACAGACGGGGGTGGGTGCAATTGCTCATGCGATCGCATGATATATCTATTGATTATATATATATATATATATATATATATATACACACACATATATATATATGTGTATATATATATATATATATATATATAATGATTAAAATGACAATTACACTTTAAATCATGTGCATGATCCCTAAACTCAGGATCAACTTACAAAAAAATCTATATCATCCCAATTACAACTTTTTTCACAACCAATTTATAAAATCTAAAATGTGTGTAAATTGTGTGTCAGCTGTTTCTCTTTCTATTATTTTGGAATTTTTCACGAACAAAGATAAAATGAAAAAGAAAGCAATATAATAAAAAAATTCTAATGGATATAATATTCTGCACAATATTTTTTTTCCCTTTTTTTTGTTTAATTTGTAATTATGGTAGAACCCACCAGTTTTCCATCACGGTTTACACTCTTCAGATTGGAATTCTTTCCTCACCTGTGTTTTCGTAACTTGTGTTATCTGGGCCAACAGGGAGCACAATACATATGCATCGGTTTAGATCTAATTGCCTTAAAAATGCTTAGCTAGGTTGATTGTAAATTGCAGGGCGAGATCTGCGCAGGTTAGCTAACCTCTGTGTGTTTTATAGAATCTGTATAAAATATGAACATTCGTTTTGAATAATGGGAAATGTGGTATAGAAAATATTGTCTCTGATGAGGTCAAAGCCTGTGCCATGGGCACCCTAGTGGCATAGTGCCACAGACCTGAATAAGTAGGGCACGGCCATTCCACATAGTAGAATGTATACTAGCTGCCGGGCGTTGCTTTCTTTTCTTTTAAGTGTGCCTGTATTTGTAATGTTACAATCTGCTCTATAAATGCCAGATGTAGTTATTGAAACTCCGAACGTTTCGCCTGCTGCTAGAAAGGACTTGGCAGGATCCTGGTATTTAAATCAGTCTTACAAGCAATTAAGTAACATGGAAGTTTCTTAGGAACTTCAGCCTAAAACAGATGAAAAACGACTGCCAAAAATCAGGAAATTCTACAAGGATAATGTGCTAAATATGATAAAACCCCCAAGGCAGCAACTTACTTTGTGCAATGCAAAGCAATAATTGACATAACCAGACCAGTGCTTTCCAATACAGCTACACAGCAGTACTTTCAGTACACTGGTATCCCGCAGCTGTTGTTTCCAACAGTGAGAGATTCATAGATTGGCGACCACTGAGAAAGTAGAGTCGAGAGAACCTCCCAAAATTCGAGTTGGACACTTAGGCTCAATTCATGGTGGAAATTCAATTTTCAGTTCAATAAATTTAGTGAAAATCGAAACTGCTGAGAAGGCGTTAACAATAATAATAAACTTCTATATATATATACCTGTCCTTCTGCCACTCCCTGATGGTTCCTCCAACAGGTCTCTTTCTTCTTCTCCCTCTAGACCTTTCACATTGGGCACGACACATGTCAACGACATGTGCTGTGCACTACATGGTCATGCCAGATGTGACTTGTGTCATTGACTTGTATCCCCACTCACGTGGCAGGGTGGGGCATTGACAGCAGTGGCACCTGCCAAAAGAACCAGAGGGAAAAGAAAAGGAAAAGGAGACAATTGTTGGACCAGGCATGGAGCAGCTGTGATGGGAAAGGTATGGGGAGGACCAAGGAGTGGGGAATGTAAGAGTCTATTGGATTTATTTAGCCCCTTCCTTCCATTTTGATGATCTCGGGCAAAACAAGCAATTTGGATATTTCTTTATCAAGGACATTCTGAGCAGTTTAGAATTAAAGCTTTAATTTATACATTTGAGCAGTGGAGTACTGCTAATTGTGTACCTACGTGAAGGCCATCATACTATTTGAAGGGCTATTTGTGGGGCCATCATGCTAGGTGGAGGGCTATTTGTGGGGCCATCATACTATTTGGAGTGCTATGTTGGGGCCTCTTGCTACCTGAAGGGCCATCATACTACTTGAAAGCTTACTTGTGGGCCCATCATGCAAATCTGAGGGGGCTGTTATACTGTTACTATACTATGAGGGGGTAATTATACCATATGCTAGGTTGTGTGGGGTGAATTAAACTTTGATTCAGGGTTATGTGGGGACATTATACTATCTGAAGAGTTGTTTGGGGGGTCATTAAATTGTCTATATAGTGCTATTTTACTGTTTAGAGGGCTTTTGAGACCCATTATAATGTGTTCAGTTCATATAGAGGACCACTATGCTGTGTGGAGGTCCACTATGATGTATGGAGGACCACCATGATGTATGGGGGGCCACTATGATGTATGGAGGGCCACCATGATGTATGGAGGGCCACCATGATATATGGAGTGTCGGGTCCACCATATTGTGTAGAGAGCTGTGTTGGGCTATCAAACTGTGTTTGGGGACTATGGGAACAATCATACTGTGATGGTCACTTTGCGAGGGGACTGTTGGGTCATCATACTGTGCATATGGAGAAATTTATTGTAAGGGACTCTTACCGTTTGGAGAGCACATGTGTTGGCATCATACTTTATGGGGGCCATGGAAAGGGTATCTTAGCGTGTTTTTTTTTTTTGTTTCTTTTTTAGCAATTAGGACATGTTATGGGGCTCCATAATTTTTATGTATACCCTACATTTGAGCTACATTTTTTGGCATCAAAAAACTGCAAATTTTATTACTTTGTGACTTTCATAAAGTGCACCTGTAACGCCCCGGTGTTGGTCGGGCTGCTCGGATACGGGCTCGTGGTGGCTCGAGAGGCCCAGACCCGGGATGGCGGACACTTGGATCCCTAAAGAGGGGTATTTACAGGGGAGAAGTTTATAACGTATAACGCCACCTGTGGGTTGCGGTAATGGGAGTACCGCTGCTGCTGTAAGGAGTACCGGGGCAGATGGGGTTAAGCAGCCTGATGTTTGTCCCTCCACAGGTAGGGATGGCCCCGGGCTCAGGGGGAGTTAGTGAGTGCTTGGGAGAGCAGAGTGCAGGGGAGCAGAGTACTCACTGTGGGTAGTCGTGGTGCTGGATCAGGATTATAAAGAGGACACACACGCTGCAAGTAAACCAAATTATCTGTGTGCCACAGTCACTGTGGGGAGCCTGTCCAGGTGACCGCTCCCACCAGTGTCACTTGTGGCTCCATGGCTTGAAGCTTTTAGGGCCCCACTCACTTGGTAAAGTGTAGCTGTGCTCTTGGGAGCTGGCACTTGGGACTTTAAAGGGCCACGTTTAGCTGGAAAGCCCTGTCCCCTGCGTTGTGCTGGTGCCCCCAATCTCTGAGCTCTGTGGCAAAGTCCCTGAAGTTTGCCTTCCTCTGCAGGTTAATTGCCAGGGCATTTAATCGGCTCCTGACCTAGGGTCCTGTACCCTGTCGTGCTCAATATCGGTCAGTTTCTTTTGTGCTTGCTGATGCCAACAGTCCTCCTAGACTATGTCCGCCACACCTCTTTCCAATGACACTGCCATTGGTCCCCTTCTCCTCTGGTCCCAGACCACCGTCTGCGACCCCAGGAGCTCACTCTCCCCAGCTCCTCAGTCCTTGAAGGGCTCTTATTACTCTGCTCTACTTCCCTCTCACCAGTCTGCCTGACCCCTAGGTAAGTGGCCCTTTTCCAGCTAGACCAACCCACTGGTGTGTCTGGCGGATCATGTGAGGTGTTGATTGGGATTTGTGCTGCTGATAGTAGTGACACTGGGTTCTGGAACCTGGAACCAGGGGGGGTAGGCCCTGTACTCTGGGTAAGGATGTGTGATGCACTGGCAAAACCAGGTAGTCACAGATAAGCCCCCCATAACACCGTTCCCTCATTAGGAAACACACAGCAAACCAGAAAACCTAGTCACTCCCTCTTATGGAAAGATAGACACACCAGTGGGCATGACCAGGTGGTTGGGACATGCCCACCCAGGGGTTTAGACAGCCCAGAGCAGTAAAACAGGCAGTTAAGCTTTGGAGTTTAGTCTGAAGTTCAGTGTGGAGAGGAGTGTGGGCTGGAGCTAAGGGTAGCTCCAGCAGTGAAGTTCAAGTTGAACGGTACCAGGGTAGGAGCCCTGGTGCCACTGGCTAGGAGGCAGACGGTGGTCTACATCAGCAGGAGACAGGAAGACGGCTCTGTTTTGAATGTTTGAATGTCAGTTATGTTTTTGCTGCTGTGAGGCTCCCTCTTGTGGCCAGGAATGGTTTGGACAGAAACCAGGTGTGCTGGAGCAATGGGTGTTTCCATTGCTAACTCTCTGCCTATTTAAATCCTGGTCTGCTAGCAGTCTGAGCCGGTTGTCATTTGTTCTTTAGTTTACTAGCCTTCCCATCTTGCTCCAGACCACATCTACCCCAGATAAGTGCTATGTTCTTTCTTATGTTGTTTTGTTCTTTTTGTTCTTATCTGGGTTTGTCATTTACTGTGGTTCTTGTCAGTTCATTTCCATGCAGGAATCTTCCCTCTCTGTTGCTTATCTGGGAAGCTCCCTGCAGCTATGTTTGGACTATTGCTCCTATAAGTCCATGTGTTTGTTGCTTCTTGAATTTGTAATTGTTCCTGCTTTCTGCTCATTGGTTTGACAAGAGCGCCTGATATAGGATGGAGTTCAGATCGTGCGATCTGAGGACTTTTTGTACTATCAGGTATTTGGATTTTTCTAGGGTTTTTCTCTGGCCACTATCAGCCCCTTTCCTATAGTCACGGGGTCCTTCTCCCATATCACACAATCAACAGAGCGAGAGATGGCGGTACAATCCAAAGAGCATTTATTCCAAGCAAATCAAAATGGTCTATAAGATAATCCACAAAACAGAGGGTAAAATTAATTCAGTAACACAAATATAGTCCGGTAAGCGATAAATGTCCAGGTCTCTCTCTGAGAAGTCTAAGCTTCTACCAGAGGATTAATCTTCCTGCTTCATTCTTGAAGTTCTCCAACAGACTGCCTGAATCTCCCAGGTAAGCAGAGAGTTTACAGTAGGCGGATCTCGACGCCCCTCCCCCAACTTAGGAACAAAAGGCTGGCAGGGGAGGAATTAAACCTGCAAATGGGACAATGTACACATAAGGAATACAGAATGGTCAGTGAACCACGCTCAAACATTAACCCACACAAAATGGTACACAATCCACAATATTCCACCATCACAACCTCTCCCTCCTTCTGAATAAGTGAGAATGCCATGAGGTCTACATAGACCTCTGGCCATCTCACTTAACTCCATGTTGCTCAGCTGTGGATAGTCTATGGTTCTTCTTGCCGGGACAGTCCATCAGCATACTTGTGTTGGCTTCCACACTTGTATTGGATGAAGAAGCTGTTAATTGTCCCTTGTGTCCTCCTTACCTCAAACTGTGTTTCCTGCACCCACAAATCGACATTGTAGATCTCCCACATCATTTCCAAGGAGAATATCTGCAGGCAGGCCATTCATCACTCCAACCACATATTGCTTGACTCCAAAGCCAAAGTCCAGATCTACAGTCGCCTTTGGGATATTCCTTTTTTGTCCTCCAGCCAATTCAATAACAATCCCTGGTCCATGATGTATCACTTCTGGCCGAACCACCCGGAGATCAGCTATTGTGAGAAATGCCCCAGAATCACAAAATCCAATGACTCTCTGCCCATCCAGCGCAAGCTCCTGTAAGTGCTTACTTTGATGGTGAGAGGAACTCGGGGCTGTGGCTCGGACCCCATAAACCCCTAGTGGCCGACCATGAGTGTCTGAGTCATTAGGCAAGTCCCCTTGAAGGGGTGAGAACTCTTCCCACCTTGTATTTGGCTGTAGAGAATGAACAGGTAGATTTGGTACCAGGTCATTCCTCAATCGACCAGCAGGGCAAGTGTTTTGCAAATGCCCAGGCTGCCCACATCGATAACATTTCCTCTGCGTCGGACTCCTTCTAGTGTGCATTCTTGAGAAGGCAGTAGGAGAACCTGGTGACAAAAGCCGGAGGCCATACACTCCAACAGGGGCATCTCTGGTGCAGGGGTCAGCAGTACACTCCAGTGGACGTGGTGGTAACTCTTCCTCAGGCGGGATGGAATGCACAAAATGTACTGGACGAGATGGAGCTGCATGGGGCTCCCTCCGAGTCCTTGTGGGACAACTGGATTGCAGGTGCCCAGGTTGTCCGCACCCATAACATCTCCTCTCTGTGATTCCCCCAGGGCATGGTCAGAACTGTTGGGGCCCAGGATTGTGAGCCATGGTTGTCATCGGCCTGTGGCTGGTTTGAGGGGCAGATATAACTGGAGAGGGCTGGGGAGCAGGAGCAGACTGTGGCTTATTGTCCAGAAGCCCCCTCCATTGTGGTCGGATAGTAAGGGCCTCATCAGCCAGGGCTGCAACTCCATCCAAGGTGCACGGCGTGCGCTCTTTGACCCATTCCCGTATTTCTGAGGGACACTTGTACAGAAATTGTTCTATAAGAAATACCTGTATAACGTCTTCCACAGTGAAGGCGTCTTCCGCTTCCAGCCATCTCCGACATGCCTCGGACATCTTATGAGCATACATCCTAAACGATCCCCCCGTGGTGCATGGGAGGTCTCGGAACTGTGCCATATGTGAGTCTAGGGTGATGGCATGGTAATCCAAGATAGTCCGCTTTACAATGTTGTAATCCCGGTTCTGCGATAATGGTTCGCAATGGTGCGATAAGCCTCTGCCAGGCTTCCATTCAGGAGTCCCACTAACAAACGCACCCAGCCAGAGTGGGAAACCTCCATCATGACACACTGCTGCTCAAAGTCCTTGAAGAACCCTTCCACATCTCCGGAAGTCTCATCAAATGGCTTGAAGTCCGCCCGAGTGATCTGCACAGGCTCCAGGATCACTGGGGTTACACTCCAACTCACATTACTCCCTCTGTTGGACTCCATTGCTTCTTATCTCCTCTATGCTCAGCAAGCAACCTCCTCTTTATATTCCTGAGATACACCAGGGCCAAGAGCTGCCATCTCTTCTTTGAACCACACCACCCACTGGCTTTTTGGGGCAGGGATCCCCGTCCCCAGTGTGTGTCCATCTGAAAGCTGGAAGGAGGTGGACTGCCTCTCACCCACAAGTAGATCAATTAAGGCTTCTTTACTCAGTCCCTGGTAGCTCAGGCCCAGATCTTTGGCTCTCTCCTTTAGACTGGAAGCAGTCCAGTTTCTGTACTCACTCTGTTGGTGGATCTCAATTAGGCTGCGCTCTGTTGATCCCACCGCTGCCACCAGTTGTCACGGGGTCCTTCTCCCATATCACACAATCAACAGAGCGAGAGATGGCGGTACAATCCAAAGAGCATTTATTCCAAGCAAATCAAAACGGTCTATAAGATAATCCACAAAACAGAGGGTAAATTAATCCAGTAACACAAATATAGTCCGGTAAGCGATAAATGTCCAGGTCTCTCTCTTAGACGTCTCAGCTTCTACCAGAGGATCAATCTTCCTGCTTCATTCTTGAAGTTCTTCAACAGACTGCCTGAATCTCCCAGGTAAGCAGAGAGTTTACAGTAGGTGGATCTCACGCCCCCTCCTCCGACTTAGTAACAAAAGGCTGTCAGGGGAGGAATTAAACCTGCAAATGGGACAATGTACACCTAAGGAATATAGAATGGTCACTGTACCATGCCCAAACATTAACCCACACAAAATGGTACACAATACACAATATTCCACCATCACACTTATCCTTTCCTATTTAGTCAATGGGGCCTCACCTTTGCTAATCCTATCATCCATCTGTGTATTGTGTTTTCCTATATCACCATAGTCTTTGAATGTGGGGGCTTGCTATACCTTTGCGGTCTATTTCTGAGGCACAGAGTTATTCATCCTTCCTTCCTTTAGGATAGCTAGTTCTCTGGCTGGGTTCGCAGTGCATAGGATGTTAGGTCACCCCTCAGCTACTTCTAGTGTTGATGGTTAGTAAGGGGATGGTGGCCAGATTAGTTGCCAATGCTCTAGTCACCTTTTTGCCAATGATCTATTGTGATTTTCCATGGTTCCGGATCATAACACGGCTCGGTGGAACCGAGGTGGACCGGGACAGGGTTGTAGCCCGCCGGTACCGACTCGGGGAACCGACCCGGAAACCGGAGCACAAAGGAGGGTACTCGGACCCTGAAGCCAGGACCAGAATCAAGTGGCACTGGTTAATTAACCAATTGAGGTTAGGATCAGAGGTCCTGTCCCTCCCAAAGTCGCTCATGGAAGACAACAGCCCACCGATTAGGGATAAGAGGTCACCGCCAGGGCCCATAGATCCCACAGGCCAGCGTCTGCGGGCACGGCTCCTTAGGCCACATCCAGCTGGGAGCGGACTCCTGAGTTTCACACTAGGAAAGTCCACCTTACACACAGCACTGCAGGAAAAGGATAGAGACCACCAGCCGGGTGGGGGGACCAGAATGCAACCGGCCGCGGCACCGGCCACCATCACCTTGGTTTACCAGAGACTTGTGTGTTTTACTAACAGTGAGTACACTAGCACCCCCCTGCAGTCGCCATCCCCTGCACCGAGTCACCGGGTCCTGGGGCCACCATTCCTACCCACGGAGGGGTTAATAACTTGCTGCAGAACATCTCCCCCGGGTGCGCCATAACAGCAGCGGTGGTGTCCCACCTCACCACACACCGTGGGTGATGTCACGAACTTACTGCGGCCTAGCCTGTACATCTACGTCCCCCCATTTATTCGGCTTGTCCGTGAGACCCCCAGGTCCGAAGACCCTTGAGCCACCACCTCTGAAGGCCCGGACCCGAGCAGCGCCGGTTGCTGACACGGGGCGGCACAGATGCAGTACCCTGTGGCACCCTGATGTACTTAAGGGGAGCCACGCACCTAATTTTTATTTTGTGCTGCACTTGCATGGGTGTGGTTAGCTAAACAATCAAGATGCAAGTCAGATTTAGGGTATGTGCGCACGTTGCTTTTTACCTGCTTTTTACCTGCTTTTTTGCTGCTTTTTCTTCTGCGCTGTTTAATGCCAAAATGGATGTGTTCTTCTATTCAAGCAAAGTCTATGGGAATTTGGGTTTCTTGTTCACACTATGTTGTTCAAAATGCTGCCTTTTTGTGGCAGAACTTTGGTCAAAAACTCAGCTTTGCAGTGCAAAACCCAAATGGCAAAAACAATTGACATGTTGCTTCTTTGAAAAGCTGAGTTTTTGACCAAAGTTCTGCCACAAAAAGGCAGCATTTTGAACAACATAGTGTGAACAAGAAACCCAAATTCCCATAGACTTTGCTTGAATAGAAGAACACATCCATTTTGGCATTAAACAGCGCAGAAGAAAAAGCAGCAAAAAAGCAGGTAAAAAGCAGGTAAAAAGCAGGTAAAAAGCAACGTGCGCACATACCCTTAGGCTACGTTCCCACGAGGATTTTTTGACGCTCTGTATTTTCGCTGTGTCAAAAACGCAGCATCTTTCAGTTCTGGGAACGTGAATCGGATTTATAGAAATCTTCTGTCCACTATGCTTTTTTTTTTTTACTCAGAGTAAAGTGACCTGCGGCACGTGTTTTAAATCCGCACCATGTCAATATCTCTTGGGGTACACCAAGTGTTCTGTGCAAATTTTCTCCATAGCTGTGCATTACATTACAATTACACAGGTAAAAAATGCACATGCTAGTTTAGTGGAAATGATCAAAAATGCATGTAATCCGCAGCTAAGTATATTAATAAAAGTTTGTCAAAGAAAAATGCCACGAAATATAAAAAACAAGGCAGCTTTTTTTAACACATGACACATGCAAATGCTGCATCAAAAACACAATGCACACAAAAACACAATGGAAAAATGCAAATAAACTAATTTCCCTAAAAATAAGGCCAACCCTAAAAATAAACTCTAGCTTGATTGATTATTTTGGGAGAATGGTTGAAATATAAGTCCTATTCCAGAGATCTCTGTGTGAGAGCCCATCCACCATCGGTACTTACCAACTCTAATTGTTTTAGGTGTAAGGAAGCCTGATGAGTATGATTCTTTTTGGGGTGCCTGCTTTCTTTTGGGCTATTTGTTAATTTTTGACCATAGCAAAAATTCAGCCAGATGGGAGGTGCTTTAGAGAGAGAAGAAGTCTATGCAGTTATGGCCGAAAATGGCACCTTAGAAATTGCTCAACAAAATGAAGTATTTCTTCCAGAAAGTTATTGCAATTACCCATGTTTTGTTATACACATGTTTATTTTAATTGTGTGTTTTAGAAAAGCACAAAAGAAAAAAAAAAAAGGGAAAAAAGGCAAATTGGATATAATTTCACACAGAACTGCAAAAATAGTCTGGATAAAATTGTTGGCATCCTCAAATAATATTTGGATTATCCTTTGCAATAAATAACTGCAATCAATCGCTTCCTATAACCATAAACAAGCTTCTTACATCTCTCAACTGGAGTTTTGGACTCTTCATTTGTAAACTACTCCAGGTCTGTCATATATGAAGGCATCGACTCCAAACAGCAATTTTAATATCTCTCCACAGGTGTTAAATGGGATGTAGATCCGGACTAGTTGCTGCCATGTTAAAACTCTTCAGCGCTTTGTTTCCATCCATTTCTGGGGGCTTCTTGAAGTATTTTTGGGGTCCTGCTAGAAGATGCATGACCCAGGATGTACACCCAGCTTTTTGACAATGGGCACTACATTGCGAATCAAAATCATTTTGTAATCTTCAGCTTTAATGATGCCTTGCACACAGTCAAGGCATTCAGTGCAAGAGGCAGCAGCAAAACAACTACAAATCATCTTTGAACCTCCACTATATTTGACTGTAGGTACTGTGTTATTTTCTTTAAATGCCTCAGTTAGTTTTCAGCAACAGTAGAATGATGTGCTCTACCAAAAGCTCTATCTATATTTTGGCAAACTGCAGTCTAGCTTTTTTATATCTCTGTGTCAGCAGTGGGGTCCTCCATGGTGTCCTACATTCATTTCATTCAGATGTGGACGGATAGTTCATGCTTATGTAAAGGGGAGCAAATGCGAGGCCAATGGGGCTCCGTTCTTCTTTACCAGACTGTACCTATGTTTGTGATCTGCCCCCAAAAGGGGGTGCGACACTTACTTCGGTCTTCAGGGAAGCTTCCACCTCCCCGCAGCCCGTAACCATCATAGATGTGGCAGGGAAACACATCACACAGAGAGTCTCTTTACAAAACAACATGAACTGGTTTATTCATTTCATTCTTTAACTTTCTTGACACTCAAAGCTATTACAATCCCATTCAACTGCAATATGCTTTGGGGCACTTCTTCTGCTTTGCCCATGCCCTGGATATTAGCTTTCCAGCAGCTGAGCCTAACGCTCTGCTTGTCCCTCTTCTTGTCTCCGTGGCTACCTGTGTCCAATCGCTGCCTTAGAGGGCTACAGTAAGTCCATCTCAAGGTGAGCTGTAGGCTCTGGACACACAGATGATTCCTTCAAGTTTCACAAATGGGCTCAAGATACCAAGCATTGTTGACACACCTGGAACCTCTCTGCAGAACTAATTTCCCTCAAGCCTGACTCTCCAGCCAGCCCTCTGGCTCTCTGACATTCCTCCCATCCTAGCTCTCAGTTCCCTCTGCAACCAGGAAGTATCTGTTACACTGTACATACTAAAATCACCCCCAGAAAAAATACCCTAGCCCATTTTTTGGAGCAAAAAATAGTATAAGACCGTGTCTTATTTTGGGGAAGACATGGTAATTGATGCGGAAATGGGGCAGATATTCTGCAACATCAAAAACTCACTAAAAGCTCATGGTGCGAACGTAGTCTTAAAAATCTTTTTAAAAGACAGAAAAAAAAGTGGGAAAACTGTGCAAAGTGGTGTATACACATACAGCAATGCAGACATAAGGAAGTCTGCTTTAAAACCCCTTCACCCCCGGCCACTAAAACACCCTAATGACCGGGCCATTTTTTGCAATTCTGACCAGTGTCACTTTGACAGGTTATAACTCTGGAACGCTTCAACGGATCCTGGCGATTCTGACACTGTTTTTTCGTGACATATTGTACTTCATGTCAGTTGTAAATTTAGGCCAATACTTTTTGCGTTTATTTGTGAAAATTTAGGAAATTGTGCGAAAATTTGGAAAATTTCGCAATTTTCAAACTTTGAAAATTTATGCCCATAAATCTGAGAGAGATGTCACACAAAATAGTTACTAAATAACATTTTCCACTTGTCAACTTTACATCAGCACAATTTTCGAAAGAATTTTTTTTTTCGTTAGGAAGTTAGAAGGGGTCAAAGTTCATCAGCAATTTCTAATTTTTCCAACAAAATTTACAAAATATTTTTTTTAGGGACCACATCACATTTGAAGTGACTTTGAGAGGCCGAGGTGACAGAAAATACCCAAAAGTGACCCCATTCTAAAAACTCCACCCCTCGCACTGCTCAAAACCACATCCAAGAAGTTTATTAACCCTTTAGATGCTTCACAGGAACCAAAGCAATGTGGAAGGAAAAAATGAAAATTTTACTTTTTAACACAAAAATGTTACTTTAGCCATAAAATTTTCATTTTTACAAGGGAGAAAAGAGAAAGTGCACCCTACAATTTATTGTGCATTTTCTCCTGAGTACGCTGATACCCCATATGGGGTAAAAATCAATTGTTTGGGTGCACGGCAGAGGTCGAAAGGCAAAGAGCGCCATTTGAATTTTTGAACACAAAATTAGCTGCACTCATTAGCGGACGCCATGTCGGGTTTGAAGACCCCCTGAGGTGCCTAAACAATGGAACTCCCCCACAAGTGACCCCATTTTGGAAACTAGAGCCCTCAAATATTTTTTCTAGATGTTTGATGAGCACTTTGAACACCTGGGGGCTTCACAGAAGTTTATAACGTTGAGCCATGAAAAGAAAAAAAAGTTTTTTTACCACAAAACTGTTGCTTCAACTAGGTAGCTTTTTTTTTCACAAGGGTATCAGGGAAAAATGCACCATAAAACGTATTGTCCATTTTCTCCTGAGTACGCAGATACCTCACATGTGGTGGAAAGTAATTGTTGGGCGCATGGCGTGGCTCAGAAGAGAAGGGCACCATTTGACAGCAAAATTGATTGGAATCATTAGCGGACGCCATGTCACGTTTTTAGACCCCCCCCCCCATGGTGCCTAAACAGTGGAGCTCCCCCACAAATTACCCCATTTTGGAACTAGACCCCTCAAGGAATTTATCTAGATGTTTAGTGAGCCCCTTGTACCCCCAGGGGCTCCACTGAAAGTTGATAACGTTGAACCGTGAAAATTATTTATTTTTTTAAAAAAAATTTTTTAAAAGTTTTGCAGCAACAAGGTAGCTTTTTTTTTTCTTTTTACAAAAAATGCACCATAAAACGTATTGTGCAATTTTTCCCGAGTACGCAGATACCTCATATGTGGTGGAAATCAATTGTTTGGGCGCATGGCGAGGCTCAGAAGACAAGGAACGCCATTTGACTTTTCAAAGGCACAGACGCAGTGCACTGATCGGCCGCTGCAGGAGGCACGGTCGGATGAGATACAAAAAACGCTGGGGAAAAAAAAAAAGTCACGCCAAAAATTGAGCAGGGATGTTGATCCGCGCTCAGCGGGATGCACAGACAGATGCGATACTTTTTTTTCCGTATCCCCGACGCTTTTTGTATCGCATCAGTCCGTGCGTCCCGCCGAGCGCTGATCAGGGAAGCACATAACGGATCTGCATCCCTGCTCAATTTTTGGCGTGACTTTTTTTTCCGTATCCCCGATGCTTTTTGTCACGCCAAAAATTGAGCAGGGATGCCGATCCGTTATGTGCATCCCTGATCAGCGCTCGGCGGGACGCACGGACTGACGCGATACAAAAAGCGTCGGGAATACAGGAAAAAAAGTCCCGCCGAAAACTGACCACGGATGCAGATACGTTATCTGCATCCCTGATCAGTGCTCGGCGGGACGCACGGACGCATGAGGTGTAAAAATAGACAGGGGTAGAGGAAAAAAAAAGAAAAAAATAAAAAGTTATACTCACAGTACCCAGAGGATTAGCAGGAGGAACAGAAGGCAAGGAACAGCTTTACAGCAGCAGCCAGCAGGCAGGAAGTTGGACAGCTCAGCAGAAGACCCAGGAAGAAGGACCCAGCGATGGAGGCAGATGTGATCGGCCTGTGAAGACAGGTAAGAGGACGTCGGGGGGACAGCAGAGGGGGACGGGGACAGCAGAGGGGGACAGCAGAGGGGGAGGGGGAGAGCAGAGGGGGAGAGCAGAGGAGGGAGATACCGGAGGAGCTGCAGAATAGAGATCACGGGGGAGGCCGGCAGATTGGGATGTCGGGGGGCAGATTGGGATGTCTGGGGGCAGATCGGGATGTCTGGGGGCAGATCGGGATATCGGGGGGCAGATCGGGATGTCTGGGGGCAGATCGGGATGTCGGGGGGGAAGATCGGGATGTCGGAGGGCAGATCGGGATGTGGGGGGGCAGATCGGGATGTCGGGGGGGCAGATCGGGATGTCGGGGGGCAGATCGCAGGGGGGCACGGGCAGGGGCCATTACGGGAGCGTGCAGGAGCATTCACAAGAGCGCGCAGGGGCTGCAAGGAGAGCAGAGGAGGAGGGAGATACCGGAGGGGCTGCAGAATAGAGATCACGGGGGAGGCCGGCAGATTGGGATGGCGGGGGGCAGATCGGGATGTCGAGGGGGGCAGATCGCAGGGGGGCACGGGCAGGGGCCATTACGGGAGCGCGCAGGAGCAATCACAAGAGCGCGCAGGGGCTGCAAGGTGAGCACAATACTCACTGCTCCTGCTCCGTGACGTGACAGCAGCGGCAGCAGCAGCGGTGGCGTGGTACCACTAGTACCAGCCAGTGCTGCACGCTGCAGACATGTTGGGGGAGGGTCCCCAGACTAGCACAGGCCTGGGGAGGCGGCCACCAGCAAATCAAACTGCCCCACTGCACACTGATTGGAGCGATTGCGCGTCATAGCACGATCGCTCCAATCAGTGATGCAGGGGCTGGAGGCGGCATGTTTGAGATCCACCTATGATCTGCTGTAGCTTCTACAGCATCTCATAGCCGTATCTCACAGTATCGCACTATTTCCGGTATTATTTTTACCGAAATCAGTGCGAAAGATGTGGTTGGCGGTTCAGATTTGAACAGCCAATCACATCGATCGTCGATGGGGGGTGGCGATGCCACCCCCCCTGGGGTGAAGCAAAGGTCCCCTGCTGTAAGAAACAGCAGGGGACATCATTTGAAAGCCGTTGCTATGGCCACTGCAATCAAATAGTTTAGGCAGTAAAATTACGTTCCTGGTCGTTAAGTCACGTTAAAATAGGACGTAATTTTACTGCCCGCAGTCGTGAAGGGGTTAAAAAGTCCCACTCATGATAAATTCCCTCCAAATTACAAAATCTGTCACAAGTGATATTTGTGAAAAACATTTGAAACTTTTTGCCGTTTAAGGCTTCGGTTCCACTTCCACATAGCTTCCGATGCGAGACCATCGGAAAAATGTGTTAATGATCCTCTGCTGCGAGCGTGAGCCGAGGGTCATGTGACTGTGATGTGATCTTGCAATCGGATCACAGCAGCGGAGAAGAGGGAGGGCGCACTTTCTCCCATCTCCTCCTCAGCCTGTCCCATAGACTTGTTTGGGTGCGTGTGAGCCGAGACTCGCTGCCAAATGCAGCATGCTGCGTTTCATTCTGCATGCCACTATGGCATGAGAACTCAATTGCAGATGGACACTGCCCCATAGTTTAGGACTAGAATGAGAGCAATCCAATATTTTATCAGATTGCAAATTGTCCGCGCAAAATGCAAGTGGAACCGTACCTTAAGGCTGTTTGCGCACTGAGTTGTTTGTTGCAGATTTGGTGCAGTTTATCGTGCATATTGTTGCCCAAATCTGCATGTCTATTCTTATGCCAGCAAAGTCAATGAGAATTCTGAAATGCTGTGCACACGTTGCTTCTTTTTTCCTTGCAGTTTTGGGTGCAGAAAAAATTCTGCAGCATGTCATTTATTGGTGCTTTATTTTCCTGCGTTTTTTTTTTGTTTTGTTTTTTTTTTTAATTCTTTTTTAATGTTTTATTTAGCTCTTCCAGGCACTGATTTAACAAAAACGCATGGCAAAAAAACGCAACAAAAAAACCACACCAATAAAGCACTGAAAATACACCAAAAACATATGCGGTTTTTGGTGCATTTTTCTGCCACAAGGTGCACTTTTTGGTGCAGAAAATTTCTGCACCCAGTCTGCAGCATTCACAAATACCCTTAAGGCTGTGTGCGCACGTTGCGTCCAGTACCTTGCAGAAATGAACTCATCCTCTGGCAGAAATTGTCTTTGTCAAATTTGGTTTTGACCACAAAAACGCTAAAAATACGCTTGCGGCTTTACCCGCGGTTTGACCGCGTTTTTACCGCGTTTTACATGCATTTTCATTGCTTAAAGTCAGATGCGTTTTCAATACAAATGCACTGCTAACTAAAGTTTAAACAATCAAACACTATGAAAAAAAGGAAAAAAATTATAACAAATATCATGATTAAAATCATACACAAAATAGCTAATTTTATTAAAATGATAACTGTGTTCTAATATTTATGTTTAAAATAACGTTAATTTATTGTTTTTCATTAATTTAATTGTCGGACTATGTGTGTGTGTAAAGGGACACATCTTGACCTCAATTTAATGACACAAACGCATGCGTTTATTTTGTCTAAAATGCATGCGTTTTGCATCAAAAAAGCATGTAAAACGCTAGGATTTTGATTTTGCATGCGTTTTGAAAGTTCTCATTGACTTTAATGTTAGCAAACGCATGAAAAAAACGCAACGTACGCACACAGCCTCACACTTATGGCACTTTTTTTTGTGCCTACTAATGAGTTTCAAGCACCTTACTCTACTAGGCTATAGATTGAAGACTGGTGCTTGAAATGAGAAGCTTGATGACTTTTACCATATGAATTCTGAACAGTGGCAAAGCTGCCGGCAGGGCATGAGTGGCATTTTAATTGTGTATGGATCCTACATAATGGGATCTAGTAAAGAGACATTCTCAAAAAGATTGAGCCACATCTTCTGCTGGAATTTGCAAGCATTAAACAAGGTCATCTTGTTGCTAAGGCAGGTTCATTCATCTGAAGTTTACTACTTTCGGCCATCACTGATCATTTTTGGGCTCAGATATAGTTTTATGATGAGCGTTTAATGTTTTGAGGCTTTTGCAGGGATTTTTCTTAAGTCAGTTTTGCTTAAAGTGAACCTGTTAGGTGCAATAGACACCCAGAACCACGAGCAGTTCTGGGTGCATATTGCTAATCCCTGCCTAGTAGTCCCAGCATAAAGTATTTTTAAAGATCCTTTATCATAAGCTAATGAGCACAGGGACTAGACGGTCATGCGCTCTACATGGGTTTGAAGCCAGGACTCGTACACCCGGCTTCAGAGTGCGCATGACCGAAAGTCCGGGATCATTTTATGGGCCTACGGGGTCTTTGGGGGGGGTTACTCGTCACCGGGCCAGTGTAGGGCGTGGGATGTCCCAGCAGCTAAGCCCGGTTCCGTTACCCCGGCGATGTCAATAAAGATGGAGGGGTTATTTACAGTGGAGTACAGTTTGTATTCATGACGCCACCTGTGGTTTGTGGCTAATATAGGAGCCGCCGCTGCAGGAGATGTCCTGTGGGGAAGATGGTATCACAGCTGGGTTGGTGCAGCTCTCCACAGACAGAGCTCAGGCCCCAGGGATGTTGGGAGTAGTATTAGTCCACTCTATTAAAGGAGCGCAGGGTGCAAGAAGAATTGGACGACACAGGGGTTGCAGTTTAAGTTCTTTACTCACTGAAATGTCACCGCCTTTGGACTGCCGGACTCCGCTGTCATGGGTTTCAGCCGATCCATGGATAGTTCGGAGGTCAAAACCGGTGTTTCTTGATGTGAGTCCTTCCTACTTGCGCCGTGTTGTGTGGGTCCCTGAGACTTGAAGCTACACTGGGACCCGAGTACTTGTGCGCTTTGTGTGGGCCAGAAGACTTGAAATCCTCTGCCCGGCAGATTCTGCTGGTGGGACGTGCAGTACCCACTAGCCTAGGGCTCCGCACCCTGTAGTGTGTGCTCGGCCTTGAGGGAGCTACGACACAGCTCTCCCCTCAGCGACCGTGTTCTCCCCATGTCTCACTTGTTCTCTGTTGCTGACTAACTGTTACTGACTGAATGTCTGTCTGTGTATGTCGCCTTGCTCCTGTTGTCTAGCTCCACCCCCCAGGATACTGAACTAGTGGGTGGGAGGTCCCATACCTTGTGGTGACCATCCAAATTACCCTACCCTAACCCAGTCCCAGTGAGAGGGCAACCAACTGTGTGCTTTGGTGGATTGTGGTGGTTTACCGGCAATAACCTCCTCCGATGAATACTGCCTCTCTGGTGCAGTACCCTGTGGTGACTGAAGCCTCAGGGGTGTCACACATGCGCACTGAGCCGAAATCCAGGACTCGGATGCGATGTCAGCAGAGAGGTGAGCGCGACCATCCTCTGACGCTGCACATTCATTAGCATGTTAGCATGCCAACAGGGGCGTACTAACATGCTAAGGGGGCCGACTAACCAGGGGAAGTAATGCCCTTGCAACTAGCTGTCAGCCTCATTAGCATATCATATGAGATCTTTAAAAATACTTTTTCTAAAGATCACTGCTACTATAGGCTGAGACAGTTAGGCAGGGATTAGCAATATGAACCCAAAACCACTCGTGATTCTGGGTGCATATTTCTAATCCCTGCATCTAGTAGCATACATAAAGCCTCTATGTTATGCTGCTTTCAGATTAGGTATTAAAAACCTGGTGACAGATACCCGTTAACCCCTTCAAGCGCCTGGCAATTCTCCATTTTTCATTTTTCCCTTCTTACAAGAGCGATACCTTTTTATTTTTCCATCAATATAGCCATACGAGGGCTTGTTTTTGCGGGACAGTTTGTACTTTTGAACTACACCATTTATTCTGCCTCATAATGAACTGAAAAACGGGAAAAAATCGCCAAGTACGGCGAAATTACTAAAAAAAAGTGCAAGTGCATTATTGTTTTTTTTTTATTTTTTTTATTTACCATGTTCACTATATCATAAAACTGACATGTCAGTATGATTTCCCAGGTCGGCACAAGTTCATAAACACTAAACTTGAATAGTTTTACTTTTTTCTAATTAGTGAAAAAAAATCAGAAGTTTGTTAAAAAAATAAAAATAAAATAAAAATAGGGCTTTTGTCGCTATTTTATGAAACCCGTAGCATTCTTATTTTTGGGATCTGGTGCTCAGGAACAATTTATTTTTTGCTTGTTGCGCTGGCATGTTAAATTTTTACCATTTTTGCATAAATACGATGTTTTGATCGCCTGTTATTACATTTTAATGCAATGCGGTCAATTTAAGTAAAATCTGGGGTAAATCCACAGCGTGCGCACATAGCCTAAAACTGTCTCAAAAATTGCTACAAAAACGCCTTAAATTCCCTTATTCCCTAAAGGCTATGTGCGCACTTTGCGTTGAGGTAGTTGCAGTTCTAAACGCATCCTCTGGCATAAATGGTCTTTGTCAAATTTGGTTTTGACCACAAAAACGCTATAAATACGCTTGCGTTTTTACCGCGTTTTGGCTGCGATTTACATGCTTTTCAATTGCTTAAAGTCAGATGCGTTTTGAAGACAAATACACTGCTAAATAAAGTTTAAACATTCAAACACTATGAAAAAAAAGGAAAAAAAATGATAATAAATATCATGATTAAAATCATACACAAAATGGCTTATTTTATTAAAATGATAACAGTGTGCTAATATTTATATATAAAATAACTTTAACCCCTTTACGACCGCCGATACGCCTTTTAACGGCGGTAAATAAGGGTACTTTTTCCGATCCGCCGCTTTTTAACGGCGGTCGGAAAAAAGGGTCTAGCGCCCCCCAGAGTCAGAAAATTTCCGGGGTCTCAGCTGCCGGGGGTAGCTGAGACCCTGGAGATCATGATTCGGGCCGGTTTTTCCGGTCCCCGCTCACCTGATGACCGGTATACACCGTATACCGATCATCAAGTTATAGTAAATGACCGCGCCGGTAAAAAATGATTTATCTCCCATCTGGCATGATCAAACATGCCAGATGGGAGATAAATCTTTTTCTCGGTTCCCTCCGGTCCCCCGGTGTCCCCAAAGTGCCCCCCCCGACCCCCAACCCCCTCCCGAAAATCCAAGATGGCCGCGCGCACCGGCGATCACAGCAGCGCGCCGGCCGCATTTCCACCGTTCCTATGGTTTCTGTCGTATGTGCCATAACACATACGACAGAAACCTGCTCCCTAGGCCCTGCCGGGTCCCCCCCTACCCCCCCACCCTGGTGTCCCCCGGTGTCCCCCGGTGTCATACATACCGGAGCGCTGATCCCCCGCGGCCCCCTCCTCCTTCTCTGCAGACGCCGGTCACATGTGCCGAGCAGATGACAGCTTCCTGTGTTCAGAGACGCTGGCTGCTGCTCGCACTCTGCAGCTGTGACCCAGGGAGGGTGGGTGCAGATTCTTTGCACCCACTCTCCTCAAATGGAGGGTCTGCCCTCCTAGAAAATGGGGGATACGTTCCCTGAACGTGTCCCCCATATTCTAGAAGGTCCAGAGTCGACGTGGACGTCCAAATGGATTATTGTGGATTTTTTTTTTCTTTTCAATAAATTGGTCAATCAGGGAATGTTTTGGGGAGTGTTTTTTCAAATAAATTTTTTTTTGTTGTCAATTTTTTTTTTATTACTGTCAATTAGTTATGTCGGGTATCTGATAGACGCCGTGACATAACTAATTGCTGGGCTTGATGCCAGGTGACATTACACACCTGGTATCAACCCCATTCATTACCCCGTTAGCCAACGCACCAGGGCGCGGGATGAGCTGGGGCGAAGCGCCAGAATTGGCGCATCTAATGGATGCGCCACTTCTGGGGCGGCTGCGGCCTGCTATTTTTAGGCTGGGAAGAGTCCAATAACCGTGGCTCTTCCCATCCTGAGAATACCAGACCCCAGCTGTCAGCTTCACCTTGGCTGGTGATCTAATTTGGGGGGACCCCACGTTTGTTTTTTTTTTTTAATTATTTATTTATAAATAATTAAAAAAAAAAAACAGCTTGGGGAGCCCTCCAAATTGATCACCAGACAAGATGAAGCTGTCAGCTGTGGTTTGCAGGCTACAGCTGTCTGCTTTACCCTAGCTGGCTATCAAAAATAGGGGGGACCCCACGTCATTTATTTTAATTCTTTTTTTTTTTTTTGGGCTAAATACAAGGCTAGGCATCCTTTAGTGTCACATGAAAGGCACTAAAGGGCGCCAGCTTAGAATATGCAGGGGGGTGGGACGTTATATATGTTTGACATCTATCCATTCATCCATTGTAGCATTTTACGCTGTGTGCCCACAATCAGGGTTTGCAACGTTTTGGGCGCAGAGTGTTTTCCCTGCGTCCATAACGCTGCGTTGTGCAGTAGAAGCACAGTGGCAGGATTTTTAGAAATCCCGTGCCCACTGTGTTTCTTTTCTCCGCAGCATAAATCGACCTGTGGCGCAGCTTCCCGAGCCTCAGGATGTCAATTTATGCTGCGGAGATGAGTGTTCTTTGCAGGTAGAATAGAACTAAAGTCCACAGCAGCCTGAACCCAAATCGTGGGCATGGGCAGCTGCGTTCTCCCGTGGACAACACTCACATTTCTGCAGGAGGCTGACACTGGGTACTAGACGCCGTGTCGCTGGATCATGGCCACATAGCCTAAAGGCTACTTTACACGCTGCGATATCGGTCCCGATATCGCTAGCGTGGGTACCCGCCCCCATCTGTTGTGCGACACGGGCAATCGCTGCCCGTGCCGCACAACATCGCGCAGATGCGTCACACATACTTACCTGCCCGGCGACGTCGCTGTGACCGGCAAACCGCCTCCTTTCTAAGGGGGCGGTCCGTGTGGCGTCACAGTGACGTCACTGAGCGGCCGCCCAATAGAAGCGGAGGGGCGGAGATGAGTGGCCGGAACATCCCGCCCACCTCCTTCCTTCCTCATAGCGGCCGGGAGGCAGGTAAGGAGAGGTTCCTCGTTCCTGCGGCGTCACACATAGCGATGTGTGCTGCCGCAGGAGCGACGAACTACATCGTTACTGCTGCAGTAACGATATTCGAGAATGGACCCCCATGTCACCGATGAGCGATTTTGCACATTTTTGCAACGATGCAAAATCGCTCATCGGTGTCACACGCAGCAACATCGCTAATGCGGCCGGATGTGCGTCACCAATTCCGTGACCCTAACGACTCCGCATTAGCGATGTCGCAGCGTGTAAAGCCCCCTTAACAGTGAGAAATTTTTTGCTACAGCAACAGTTTTGTGAAGTACCTGTGGATTCAAAATGTTTACTATACTCCTGAATAAAATCCTTGAGGGGTCCAGTTTCCAAAATGAGGTCACTTGTGGGGGGTTTCTGATGTATAGGTGCCCAAGGGGCCCTGCTAATGTGACATGGTGCGCGCAATTTACTTCAACTTTTCCAAAATTCAAATGGTGCTCCTTCCATTCCAAGCCCTCCCATTTATCCAAACAAAGGTTTTTGGCCACATGTGTGGTATCCCTGCGCTCACAAGAAATTAGATAACAACCTGTGGGGTACACGTTTTGTTGTTGCCTCTTGAAAAAGTGAAAAATGTGTCGCTAAATCAACATTTTTGTGAAAAAAATGAAAATTTCAATATGGCAACCTAAGCTTATCAAATTCTGTGAAGTATTCGTGGATTCAAAATGCTCAATATACACCTAGATTAAAGCCTTGAGGGGTCTTATTTCCAGAATGGGGTCACTTGTGGGGGACCTCCACTGCTTAGGCACCTCAGGGGTTCTCCTAATGCAACATGGCGTCCGCTATTGATTCCAGCCAATTTTGCAGTCAAATTGCACTCCTTCTCTTCTGAGCCCTGTAGTGTGCCCAAACAGTTGATTTCCACCACATACAAGATATCAACAAACTCAGGAGAAATTGCGCAATAAATTTCATGGTGATTTTTTTCCTGTTACCCTTGTGAAAAAAAAAGCTACCTGGTTGAAGTAACAATTTTGTGGTAAAATTTTATTTTTTTATTTTCATGGCTCAACGTTATAAACTTCTGTAAAGCACCTGGGGGTTCAGGGTACTCACCAAACATCAAGATAAATTCCTTGAGGGGCCTAGTTTCCAATATGGGGTCACTTGTGGTGTTTTTTTGCTGTTTACATACCTTAGGGGTCCTCCAAATGTGACATGGTGCCCGCAATCTTTTTCAGCCAAATTTCCTTTCCAAAATTCAAATATTGCTCCTTCCGTTCCAAGCCCTCCCATTTCTCCAAACAAAGGTTTCAGACCACAAGTGAGGTATCACCGCGCTCATAAAAAAGTGGGTAACAAACATTGGGGTCAAATTTTTGGAATTACCTCTTGAAAAAGTGAAAAAATTGATGCTAAAGCAACATTTTTGAGAAAAAAATGAAAATTTTCAATGTGACAACGTAACGTTATCAAAATCTGTGAAGTACCTGTGGATCCAAAATGCTCACTATACCCCTAGATAGAAGCCTTAAGGGGTCTAGTTTCCAAAATGGTGTCACTTGTAAGGGGTTTGTGCTGTTTAGTTACCTTGGCGGACATGTAAATGCAACATGGTGCCCGCAATCTATTTCAGCCAAATTTGCTTTCCAAAATTCAAATATTGCTCCTTCTGTTCCGAGCCCTCCCATTTGTCCAAACAAAGGTTTCTGACCACATGTGGGGTATTGGCGCGTTCATAAGAAAGTGGGTAACAAGTTTTGGGGTTCATTTTGTTGTGTTATTTCTTCTAAAAGTGAATAAATTTGGGGTAGAGCAACATTTTAGGTAAAATTTTATTTTTTGCTTTTTTTCATTCCACTTTGCTTTAGTTCCTGTGAAGCACCTGAAGGGTTAATAAACTTCTTGGATGTGGTTTTGAGTACTTTGAGGCGTGCTGTTTTGAGAATGGTGTCACTTTTAGGTATTTTCTGTCACTTAGGCCTCTCAAAGTCACTTCAAATGTGATGTGGTCCCTAAAAAAATGGTTTTGTGAATTTTGTTGAAAAAATGGGAAATTGCTGATGAACTTTGACCCCTTCTAACTTCCTAACCCCAAAACATTTTGTTTCAGAAATTGCGCTAATGTAAAGTAGACATGTGGGAAATGTTATTTATTAACTGTTTTGTGTGACATAACTCTCTGGGTTAAGGGCATAAAAATTAAAAGTTTGAAAATTGCAAAATTTTCAAAATTTTCATCAAATTTCCGATTTTTTCACAAATAAAAGCAAAAAATATCGTTCTAAATTTATAACTATCATGAGGTACAATATGTCACGAAAAAACAATGTCAGAATCACCGGGATCCGTTGAAGCGTTCCAGAGTTATGACCTCATAAAGTGACACTGGTCAGAATTGCAAAAAATGGCCTGGTCATTAAGTACAAAACTGGCTTCGTCCTTAAGGGGTTAATTTATTAATGTTCATTAATTTAATTGTCGGACTGTGTGTGTGTGTAAAGGGACATATCATACCCTTAATATAATGTCAAAAACGCATGTATTTAATTTGTCAAAAAAGTATGCTTTCTGCATCAATAAAGCATGTAAAATGCTAGAATTTTGATTTAGGATGCGTTTAGAAACTTCTCTGACTCTAATGTTAGCAAAACGCTGCCAAAATGGAAAAAACAATTGACATGTTGCTTCTTTGAACGCTGAGTTTTTGCCAAATTTTCTGCATCCAAAACGCTGCGTTTTTAAAAGCATTGTGCGCACAAGAAATCCCTATTTCCCATAGACTTTGCTTGAAAATCAAAACGCGTGCATTTTGGCATTAAAACGCTGCAGTTCAAAACGCTGCGGAAACGCATGTAAAAAAGCAAAGTGCGCACATAGCCTTATTATTTCTATGTTAAATCCACTTTGTGGTTCAAATAAAGATTTTTTTTTTCATCAAGTAGCTTTTGAAGACTCATTTGCAAAAAAACTAAAGTCCAATTCAGTTTTTGAAGCAGATTACTCCTATGATTAGACACATCTAATAAAAAAAGGCTTAAAAAATACACTTCATTACAAATACGCTTCCAAAAATTTTTCAAAACCTCATTTAAAGAAAAAAACGTTTCAGGAAAAGAATCCTCCTCTAAAAAAAAAGCCAGAAAAAAGGAAGTTTACTGAAGTAGTTTCCGGCAAAAAAAATTATCAGTTTTGTCGGCTCCAAAACACTCTGTGTGAACATAGTCTTAGAGGGAATTCATAAAATCTGGAAAGATATGTTTGTTCCCTTTACATCAGAGTTAACATACCATCAGATTCAGGAAAATAATAGCCAGAAGTAAAGCGGGGTAAAATAAACATTTTATGGAAGATGTTTGAGTCATTCCTCCAGTGAATTCCGCACTATTAACATTCACTTGTGTCACTAGGTGGTAATTAGCATTCCAGAGAGGGCTATAGAGCTTGTAGCCATAATTAGAAGTCATATGTTAATGAGCCGGATTTTACCAGCGTGAATCCATCCTTTATACAACATGCCATTCACCATCAGCCTTTTGAAGCTGCCTGGTGTGCCTTGAGGTAACACTATAGTCCTGATGCTCACCCCCCACCCACCCCCTCCTCCGTTCTTTGATAGGGACTGTCTATTCATATCAGTTGTTTAAGGGTCGAACCTATTCCAATTTACCACCTGCTGCCGTTATAATAAAGGGGGCACTTATTTAATTCAAGACTTAAGGGGTAATGCCACTTCCGCATTCTGCGCTATATCATAAAGGATAGTTCTAGCTCTTAGAATGATGAAGAAGGGTAAGAAAAGTTTAGAGGGCCCTTCCCCCGTGATAATGGGAATGTGCCATCAGAAAATTGTCAATTGTTTTTAAATCAGACTTTTCACACTGAATAATTGGTCTAATATGGCACATGGCAGGGCTGCCAACCATACAGAAATTCCAGGATAGTCCAAAAATAGTGGGCACTTTAAAAAAAAAAAATAATTAAAGTATGATTTTTTGTTAGGCTAGAAAAAACTTATACAGGTCATATTAGGTATTACCTTTCTTTATATCCTGGTCTGGGTTGAAAACGAGACTGGTGAAAAGTGATTTGTACAGAACAAGAAGAAGTGTAAGTCTAGTTTAAGGCCTAGTGGCCAGAGAAGAGCAAACCCAAACAGTAAAGTTTGGTGTTAGTACTGAACACGGACTTTACAAAAAAAATCAGTGTTCGAGTTTGAAGTTCGGGTGCAAGCAACTCAGTCAAGTATCGCTTTCCTTGGGTACTCTTAGGTACTCTCAGTGCTCTGCCCATTGTGAACCACTTGCATTGTTTGAATGGCTCTCATTGAGGATAAAATAAGCATTATCGGATGTAGTGTCTACAAAAAAAAATAAAAAAACCTCATCCTCCCTCTCCCGGAAGTGATCTGTTTATGGCTGGCTGTATGTGTACGGAGAGCTGAACTGCCAATCAGTGACTCCCATTGAGGTTCGGGTCCAGAACTAAACTTTAGGTCTTGGCTCCACGTGCGCATAGCTTCTGATGCGAGAGCATCGGATGCGATATGCTAATGGCCCTCAGGCTCAGGCTCTGCTGTGAGCGTGAGACAAGTGTCATGCAACTGTGATCCCATTTTTCGATCAGATCACAGCTGCACAGAAGAGGGAGGGAACACTTTCTCTTCGTCTCCTCTCTTGCCTGTCTCTTCGTACATTACACTGCAGTCGGATGACATGCGAGTGCAGTGCGATGTTTCACATGCACCCATAGACTATGTGGGGGCGTGAGCTGAGACTCGCTGCTATTCAATTGTCATGCCGATATGGCATGAAAAATCATTCGCAGATGAACACTGCCCCATAGTTTTGCACTGGTGCGAGTGCAATCCGGTGCTTTCTCAGATTGCACTCGTCTGTGCAAAGCGCAAGTGAAGCCGCGGCCTTACCTAAAGTCTGGCTTAACTCGCCGAACCAAGTTTTAATGGGTCCACTCATCTCTACTAGTGGCCAGTGTGAAAATTATTTTTTTTTCTTTGTAATATAGATAGTGATAAAGAAAATTTAAAAGTAAGTAACAAAAACTAACAATATAATGTAAACAATACAGAAAATACAACATTAATATAAAAACCTGATTTAGGCCTTCTTCACACGTCCGTGTCTACGGAACGTGTTTGGTCCGTTTCCTCATGTGTCGGAGACACGGGCACACGTAGATCGATTAAAATCAATGTGTCTGCGCTCACGTCCGTGTTTTTCTATGGACCGTGTGTCTGTGTGGAGCATACGTGTGCCCGTGTGCTCCACACGTAGACATGTCCATTTTTCTCCGGCATCATGGTTGTCACACGGACTACACACGCACCGCACAGATGTGATCCGTGTGACACGCACTGGAGAAAACATACGTGCCTGTGAAATAAAAAGAATTTCTATACTCACCTTCTCCAGCCCTGCTGTCTCTGCCGATTCTGTCACTTGCTTCCGACCCCCGCTCATTATGCTCATGAATATTCACTCCACTGCGCGCCGGAAGCAGCAGCAGCGGGGAGTCGGCAGGATCGGGGACCAAAGATCAGAGCCATGGACTGCAATGCCAGGGACAGATAATCAGAAAGTTGCCGTTCTCCGTGTCTTATCACAGATAGCAAACGGAGAACACACTTGCGCCATAAACACTGCACACAGAGGGCAATAAGCACCTTTGACAACCTCGTGAAAAATGTGCATGATTTTCACGGACGTGTGAAGGGGGCCTTAAAGAGGTATTCCCATCTCCAAGATCCTATCCCAATATGTAGTAGGTGTAGTAATAATATTAGCAAATACCTCCCTTTAAACATTAGATCATTTTCTGATTACAAATTCTCTTGAAGATGATTGAAGGGCATCCTGCCATTGGGGTATTTAGCGATCTGCTGTAATCCGTGGTTGAACCTGACAGACAGTGTTCACTTCCCCTGCAGCGCCTCCACAGGGAAAATGAAGCTTTACACAATTGTTAAGGAGCAGTGAATGCAATGTCCACGTGCTGGCTCCTCCAAAGAAGAAGCCGCTCTTTGTTCTTGCTCTCTGTTCTCTGTAAAAGATGGAGGACTTTCTTCTATTAAAAATTCTTTAAAAGGCTAAAATTGTTGAGATTGGCTTCTTAAACTAGACAACACCTTACATTTTTGTGTTTCTAATTGCAGAAAATTATTGTTTACAGGGATAGAGGTATTCCCATCTGCCAAGTTTATGGCATACCTTTGGATCCCCTGTTCAGCATGTTGGCCAACCAAAACTTTCATTTTAGCCTCATGAAGACCTCATATCGAAGTGGAAATGTGTTGCTGAGTGCATCTGCTCAGAATAAGGCCCGTTTTAGACGTCCGTGCTTCAGGTACGTATGACATCCGTATTTAACACGATTGCCACATGTACCCATGTTATTCAATAGTTTTACTCACATGGTCGTGTTTTCACATGGACCGTGTGACCCTTCATGGCCCCACATGCACACACGGAGACATGTCCGTCCGGCAGCACGGGTGTCACACGGATCGCACACTGATGTGATCTGTGTGACATTAGTGTGACATGTACAGGAGAAAACACGGGTCTTTTAAATAAAAAGATTTTCTATATTTGTGCCGCCCCCATGCCAGTAGCCGGCGCTTCTCGGGTCCGGACCTTCAGGGGTGGTGGTTCGAGGGTCTCTGGACCCGGGGTTCTCACGGACACGCCGAATAAATGGGGGGGACATAGATGTACTGGCTAGGCCGTAGTAAGTTCGTGACGCCACCCACGGTGTGCGGTGAGGTGGGACACCACCGCTGCTGTTATGGGGCACCCGGGGGAGATGTTGTGCAGCAAGTTGTTAACCCCTCCGTGGGTAGGGATGGTGGCCCCGGGACCCGGTGGCTCAGTGCAGGGGATGGCAACCATAGGGGGTGCTGGTGTACTCACTGTTAGTAAAACACATGAGTCTCTGGTAAACCAAAATGATGGTGGCCGGTGCCGTGGCCGGTTGCGTTAGGGTCCCCCACCCGGATGGTGGTCTCTATCCTTTTCCTGCACTGTTTGTGTAAGGTGGACTTTCCTAGTGTGAAACTCAGGAGTCCGCTCCCGGCTGTATGTGGCCTAAGGAGCCGTGCCCGCAGACGCTGGCCCGTGGGATCTATGGGCCCTGGTGGTGACCTCTTATCCCCAATCGGTGGGCTGTTGTCTTCTATGAGGGACTTTGGGTGGGACAGGACCTCTAGTCCTGGCCTCAATCGATTAATTAACCAGTTCTACTTGGTTCTGGTCCTGGCTTCAGGGTCCGAGTACCCCCCTTTGTGCTCCGGTTTCCGGGTCGGTTCCCCGTGTCGGTACCGGCGGGCTACAAACCTGTCCCCGTCCACCTCGGTTCCACCGAGCCGTCTTCCCGTCTCCTGCTGACGGAGACCACCGTCTGCCTCCTAGCCAGTGGCACCAGGGCTCCTACCCTGGTACCGTTCAAACTGAACTTCACTGCTGGAGCTACACTTAGCTCCAGCCCACACTCCTCTCCAAACCGAACTTCAGACTAATCTGACTTTGACTGCCTGCTTTCCCTCCCCAGGCTGTCTGGACCCCTGGGTGGGCATGTCCCAACCGCCTGGTCACGCCCACTGGTGTGTCTATCTTTCCCTAAGGGGTGTGACTAGGTTTTCTGGTTAGCTGTATGTTTCCTAGTGAGGGAACGGTGTAATGCTCGGCCTAACTGTGACTACCTGGTTTTGCCAGGGCGTCACATATTCACCTGCATCCAGCGCTGCTTTCTTTGGCTCTGCTGCCTCCTGCTTTTGACCCCCCGCTCATTATATTCATTGATTATTCACTGCACTGAGGAGCTGGAAGCCGGAGCATTGCGGGGACACCGTTGGGCACAGCACCGCCAATGACAGTATC
The DNA here is from genome assembly GCF_048569485.1 of Anomaloglossus baeobatrachus. Classification (NCBI taxonomy): domain Eukaryota; kingdom Metazoa; phylum Chordata; class Amphibia; order Anura; family Aromobatidae; genus Anomaloglossus; species Anomaloglossus baeobatrachus. The sequence goes on from NC_134355.1 coordinate 632,430,446, forward strand.
GCCGGGGACAGGTGAGTATCCAGCAAGCAGTGTGTGTGCAGTGACATCCAGGAGGTCATCGGAGTTCTCAATGAACTCTGATGAACCCGTGAAGTCACCTTCGTGGCACCCGCTGTAGCGCAGATGTCGCGGGGGTGTCATCAGGATGTCATCAGAGTTCATTGCACACATACTGCTTGCTGGATACTCACCTGTCCCCGCAATGCCGTCCCTGTGATGCTCCGGCTTTCAGGTCCTCAGTGCAGTGATTATTCTATCAGTATAATTAGCGGGGGTCAGAAGCAGGAGACAGCAGAGCCGAAGAAAACAGCGCTGGATACAGGTGAATGTAGAAAATCATTTTATTTCAAAGACCCGTGTTTTCTCCGATACGTGTCACACTGATTTCACACGTATGGAAACACAGATTTCACATATGTGACATACGCGCGACACACGCATGACACACATATGACCATTACCATATGTGTGGCTTGTACAGTGCCTACAAGTAGTATTCAACCCCCTGCAGATTTAGCAGGTTTACACATTCGGAATTAACTTGGCATTGTGACATTTGGACTTTTTTGCTGCACTGCAGCAAAAAAGAATGTTATTTCTTTTTTTATTTTTTTTTTAAAACTGTGAAAAGTTTATTCAGAGAGTCATTTATTATTCAACCCCTCAAACCACAAGAATTCTGTTTGGTTCCCCTAAAGTATTAAGAAGTATTTCAGGCACAAAGAACAATGAGCTTCACATGTTTGGATTAATTATCTCTTTTTCCAGCCTTTTCTGACTAATTAAGACCCTCCCCAAACTTGTGAACAGCACTCATACATGGTCAACATGGGAAAGACAAAGGAGCATTCCAAGCCCATCAGAGACAAGATCGTGGAGGGTCACAAGGCTGGCAAGGGGTACAAAACCCTTTCCAAGGAGTTGGGCCTACCTGTCTCCACTGTTGGGAGCATCATCCGGAAGTGGAAGGCTTATGGAACTACTGTTAGCCTTCCACGGCCTGGACAGCCTTTGAAAGTTTCCACACGTGCCGAGGCCAGGCTTGTCCGAAGAGTCAAGGCTAACCCAATGACAACAAGGAAGGAGCTCCGGGAAGATCTCATGGCAGTGGGGACATTGGTTTCAGTCAATACCATAAGTAACGTACTCCACCGCATTGGTCTCCGTTCCAGACGAGCCCGTAAGGTACCTTTACTTTCAAAGCGTCATGTCAAGGCTCATCTACAGTTTGCTCATGATCACTTGGAGGACTCTGAGACAGACTGGTTCAAGGTTCTCTGGTCTGATGAGACCAAGATCGAGATCTTTGGTGCCAACCACACACGTGACGTTGGGAGACTGGATGGCACTGCATACGACCCCAAGAATACCATCCCTACAGTCAAGCATGGTGGTGGCAGCATCATGCTGTGGGGCTGTTTCTCAGCCAAGGGGCCTGGCCATCTGGTCCTCATCCATGGGAATATGGATAGCACGGCCTACCTGGAGATTTTGGCCAAGAACCTCCGCTCCTCCATCAAGGATCTTAAGATGGGTCGTCATTTCATCTTCCAACAAGACAACGACCCAAAGCACACAGCCAAGAAAACCAAGGCCTGGTTCAAGAGGGAAAAAATCAAGATGTTGCAGTGGCCTAGTCAGTCTCCTGACCTTAACCCAATTGAAAACTTGTGGAAGGAGCTCAAGATTAAAGTCCACATGAGACAACCAAAGAACCTAGATAACTTGGAGAAGATCTGCATGGAGGAGTGGGCCAAGATAACTCCAGAGACCTGTGCCGGCCTGATCAGGTCTTTTAAAAGACGATTATTAGCTGTAATTGCAAACAAGGGTTATTCCACAAAATATTAAACCTAGGGGTTGAATAATAATTGACCCACACTTTTATGTTGAAAATTTATTAAAATTTAACTGAGCAACATAACTTGTTGGTTTGTAAGATTTATGCATCTGTTAATAAATCCTGCTCTTGTTTGAAGTTTGCAGGCTCTAACTTATTTGCATCTTATCAAACCTGCTAAATCTGCAGGGGGTCAAAGACTACTTGTAGGCACTGTACGTGATTAAACATGGACGTCTGAAACCGGCCGAAGGCTGCAGACACATTAGCGTATGGCATCCGATGCGAGAGCAACAAATGCGATATGTTAATGACCCCTGGCTCAGGCTCTGCTGCGAGCGTAAGACGAGTGTCAAGCAGCTGTGACCGGATCGGGTCATAGCTGCGAAGCTGAGGGTGGGCGCTGAGGAGGAGATTGAGGGGTTAATCCCCCCATGTCCTCCGTCATCAGCCTGTGCGTATATCGCACTGCACTGGGAAAACATCCGAGTGCAGTCCGATGTTTCTCTCGCACCCATTCACTTGAATGGGTGCGATTGATACGGCTCTCGCAGACAATCACAGCATGCTGCGATTTTTTTCCTCAGTCCGTTTAGGGCAGAGAAAAAAATTGCTGATCTGAGCTACAACATTTTCTAACATGGGACCAAGTTCAATGCAACATTTTCTCGCATTGCACTCGTCCGATTTATACGCTTGTGTGAGCGTACCCTAAACAATACTTTTTTCACTATCATCAATGCTACTTTGGTAATTAAGTTTTTGTATAAACTGCAGCGTCATCTCTGCGCCTCCCTGATAGGTTTCAAAGTGCAGATGTGATTGATTATCAATTATGAACAATTTTTAACCAGATCAATGTATTTCTGAACTGTTGAGTATTTGGTGAGTTTTTACCTCAGTATCTGTAAGGCCACGTGCACACATTCAGTATTTGGTGAGTTTTTACCTCAGCATCTGTAAGGTCACATGCACACATTCAGTATTTGGTGAGTTTTTTACCTCAGTATCTGTAAGCTGAAACCAGGAGCAGGTAAAAAACACATAAAACAATCAACGTACCAACCTGGGGCATGATACAACTGCTATTCAATAAACCTTTACCTATCATCAGTCATTAAAACGCCAGTGTTTTGCTCGCTAATTGCCAATTTATTTATTAACCCCTTCACTACCTATGAGTTACTGATTTCGTACCTTTCCCTGCACATGTCAGCTGATATGTATCTCTTAGGCCTGCAACACACATCCGTGCCTCCAGAACGTTTTTGGTACGTTTTTGCATGTACTGGAGACAAGGAGACACGTTGACCAATGTTACCCTATGGTAGATGACACACACACATAAAATCACACGCAACGTGTGTCCGTGTGGTTAGTACGTGTCTGCGTTTTTCCACATGGTCGACATGTCCGTTTTTGGCCGTCAACACGCAGGCACGGACCCACTAAAGTCAATGGGTCCGTGCCTGCACACGTAGCATGCCCGTGTTCAGCACGTACCGTCCGTGTGCGTTTTTAAACGAACGATGTCGGGGTTTTTTTTGTTAAATGTCAGTCTACTTACCTTTTTTTCTGCTGTTCTCAGTCATCGGTCTTTATCATCCCCTGTTGCATACTCACTGATCCCTGATCATCAGCGCGGCGAAGAACAGCTGTTCCAATGATACGCGGCTTCAATTAATATGAAAATGCCGGCCGCTCATTAATCAATCTACTATTCTCTGCTTCCCCTGCCCACAGGCGCCTATGATTGGTTGCATTTAGACACGCCCACACGCTGAGTGACAGCTGTCTCACTGCAACCAATCACAGCCGACGGTGGGCGGGTATATACTGTGCAGTAAAAGAAAAAATTAATTAATTAAAAAAAAAACGACGTGCGGTCCCCCCCAATTTTGATACCAGCCAGGGTAAAGCCATACGCCTGAAGGCTGTTATTCTCAGGATGGGGAGCTCCACGTTATGGGGAGCCCCGCAGCCTAAAAATATCAGCCAGCAACCGCCCAAAATTGCCGCATACATTAGATGGGATAGTTCTGGAACTCTACCCGGCTCTTCCCGATTTGCCCTGGAGCGTTGGCAATCAGGGTAATAAGGAGTTAATGGCAGCAACCCATAGCTGCCACTAAGTCCTAGATTAATCATTGCAGGCGTCTATGAGATACCCCCAATGATTAACCTGTAATGTAAAGTTAATAAACACACACAACGAAAAATCCTTTATTTGCATTAAAAAACACTAACAAATACCCTCGTTCACCACTTTATTAAGTCCCAAAAACCCATCCATGTCCGGCGTAATCCATGGAGGTCCCGCGTCGCTTCCAGCTCTGCTATATGAAGGTGACAGGAGCTGCAGAAGAACACCGCCGCTCCTGTCAGCTCCACGCAGCAACTGAGGTGAGTAGCGCGATCAGGGATGATGTCACTCAGGTTACTCGCGGTCACCGCTGGATCCTCCAACTGTGAAAGCAAGTCGCCCAAGTGACAGCGATGAAGTCACAGGTGAGTTGTGGTCTCAGGGGGAGGACTCCAGCTGGCTGCAGGTAGCCTGAGTGACGGCAGCGCAAATTGCGCTGCTCACTTCAGTCACTCAGGGGATTAGCGGTCACCGGTGAGTCCTTCAAGGGTGACCGCTAATCAGTACGCGACACCCAGACAGAGCCGCGGTATGACAATGAAGTCGGGTGAAGTTCACCCGAGTTCATTCTCATCGTGCAACTCTGTCTGTTGTCAGCCGACATGTATCAATGACATTGAGCATCACAAACGGATCATTTCACACGGACATTACACGTACGCATACACAGCCATTTCACAAGCACACACGGCAAGCATACGCCATCACACAGATGTCATACATACCGGAGAAACACCCATAAAAACCGGAACATGGACCCGAAAAATCAAACGTGAGACATGTACGTTTTTTATGCGGAAGTGTGTTTTAGGCCTTACAGGCACAGGAGGATTGGAGATCTGCCCATGACTGTTAACCACTTAAATCCTGCTGTCCATCTCTGTCAAGGTCTTCAAATGAGGGAATGTCACACCGATGCTACTCCTCAAGATATGATGTGGGATGACACTTACTGGACCCCTCTAGTCCTCATTCCAGGTACCCTAATAGCTCAGTGTTAGGCCTGTTTCACATATCAGTGAAAAACACAGACGTTTTTCATTGATGTGAAAAAAACGCATATGTTCCCCTGTGTGCCGTGAATCACGGCACAAGTGGGTTATCCATGTGCAACCCCTGATCTGTGCTCCATGATCCGTGATTGCACATGGAGATAAACTCACCTGTCCCAGCTTCTGCTGTCCGTGGTGCTGAACTCTCCTGAATGCTGCCTCCAGCCGCCGCTGTGTCACCTCTGTTGCTACTTCTGGGTCGGCTGTGCATGCATAAATGAATATGCATGACAGTAATTAGCCGGGCTGGATGCAGCAGCCAGCAGAGGCCAGAGACAGCGTCGCTGGAGAAGGTGAGTAAAAAAAATCATTTTATTTTCAATGTACATGTTTTTCTTGTACGTGTTTCATGGATCACACCATAGAAAAACGGACATGTCTCCTTGCGGAGAACACGGTCACGTGTGTGCGCCGCATGGAGACACGGTCAGTGAAAAATTACTGATGTGTATGCAGACCCATTGATTTTAATGGGTCTGCGTATGTCCGTGATTCTGGTATGTATAAAAACTAGCATATAAGTACCAGAATCACTGGCGTGTGAAAGAGGCCCTACATTGATTTAGTGGTGGATCCAGAGGCATGGCTATTTCCCAAAGTGTCCATGATTTTCAACATGACAACACCAGTCTGCATGCTGCTTTTGCTACTGTGAGAAGCCAGCATGGCCTAAATGTCATACCATGGCCTGCATTGTCTCCGGGATGTCATTGGTTGGTAATCGCAAAAGGAGCTACCAGCAATGTATCTTGATGATTTTCATGCCCAAGTGTATGCAGCATGGAAGAACTTTTTTCAGACAACCATAAATAACCTCATTTGCAGCAACCAAGGCATGTAAATGCAGGAATTTTGGCATGTGGTGCTCATAGTAAAAGTGTAACATAACTTTTATTTTAAATTTAATTTCATAAAAAGTAGTGCATATGAAAATAAAGAAATTTGTAATATATCCATTGAGACAAATTTGCTTCTTTCTCCTCCTGGACTGATCTTGAATTCTCCAGATTTTCAGGTAAAATCTGTCTTCAGTGAAGACAGATTTTTATATTACTGAGATAGGAGATGACAGTTGCTACTTACAAGAATCTATTTAAATAAATGCACCATTCAAGCCATACTGGGAATAATGAACCAAGAGTCAGGGGATACTCACTGCAAGGTTCAGTACCAACTCCATATAGAACATGAAAAAGAAGGAGGACAGGGAGTATTTAGTACTAAAATATCAAAATCTTTATTGAGATAATATAATCCGATAAAAAGAGGATGATCGAATAACAAGGGTGAGGAGGGAAGATAAACAAATGAGATGTGACTGCTCTAGCTGCAAATATAAATTAGTATAAAGTATAATGCACAAAGGGTTAAAGTGTCAAAAATAATTTGGTTAAATTACCACAAATTTTACTTGGCCACAAAGACACAAAAAACCCAAGTTAAAGTACTAATCACTACTAGTGAAAAAAAAAAACAGTCTGCCAAAGAAGATAGAAGTCCCATTAGTAAAGATTAGTGTCCCGGGCATGTCTGCAGCGATGCACATTTATACACGTAAAGAGGGAGACTGGGAGTAGTGGATGGATCCACCAGGCAGAGAAACGCCCCCATTGCACGTTTCGCTGTAGTTAATACAGCTTACTTATGGGGAAGTAGGTCCGATAGTTGTGCTTGGATGTGAGGGTGGTATAAATAGATCGCCGCTCAGGTGGTTTGAATTACCACGCTGCTGGGAACGTGTATGGGCGAAACATGTATAGAGAATGGTCATATCCCCGGAGCGGCACATGCAATCACCGCCAAGGTGCCAGGAGAGCAGACCACAACCGTAAACAGTGCGTGCGCAGGAGCAGGGATGCATCACCACAGCTCCCGTGCACACACATATGGCAACTGAGCGGCTAGCACAAACCCAGAAGTGCGGCAGTCAGCAGTGGATACACGCGCACAGGGAAGGTAAGTATTAGTTTCAAAACCCCTAAGATGAGAGAGGGAGAAGGAGAAGGAGGGCAGAGGATAATAAAGAGGGGATCGGAAAATAAAAATATAGCCCTAAACATTAAATAGCATAGAGAACAAACATCTATTGTAGAAGGGAGGAACCGAGGGTGGGAGGAGTTGGAGAGAGAGGGAGGAGCTAGAGGCAGAGGGAGGGGCTCTAGACAGTGCTCCTCCTTTTCCCTCTCTCCTCCTTTTTGCATAGAATCTTATAAAAACAAACTGCTATCTCCTCTCAGTAATTTCAAAATCTTTATTCACTGAATTACGGTTTATTGAACATTTTTTAGAAAGAAAGGTTTTAGGAGTCAGATTTCTTTTTTACTTTATGGTCAGCTTAAGCCAAGTCACCATTTTACCAAAACAGAGAACAGTTCAAATAAAATACATATTAAAACACATAAAGCTATATGAAAACATATAGATTAGGTTACAGTTTAATTAGAACAGTCTTTATCGTAAAGGAAAAAAACTTTCCAAAAAGTTAAAAGCTAAAAATTAAAAAAAAGAGGAAGCAAAGATGAAATCCTAGCCATATACAATATACAATCCATTATTTGTATGTTGTCTGTCCAGCTCTAAGAGAAGAGTGTTATCTGATTAAAGAGCACATTCCTCGAATTTCTGGCCTGATAGGTGAGCCTCATCAGTGGGGAACATATTACGATAATTGTGTCTACTTTTGTTTCCTCTTCAACCCAAATCCTCAAGAGGACGCTTCAGGAGACATGGCCCTATTTATTCATCTAATTCAATCATCAGGCCTGTGTACCGACTTCCTACGGCTTGTGCTGTTTACCAGCTCTTAGTATAGAACTCTTCCTAAGTCAATATCTAGAGGAAGCGCACAATACCCCACTGAGAGGCATGGAAACATTCCCGATATTCTCTACAGTTTAGTCTAGGGGTAATGAAGAGCTCACAGATGACCTGATTTCATTAAATTAGGTCACAACCAATGGAGGTAGAAAGAAGAGGACTCTTTTTTTTTTTTTACCACTAGCTATGAGGCCTTACTGCAGTTTTCACAGATCCCTAAAGAATATCGTAATGTTCTTAAAAGAAAGTGAACACATCGCTTTGATGTCATGTTAAATATTACTGTAAAAAAAGATCCAATAGATATAAAAATATATATGATTTATTGTACTTGTCGTACATATGCTGAAAGATGTAAAATTCTATATTACTTCTCAAAATGTAAATATGACGTAATTTTTTTTTTAAATAAATAATAGTATATATACTTATATACTATTTTTTCTTCCCAAGGTTATGCCCCCTGTAAATAAAGATGCAAATGTTTATATATATATATATATATATATATATATATATAAATAATATATATTATTTATATATATATATATATATATATATATATATATATATATATACATATATATACAGTGCCTACAAGTAGTATTCAACCCCCTGCAGATTTAGCAGGTTTGATAAGATGCAAATAAGTTAGAGCCTGCAAACTTCAAACAAGAGCAGGATTTATTAACAGATGCATAAATCTTACAAACCAACAAGTTATGTTGCTCAGTTAAATTTTAATAAATTTTCAACATAAAAGTGTGGGTCAATTATTATTCAACCCCTAGGTTTAATATTTTGTGGAATAACCCTTGTTTGCAATTACAGCTAATAATCGTCTTTTATAAGACCTGATCAGGCCGGCACAGGTCTCTGGAGTCATCTTAGCCCACTCCTCCATGCAGATCTTCTCCAAGTTATCTAGGTTCTTTGGGTGTCTCATGTGGACTTTAATCTTGAGCTCCTTCCACAAGTTTTCAATTGGGTTAAGGTCAGGAGACTGACGAGGCCACTGCAACACCTTGATTTTTTCCCTCTTGAACCAGGCCTTGGTTTTCTTGGCTGTGTGCTTTGGGTCGTTGTCTTGTTGGAAGATGAAATGACGACCCATCTTAAGATCCTTGATGGAGGAGCGGAGGTTCTTGGCCAAAATCTCCAGGTAGGCCGTGCTATCCATCTTCCCATGGATGCGGACCAGATGGCCAGGCCCCTTGGCTGAGAAACAGCCCCACAGCATGATGCTGCCACCACCATGCTTGACTGTAGGGATGGTATTCTTGGGGTCGTATGCAGTGCCATCCAGTCTCCAAACGTCACGTGTGTGGTTGGCACCAAAGATCTCGATCTTGGTCTCATCAGACCAGAGAACCTTGAACCAGTCTGTCTCAGAGTCCTCCAAGTGATCATGAGCAAACTGTAGACGAGCCTTGACATGACGCTTTGAAAGTAAAGGTACCTTACGGGCTCGTCTGGAACGGAGACCATTGCGGTGGAGTACGTTACTTATGGTATTGACTGAAACCAATGTCCCCACTGCCATGAGATCTTCCCGGAGCTCCTTCCTTGTTGTCCTTGGGTTAGCCTTGACTCTTCGGACAAGCCTGGCCTCGGCACGGGTGGAAACTTTCAAAGGCTGTCCAGGCCGTGGAAGGCTAACAGTAGTTCCATAAGCCTTCCACTTCCGGATGATGCTACCAACAGTGGAGACAGGTAGGCCCAACTCCTTGGAAAGGGTTTTGTATCCCTTGCCAGCCTCGTGACCCTCCACGATCTTGTCTCTGATTGCCTTGGAATGCTCCTTTGTCTTTCCCATGTTGACCAAGTATGAGTACTGTTCACAAGTTTGGGGAGGGTCTTAATTAGTCAGAAAAGGCTGGAAAAAGAGATAATTAATCCAAACATGTTAAGCTCAATGTTCTTTGTGCCTGAAATACTTCTTAATACTTTAGGGGAACCAAACAGAATTCTTGTGGTTTGAGGGGTTGAATAATAAATGACCCTCTGAATAAACTTTTCACAATTTAAAAAAAAAATAAAAAAAGAAATAACATTCTTTTTTGCTGCAGTGCATTTCACACTTCCAGGCTGATCTACAGTCCAAATGTCACAATGCCAAGTTAATTCCGAATGTGTAAACCTGCTAAACCTGCAGGGGGTTGAATACTACTTGTAGGCACTGTATATATACACTATATATATACACACTTCTCTATCTACGTGTGTGTATATATATATATATATATGTATATATATATATAATATACACACATTCGATTCGTATTGAATTGATGATGCCCTACAATTTTTTAATTCACTTTTTTTCTCTATCTCGTTCCGTTTTCGAGATAAAAATGCTAACTCCGTTGTTTTCCACCAGGTGGTGCTATAGGTGGTTTCATTGCGTAGCACATGGCTACTTTACTATACCTAGACACCACTTCTGTTCCTATAGCTGCCGCCATTCTCAAGTTAATGGCGGTGGACAGGATATGGGTGGACACACTGTATATATATATATATATATATATATATATATAGTCAGGTCCAGAAATATTTGGACAGTGACACAATTTTCGCGAGTTGGGCTCTGCATGCCACCACATTGGATTTGAAATGAAACCTCTACAACAGAATTCAAGTGCAGATTGTACTATATATAGAATATTTTGTTGCGAATCCTTTGGAGGCAATCACTGCCTTAAGTCTGGAACCCATGGACATCACCAAACGCTGGGTTTCCTCCTTCTTAATGCTTTGCCAGGCCTTTACAGCCGCAGCCTTCAGGTCTTGCTTGTTTGTGGGTCTTTCCGTCTTAAGTCTGGATTTGAGCAAGTGAAATGCATGCTCAATTGGGTTAAGATCTGGTGATTGACTTGGCCATTGCAGAATGTTCCACTTTTTTGCACTCATGAACTCCTGGGTAGCTTTGGTTGTATGCTTGGGGTCATTGTCCATCTGTACTATGAAGCGCCGTCCGATCAACTTTGCGGCATTTGGCTGAATCTGGGCTGAAAGTATATCCCGGTACACTTCAGAATTCATCCGGCTACTCTTGTCTGCTGTTATGTCATCAATAAACACAAGTGATCCAGTGCCATTGAAAGCCATGCATGCCCATGCCATCACGTTGCCTCCACCATGTTTTACAGAGGATGTGGTGTGCCTTGGATCATGTGCCGTTCCCTTTCTTCTCCAAACTTTTTTCTTCCCATCATTCTGGTACAGGTTGATCTTTGTCTCATCTGTCCATAGAATACTTTTCCAGAACTGAGCTGGCTTCATGAGGTGTTTTTCAGCAAATGTAACTCTGGTCTGTCTATTTTTGGAATTGATGAATGGTTTGCATCTAGATGTGAACCCTTTGTATTTACTTTCATGGAGTCTTCTCTTTACTGTTGACTTAGAGACAGATACACCTACTTCACTGAGAGTGTTCTGGACTTCAGTTGATGTTGTGAACGGGTTCTTCTTCACCAAAGAAAGTATGCGGCGATCATCCACCACTGTTGTCATCCGTGGACACCCAGGCCTTTTTGAGTTCCCAAGCTCACTAGTCAATTCCTTTTTTCTCAGAATGTACCCGACTGTTGATTTTGCTACTCCAAGCATGTCTGCTATCTCTCTGATGGATTTTTTCTTTTTTTTCAGCCTCAGGATGTTCTGCTTCACCTCAATTGAGAGTTTCTTAGACCGCATGTTGTCTGGTCACAGCAACAGCTTCCAAATGCAAAACCACACACCTGTAATCAACCCCAGACCTTTTAACTACTTCATTGATTACAGGTTAACGAGGGAGACGCCTTCAGAGTTAATTGCAGCCCTTAGAGTCACTTGTCCAATTACTTTTGGTCCCTTGAACAAGAGGAGGCTATGCATTACAGAGCTATGATTCCTAAACCCTTTCTCCGATTTGGATGTGAAAACTCTCATATTGCAGCTGGGAGTGTGCACTTTCAGCCCATATTATATATATAAATGTATTTCTGAACATGTTTTTGTAAACAGCTAAAATAACAAAACTTGTGTCACTGTACAAATATTTCTGGACCTAACTGTATATATATATATATATATATATGTACTTCTCTATCTCTGTAGAAATTATATATATATATACATATATACAGGACACACTGTGTGTGTGTATATATATATAGGTATATATATATATATATATAGATATATATCTATATATATCTATATATATATATATATATAGATATATATATATATATATATCTATATATATATATATATATATATATATATATAAAAATATCTATCTATCTATATATATATATATATATATATATATATATATATATAAAAGGAGGGGCACAGCAGAGAAAGAAAGCTGTTCCGGAAAAAATACAGTGCAAAGTTCTCTTCAAATGGCCTTAAGTAGAACTCCAACATCCTTTCAAAGCTTCTGTAATAGCACCAACCACACAGTTCCTTTATAACTGTGTTAGCCACAAAGTTCACCCTGGCAATAGTTACGATGCCATTATGATATACGAGGGGCTGCTGATAAGTCTTTGGCTTTACCCAGAAAAAAACGAGATAGGATGATGAAACTTTATATTTATTCCACATACTCTCCACTGATGTCACCACACTTCTTACATTATTATTCCAAGTTCTGTAAGCCTAGCAAAAAGAAGGATTTCAGTTGTGCCTCAAATCAGGCATCCATAGCAGCCATAGCATCAGAAATGGTGTGACAGTTGGTACCCTTGAGGTGTTTCTTCAGGTTTGGAAACAGATGATAGTTGGAGGGAGCTAGATCTGGTGAATAAGGTGGGTGGTCAACCAGCTGGAAAACCAGCTCAGCCAGTTTTCACGTGGTCGCTTGTGCAGTGTGAGCGGAGGCGTTGTTTTGCAGGAACAAAATTTCTTTGGACAGCTTGCTGCGCCTTTTGGCCTTCAGAGCTGCCTTCAATTGGTCCAAATGTTCAATGTAATACCTTGCATTGATGGTGGAATCCTTTTGAAAGTAGTCCACTAGCAGCACGCCCTCCTTATCCCAGAACACAGACGCCATCACCTTAGTGGCTGATTTTTGCACCCTGAACTTCTTTGGACGAGGAGAACCACTGTGCCTCCACTCTTTTTACTGCTTCTTGTTTTCAGGGTCATACAAATAAATCCAGGTCTCATCCATAATGACCAGAAGCTCCAGGAAGTTGTTATCATTTTGGAAACGATGACAAATGGACAGGGAAGTTTTCACTCGCATGCTTCTCTGATCTGTTGTCAAACATTTGGGGACTCACTTTGCAGATAGCTTCCTCATGTCCAAATGTTCATGGATAATGACACAAACACGTTCAAGGGAAATCCCCATGATGTCTGCTATTAGTTTAGCTGAAATTCATCGGTTCTCCAGTTTAAGGTTGTGCACAGCATCGACGATCTCCAGACAACAACCACTCTCGGTCGTTCAGGACGTTCTTCATCATTGGTGGTGAAGTGACCCATTTTAAATTTGGCAACCCAGTTCTTACCTGTGGAATATGAAGGGCATTGATCCCCCAATGTCTGCGACATATCACCATGAATATCCTTTGTGGATTTTCCTTGCAGAAACAAGAATTTTATCACTCCTCTGCTCTCAAGATGCTGTGAATATCGCATTAGACTCTGCTATTTTGTTTTCCCGCCTGCGTAGAACACTGTTGTCATAAGCAACAAACACAACATTTTGAAAACATATATTAAACACATAAGGCTTTCATGTAATGTAACATTAGTTACCATGGAAACAAAAAAAGATCACAAAGCCAAAGACTTATCAGCAGCCCCTCGTGTGTGTGTGTGTGTGTGTGTGTGTACATATATACTGTATGTATATATATATATATATATATATATATATATATATATATACACAAATATATATGATATTAATGCATTAATAAAGACACACACACATATATGTATGTATACATATATATACAGTACAGACCAAAAGTTTGGACACACATTATCATTCAAAGAGTTTTCTTTATTTTCATGACTCTAAAAATTGTAGATTCACATTGAAGGCATCAAAACTATGAATGAAAACATGTGCAATGAAATACTTAACAAAGAAGTGTAAAACAACTGAAAATATGTCTTATATTCTAGGTTCTTCAAAGTAGCCACCGTTTGCTTTGATTACTACTTTGCACACTCTTGGCATTCTCTTGATGAGCTTCAAGAGGCAGTCACCGGAAATGGTCTTCCAACAGTCTTGAAAGAGTTCCCAGAGATGCTTAGCACTTGTTCGTCCTTTTGCCTTCACTCTGCGGTCCAGCTCACCCCAAACCATCTCGATTGGGTTCAGGTCTGGTGACTGTGGAGGCCAGGTAATCTGGCGTAGCACACCATCACTCTCCTTCTTAGTCAAATAGCCCTTACACAGCCTGGAGGTGTGTTTGGGGTCATCGTCCTGTTGAAAAATAAATGATGGTCCAACTAAACGCAAACTGGATGGAATAGCATGCCGCTGCAAGATGCTGTGGTAGCCATGCTGGTTCTATATGCTTTCAATTTTGAATAAATCCCCAACAGTGTCACCAGCAAAGCACCCCCACACCATCACACCTCCTCCTCCATGCTTCACGGTGGGAACCAGCCATGTAGAGTCCATCCGTTCACCTTTTCTACAAAGACACGGTGGTTGGATGCAAAGATCTCAAATTTGGACTTATCAGACCAAAGCACAGATTTCCACTGGTCTAATGTCCATTCCTTGTGTTCTTTAGCCCAAACAAGTCTCCTCTGCTTGTTCCTGTCCTTAGCAGTGGTTTCCTAGTAGCTATTTTACCATGAAGGCCTGCTGCACAAAGCCTCCCCTTAACAGTTGTTCTAGAGATGAGAAGGTGTGTCCAAACTTGTGTCCTGTACTGTAATATATCTATATCTATATACAGTATATATACTGTATATATATATATATATATATATATATATAGATATATATATATATCTATATATATATATATATATATATATATATATATATATATATATATATAGATATATATATATATATATGTATATATAAATATATATATATAAAATAGATAAAATAAAAATAACAGTCGCACTCTGCAATAGAACAAAAATACACTACCTAATGAAGAAATTGGAGGTATTTAGAGTATTATAATGGCCACTGTAATACTAGCCCTGCACCACTTCACAGCACCCTCCTTTGCTGGGTCCTACACTACACTGCATCTTTTTTTGGGGTTCTTAAAACCTACACAAGATCAGCAGGTGACCACAAGAGGCTAATGAACCTGGCAGGGGTTGGAGTGCAGAGCCAGTCAGACAGGGCATCACTCCACATTACATATAAGGACAAAGAATGAAACCATGGACTCCCAGCTGATCTCCCATGCCGGTACTTGCCTGACTTCAAAGTGGACTGGCAGCACCTCCCAATGTGAATAGGTGCATCTTTCTGGGCTTTATATATTGCATCATGAACAGATACACACCTATTCATATTGGGAGATGCTTGCAGTCCACTTTGAAGTCAGGCAAGTACCAGCATGGGAGATCGGCTGGGAATCCCTGGTTTCATTCTTTTTTCCAACATATATATATATATATATATATATATATATATATATATATATATATACTGTATATACTGTATATATAAAATCCAGATTAATATATAATTTATAAATATATTTTACATTTAGGCATTTAGATATTTCCTTTAGTTACAGTGGGGGAAACAAGTATTCAATTCCTGGCCGATTTTGCAAGTTTTCCCACTGCAAAGAATGGAGAGGTCTGTAATTTTTATTAGCAATGGGAAAAAAAAAACTCCTGCTCCACAAAATTTAAAAGTCCATTTTATTTTAATCATTTAAAAAATGATTTTTAAATTATTAAAATAAAATTAATTTTTAAACATATTTTGTGGATCAGGATTTGGTGCTGGATATTTTTCCAGCATTGCTTATATCTCTATTCCTGGGAATTCCGCCCCTAAATTTTCATGCATCTATATAGGCTCATATTGCTGCCATTGAAATGGTAGGCTGAAAACGTTTTTCTTTTCCTTTGCAACGGTAACTTTTATTGTAGGTACACTTCAACTGTGATAGACAGAGTCCCCCCAAAAATCTAGAAAATCCCATTTTATGATTGCATTTCATCACCTATGAACCAGCAAGAATTCTGGCTTTCACAGACCTGTTAGTTTTTTCTTACAGACATGGTACTCAGGCATCTCCACCATCAGGAGTAACCCTGAGGTTAGGGATAGCCTAGGGTCCCCTAACATGAGTGGCAGCATAGGATCCCTTGTCCCTTGGTCACATCTTGACAGTTGTGGGCCCCAGTCAGGTAGAAGACTTGTGGGCCGAAGAAGCAACTTGTAGACCAGACCTGGGAGTTATAGTAAAAAAAATACCGAGCTTGTCGGGCTGGGTCAAGGGCATCACTGGAGAGGGCTGTGGTCAGTGAAGTACAGAGAGAAAGGAATGGAGTATTCAGATAAGGTAAGTTGTATTGATCCTTACAAGACGAAGCGCCACCACATGGAACTAACACATCTGTGCCTCTGTGTAAAACATATGAAGATGTCAACACTAAGTTTTGCTATCTCTTGTATATACGTTATACTAGTTTTATCAGTAAAGACTGTTTTATTTATATAAAATGGACTGATTCCTTCCTTGTGATTGCAATACACAAGGGGTTCCTGCCCCATCTTAAGGTCTACAGCCACTTGAATGAACTAACACCACCCACACACTCAGTGGAACCCATTTCACTGGTGCCTTGACCCATGCGACCCTTACACCAGCTCAGGTACAGTCACTGCTCAGTACACTGTGAGCGACAGCTGTAAGCACGCCCCGACACTTTGACTGACAACCAACTATGCATTGCAGAAATGGCTGTGAATCAGAGTGCCAGGACGTGTCTACAGCTGCCGCACACAGTGTACTGAGCATTGACTGTAGCCGCCGTGGCACACTTCCTTGACTGAAAGTCTTCTGGGAGGTAAAAAGTTAATTTTCTCCCAATAGCAGAATTTCAGTGTGGTGGTCGAACATATTTCTAACACTATTAACCTGCAGATTAACCATATAGCTGCATGTTAATAGCATTTTCTGCGGTGACTGATTCCCTTTACGGGAAGAGTGACATCTCCCTCAACTCCTAACAAAAAATGACGCTTTACATGCTGTTATGTAAATGTTTAAATCCTTTCCAGTTAAAAACGTATTATCAGAAACAGTAATTACAGACACAGGGATGAGGAGAGGGAGGGAGGGGAAGAGGGGAGATGATGCTGCAGGCTCTCTGTCTCAGAATGTGGCTAGCAGGTGAGACATCTGGTTGGTCACACCACGCTGCAAGGAAAATGCCCAAGATAAGAAGACACAATATTACTGACTGCATAATGCTATAATCCTTCTGCGGCGTAATGGAGCAGGCAAAGCTTCTACACAATATGGCCTCAGGTTACAGGAATCGTATAATTATCTCCATTTTAGGCTCAATGCATATCACTTATTGTCTTCTTTCCATTCTGGTAGGAAAACTTGGTCATGGGTAAATAATAAAAGGAGTGTCTTACTAAGACAATCCCTTTCTTATATCCTATTAGGACATATAGATAAACCTTACAGAGACTAGAGGCCCTCTTTATAGGCCATATGGTAATGCCTTTCCCATGCAGTACTGATCGCCAGGGATCTTCAAAACCTGACGCATGATGACCAGCGAATGACTGTACCAGCTTTAGAAAACCGCTTTAGTTAACAGAACGTGTAAAATGGTATTACGTGAAGCTGAGCCACAAAACTATGACGCTATCGGATTGTTTCCAATGAATGTGGTGAGTTTTTGATTGAAATTTCATGCCCAGTGTGCTTTTTTTTAGTTTACACAGCGTAAACCTGCAGTGTTTGAAATTCTCAACATTTCAATTTTTCGTGCAGTTACTCTGAGCTTTATGAACAGATTTTCCCCGTAGAATTGCATTAGTTACGGAACATCTGCAGGATAAAAAAACACAAATGTATTTTTAACGCCGTTGTGCTCCTGAAAAATGCCCTACAAAATCCAAGTAATCCATACATTCCTATATCAATACAGTTTTGACAAAACCATTTACCAGGAAGTATAAAAATCAAAGCAGCTTTATTTAAAACATGACACACCAAAGAGAGACAAAAACCACAGCATGAAAAACGCATTAAAAAAAAAAATTTATACTCGACTCTCCTGTAATGACAACACCCCCTAAAGAAGGTGATGCTAAAACGCACGTCGGGGTGGGCATCACATGCTCTGATCATTTCATCCTGCATCAAGTAATACATGGACATATTATACATAGACATACTACAAGTGTTTACTTCTTTAGCAGCACTTTATACTGCACTGAGCACCTTATATAAACCTGTTGCTGCTATTCCTTGTATCTAATGTATACCTCTGATTGTCTATTATAATCACTGAGTGTGGTTGTAACACCAATTAGTTGGGTATATCTGTGTGTCCACACTAAGCTTACATGTTGTATTGATTGATATAGAATTTTGCAATATATTGTTGGTACATAAACATATAATTTACAAACTACGAATATACTTTTCGGACTATAAGACGCACCGGACTATAAGACGCACCCTGGTTTTAGAGGAGGAAAATAGGAAAATAAAATTTTAAGCAAAAAATGTGGTCATGACACACTGTCATGGGGCGAGGATCTGCTGCTGACACTGTTATGGGCGTAATGTCCCCAAATTCTCTACTAAGGTGCCGCATCCTGGTAATGATCCTCCCTGCCTGGTATATACAGTATATGTCCCTCATCCTGCTATATACCGTAATCCTGCCATATGGCCGCAACCTGCTATATACTGGCATGTGGCCGCATCCTGCTATATACTGGCATATGGCCGCATCCTGCTATATAACCCATCATGGCATATGGCCCCATCTGGCTCATAATATGCCCCCATCTGGCTCATAATATGCCCCCATCTGGCTCATAATATGCCCCCATCTGGCTCATAATATGCCCCCATATGGCTCATAATATGCCCCCATCTGGCTCATAATATGCCCCCATCTGGCTCATAATATGCCCCCATCTGGCTCATAATATGCCCCCATCTGGCTCATAATATGCCCCCATCTGGCTCATAATATGCCCCCATCTGGCTCATAATATGCCCCCATCTGGCTCATAATATGCCCCCATCTGGCTCATAATATGCCCCCATCTGGCTCATAATATGCCCCCATCCGGCTCATAATATGCCCCCATCCTGGTGTATGGCCGCATCCTGTGGCACATAAAAAAAAAATAAACGTTCATACTCACCTCACTTCACCTCACTCCCTGCAGCATCGCTCGTCCTCCCGTCTGTGTCAGCGGCAGCGCCGCTGATTGGAGCCGTCCCCATTACCCTGCTGCATCGCGATCATCTCCTGTGTCTGTGCCAGTGTCCCGGCGGCTGCGTGTGGACACATGCGCACAGCGATGATGTCATCGCTGTGCGCGCCGCTAGTCTCCACTCAGCCGCCGGCACAAACACAGGAGATGATCGCGATCCAGCAGGGTAATGGGGACGGCTCCAATCAGCAGCGCTGCCGCTGACACAGACGGGAGGACGAGCGATGCTGCGGTGAGTACTGTACACTGATTCACTGCTCCCCGCGCTGATGATGATGCACGGGGTGCAGTGAATACAGCCGCACATGATCACTCCAGGCCGTAGTTGCCAGGGGTGATCATGCGAGCCGGCTGTTTATCCCCCGCCCATCATCCCACCCACCTGTCAGCGCCGGCTTCAGCGCTGAGGGATGATGGGCGGGGGATGGGCGTGCATATTAAATAAGCGGGTCCACGTGGTCACGGCAGGCTGCTACAGCCTGCTCGTGCCCCCTATGACCCGCTCCACCGCAGCACCCACATTCCCCGCAGCCACATTCAGACCATAAGACGCACCCCCCACTTTCCCCCAACATTTGAGGGAAAAAAAGTGCGTCTTATGGTCCGAAAAATACGGTATTACACATACATTAGACTATTTGCAGTACGCATGGTGGCGACACTTTTTTATGTCTAAACTGATCCTTATCTCTATCAGGGTATTATTAATTATTATCATATATATATAGCATATATAGACGTGTGTACACATAATGTTTTTCGTACTCATATCATATCGGCATGTGACACCGTATTTTTATCTGTAACTGTGTTCTTGACCCATTTTTTTAAGTAATAACACATTATGTGCATTGGACCCCTTTCGGAATTTTTTCTTTTTTGGTGCTTAGGATACCATGTACATTCCATGAAAACGGCATCTTGCCGAAACGCGTATGACCATTAAAGACACTGCATTTTGTATGGAGAGTTTATGACATTAAATAAAAGCCAGGTTTTATGGAATCTGGGACTGAGCATTTGCTGGATCTTGGCATACTATATTTACACTTTGGAGTGGCTCTGGCAGATCCCTGCATTCTCTCCTGGCCTAAGGATTTTCTTATCTCCCTAATTATTGAGCTGACACACCTGTCTTTTGTATCAAAATTTACATAATAGGTGTAGAAATCCTGCAGAAATTAGCCACAATAAAAGCTGACCAAAAACTCATCATAAGAATTGAACCTCAGAGTGCTTTAGCGGAAAGGTCATGGCTTAATAGTCTCACTATGATTTATGCAAGAATTAGGGATAATCTACTGAAGCTTTTGGGGTGCATGCCTATGATCAGGAATTACAGAATTTTGTATGCAGTGTATTTTTGCGGTGTCCATAATGCCTTGTTGTACAGTACAAGCACAGTGGATGGGATTTATAGAAACCTCCTGCTCAGTGTGCTTCACTTTTCTGCAGCATATATTAACATGACATGCGGCACAGCTTCCCAAGCTACAATGTAGGGGGTTTAACTACTAGAGGTACGGGTTTCCTTTAAAGGCTGCTTTACACGCAACGATATCGCTAGCGATCTCGTTAGCAATGTGACACGCCCAGATCATTGTTACGATTTGCCGAGATCGCTCATAGGTCGTTTTGTAGCGGTTACACAAACACATCTCGCAAACGACGCTTCATCGTTCAGCGGTATATTGTTTGACCAAGGCGGTCGTGTGGATGTTGCTCGTCGTTGGCAGGGTGTCAAACGTAGCAATATGTCTGCTGCGTTCCAAATGATGAAAATATTTTGAAACTGAACGACATGTCAACGATCAACGATTTTCACCCTATTTGCGATCGTTCGGAGTCGCACGTAGGTGTCACACGCAACGACATCACTAACGATGATGGAAGTGCATCACGAAAACCGTGACCCCGACGACATATCGTTAGATAAATCGTAGCGTGTAAAGCGGCCTTATGAAACAGCATCCCTGTTTCAGTTCTCTTGGACTGTTTTTCCACTGTGCAGTGAGACTCTTGGTTTAGCCTGTAAAAGACCAAGAAAAGCAGGGGAGGAGAGAGAGTATTTCGTGGGAGGAGACATTTTGTGGAATAAGGTGAGAAACATTCAAGTGGAAAAGTTTAGAGAACTATGGTGTCGAAGGAATTATGGGACCAGCGCGAGAGACTTACCGGAGCCGAACAGTGAATGACCCCTGAGATCTTCAGTGCAAAGCCGAACCGAGTAGAGGAAATCCCCAAGGCCAGCAAAGTCCAACCTAGGAGCCAGGAAGGGAGAACAAGTCTGCGACAAAGAAGCAGAACCTTGCCCCATTTGGAGAAGTACACGCCAGGCCTGACACCAGAACTAAAGCCCCATCAGCTGGACTGATCTCCCCTTCAGCAGTACTTTGAGCCAGTACTGGGTGCACACTCTACAGGGATTAGTGTAGGCCTCATCAGCTAGAGCATGGTATCTATGCAGCTGTTAGCGGAGTCCAGTCAGGTTGTTGTAGTGTAGGATAGCAATTGTATTTTTTCTGTGTGTTCTGCAATTATAATCTTGTATCTGTGATAGTTGTGGAAACGAGTGGTCTACCGTCCCCAGCTAGTAGTTAAAGCTTGTACAACGTATTGTTTCCTGAGTAATATTCCCCTGACTGCTTGTTCCGTTGTTACATTTTTGTGTGACTTGCCTGTAAATAAAACAAACCTCTATTTCTGCGAGCTCATCTTGTGTTTTGTAATCATACTTTGCAGTTTTCTGTCAGCCATCGCTATAGCAGCATGTCAATTTATGCTTGTGGAGACACAAGTGTTCTCAATGGGAGAACACAGCGAAAATATGCTGGGACACAGTATCCTGATCATGTGCATGGGCTCTGCATTCTCCCGCAGAGAACACATGCGTTTCCGCAAAAGAAGACACTCTGCGTCCATAATGCTGCATCTTCTGATCGTGAGCGCATGTGTGGTGCCCCTGAGGCTCAGTTGCCACAGGGTATTGCATCTGACTTAAGGTGCAATACTTATTCCGGGTAAGAGGGGGTTAATCACTGGTGTTTTTCACTTACACAACATACAGCCAGTGAGTCAGCTAGTTATACAATTCAGGAAGTTAGCCAGCCTGGGAAATTCCCGATTGCTGGGACAACCACTGTGAGTCATCAGAAAGGCTGCACTGAGGGAGTAGGAACACACAAACAGTTTCATTTTAGAATAGTCTGGGACTCTGAACAACAAGGTTGCAGGAGAGAGTGCTTGAGAGCTTCTCCTGCTAGAACTGGGCAGACTGGAAAAGGGCGAGCGGCAATCGGTTGAGCTAGTGAGACAGCAGAGAACATGGTAGCTGGAGGTCGAGCCTAACCGTTCCCACAATGCCAGCGCAGTCAGGGTGCAGAGCCCTGGGGTAGTATATACTCCATGTTGGACTACCAGAATCTGCAGAGGATGGGGATTCCAAGTGCCATCGCTCACCACCAATTTTCCAGGAGCACAGTGAGACATAGGATCCGGGGTTGGGATTGTAGCCAAGCGCCACGGCGCGGATCCGTGCCACCTGCATACGGGACAGGATACTTTACAAGAACACCGGGGTCCCCAAGTAAGCGCAGAGGAGGAAAGTCTCACACTCCACAGACACCGGTGATTGCTTCTGATTTACCCGGGACTGGCTGGAGCCCATTGCGGCGGAGAGCGGCACCACCAGGGCATCTTGCGAACTGTGAGTAAAAAGAACTTTGAACCGCAGCCCCTGTGTCGTCCTTGTCATTGCCGGCGCCCTGCGCTTTGG
Source organism: Anomaloglossus baeobatrachus (assembly GCF_048569485.1). NCBI lineage: Eukaryota > Metazoa > Chordata > Amphibia > Anura > Aromobatidae > Anomaloglossus > Anomaloglossus baeobatrachus. Next base: position 632,453,504 of record NC_134355.1, read on the forward strand.
CGCCACTGGCCGTCCCCACCGCCCTCATTTCACTGAGGCCCGCTCCACCTGTGGGGAGCGAAACCATCTTTCCTGCTACTACCATCCGCCCCGGAGAACAGTGACAGCACCTGCGGCTAATTTCCTGGCCACATAGGTGGCATCACGACAACAACATCCACCATCACCCTTATCCACCCATCCACTCCGTGTACACTTTGGAGTCACGAAACCGGGCAGGGCCAAGCGTGACATCCCCTGACCCCCACTGGCCTGGTGATGAGTATTTTCCCCCGACCCCCTGGGGTGTTACACATAGCCTTAGATTTTGTCACGAGTATTTGGGGAGTTTTTTACCTCAGAATTTCTAGGCAAAACCAGGAGTGCTGCCCGTTTTTCTATTATATTTTTTTCTCTGATTGTTCCACTCCTGGTTTTGGCTACAAATACTGAGGAAAAAAACTCAAATACTCAAAGGTGTGCACGCAGCCTTACAGATACTGAGGTAAAACTCACCAAATACTGAACGCGTGCACGTGGCCTTACAGATACTGAGGTAAAACTCACCAAATACTGAACGCGTGCACGTGGTCTTACAGATACTTTGGTAAAACTCACCAAATACTGAACGTTTGCACGTGGTCTTACAGATACTGAGGTAAAACTCACCAAATACTCAACCTGTGCACGTAGCCTTACATATACTGAGGTAAAAGACTGGCCAAATACTCAATGTGTACACATGGCCTTACAGATACTGAGGTACAAAAAAATCACCAAATAGTCAACGTGTGCACATGGCCTTACAGATACTGAGGTAAAAAAAACTCGCCATTTACTCAGTGTGTGCACGTGGCCTTAGATTTCTGAGTTTTGTGCATGATGGGAAATGTGCGCCTATTAGTGAATCTGGTGCATTTTCATGGTACAAAAGAGGACTGTTCTTTAGGTCTAGTATTAGAAATTTCTTGATGAATCTGCCCTATAGATTATCACTATTTATGATTACATGAATCAACATGATAAAATACTTTAAATATCCCATAAGAAGTCATGTCTCTCTATGGATAACTCCTTTCAATTGAGCTTTAACGCACATCCTTCCAGTATGTAACCTATGAGGTCACTATGAACACCTAATGTGTTTTCTTTTAGTAGTTTTAACAAATGCCTTTTTAGAAAAGTCTATTACCAGTGGGCCTAAAAGATATTTACATTGCACTCAGACACAAGTCAATGATTCGGATCATCTGAAGACCAGGTCCCCATTGCCATGAATGAAGAAAAGGCAGTTCATGGCTAATATAAGATTTAAAACATACATTTGAAAAACAGAGCGATAGAAAGATTTGGATATGTATTAAATAATATACAACAGCATTCCAATCCAGAGTTAGATTGGGTTTCTGTACTAGGGAATTCCCTGGTGGTCCCAGCTCTGTTGCAGTAATGGGCTTAATAATTCGGAAGAAAGGATGATAAGCTCTAGAATGACTGAGCTCTGGTTAAATGTTGGTGGCCTAAGTGTCCAAGGGCAATTTTCAAATATTAAGATTAATATTAATAATAATTTCCCTAGTAATGTAGGGTAGTAAAAGCATTAATGCTAGTATCTGTGGCGCCCCTGAGGCTTCAATCGCCACAGGGTACTGCACCTCATTTAAGATGCGGTACTTATCCCGGGTTTTGAGGAGGTCAGTGCAGGTTTCACATCCAAACATTCTATAAATACACAGTAGGTTGCCCTCCCCACTGGGGACTGGGCTAGGGTCTTAAGGTTGCCAAACACTGGGGCAGCTACCCACTAATTTTAGGGACTCAGAGGATGAGCGACCACTAGGGTGGAGTTAGGAGCACAGACACAAAGACAGAAGTTGGCTTGGAGAAGCGGACAGTGGAGGAGCTGGCTTACCGGTAGCTCCTGTGTGATGTAAGAGAAACACGGTTACTGAGGGGATAGCTTAATTGCTCGCTTGGAATCAGCGCAGTTCAAGGTGCAGAGCCCTAGGGTGGTGGAGACTCGTATGTTGCACCACCAGATTCTGCCATATAGGGGGATTTCATGTCTCTCTGGCCACCACAAGTTCCTGGAGCACAGTAGCAACATAGAGCCTGGAGTCGTGATCACGTTCAGGCCCAAAGAGGACTCACGCTGCCTGCACACGGAACAGGGACTTTAACACCAAACTGAGGTCCCCAAGTACTTCAGGTCATGGGATCTACACTAGAAAGCACAAGAAGTAAGGGCCCACAGACTACTGCACCAATTCTGACCTTCAACTAATCAGGGATCGCCTGAGGCCCATCACGGCGGAGATCGACACCTGCGGGAAGCCCACGGACAGTGAGTAAAAATCTTGAACTGCAACTATTGTGTCAGCCCTTCATTGCTGGCGCCGTCGCCCCGCGCTTCGGCTCCAACGGCCACCACTACCTCCATCATCCTTCCTGGGGCCTTGTTTCACCTGCGGGTAGCTGAACTTTCTTAGCTGCGACACCATCCGTCCCAGACGTCAGTAACCGCAGCGGCGGCTAATCCCTGGCCACATACTGCAGGTGACATCAGGAGACAGTTACTACTCCCAACATCCTCATCATCCCACCATCGTCCTCCATTCCCTTTTTGTGGACACCTCAGGGTCACGAAACCGGGCAGGGCCACCCGTGACATCCTCTGACCCTCCACCGGCCCAGTGATGAGTATACCGTGGGGTGCTCCACATCCGCGGGACAAGATCAGTGAGGGTCAGACTATCGGTATTCCCTCTGATCAGGTGTTAGAAGAGACTGGTCACCGTAGTCTCTTCACTGCTTACATAGCCAGCAGGCTGGTTCTTATTTGCCAATGGCATATGATTTTTAAGCAGATTGAAGATTTCACAAATGAAACTGCATTGCAATACTTTGGAGGAGGTACAAGTAATTATGATCAGCCTGATAGCCCGGGTAAACCTTCAAGAGGCTGTTGAACTAGCACGTGAATCACTGCCTCTTCAAGCAGCTGATCAGCGGGGCTACAGACTGTTGGATGGACATACACTGATCTCATATTGATGGCTTATCTTAAAAATAAGAATTTTAAAAGGCTGAAAATCCCCTTTATAGGGAAACTGTTGTGCTGCAACATGTTGTTTCATTTGAAACAAAAGTAATAGGGGTTATAAGCAGTCAAAGTCATAAACATGACTCAAATGTACAGAAGTCACATACAACCTTCTTGCAAAAATTAGAAAAGTTTTATTAGAGACATTAATTACAGCAAGAGGTAAAATACAATGTGTAAAATCTACTTAATAATGTTCAAGTATACATAGGGAGTCCCTGAAGAAAAACAAAGGGCAAAAAACAGAATGGGTGAGAACAATAATCCAAAATTGAATGGCGATTAATAGGTATATCAAATGGTAGACCAAATATCCAAACACCTCATACAAAACTATAGGCAATATGGATCCTAAATACAGAGCGAGGGGCCCAATATATTCAATCAATAATCATATGTAGCATGTGGAAGTAATCTAAGTGGATCATGATGTTGGATAAATATTCTAAACCATCATGACCCTAGTCCAATCAATCTGTAACATTTCAGGGATAATACCCCTAAACAAATATGCCAATCATAAGAGAAGCAAACTCACCCATAATAGTTAAGTGCCAGTGCGACGTGCCCCGAAGCGCACGTTTTGTAGTCTTCCTCGGGGGGGCCGTAGTGTGTTGTTGTTTCATACTGCTATGGTGTATAATGTACAATGTTGGGTTCCTAGAGTCCACAAGTGGAATTGATTCCATATGACCCAGCTTAATGCTACTTTTCATGGAAATTTTAATTGTTTAACAAATTAAAAAATGGTTCATACTCAAGCCTCATGCACATATACATGAGTTGTGATCCACCTTGGTGGAGTGATAGGGAGCCTCGGATTAGTTGGCCACTGTGGCAAGGTCACCATAGGGATTTCAAATGTTCCCAGGAAGTTGGTGATGTCTCCTAGTGAACGAAAAGTGGCGGACTTCAATCCCTTGTGGGCTGTCAATTGGAATGGGTACCCTCAACTGTATGGAATGTCTCTTTCCTTAAGTTGAAGCAGGGCTCTTCTCTGGAGTAGGGTTTGTCCCGCCAGGTCCAGCAGAAAAATGATCTGAGCTATCAGGAAGGCTATCAGGCCTTTCCCCAGGCAGCCAGCATTATAGCCTCCTTCACTTTGAAGAAGTGAACTCTGGATATGATGTCGTGGGGCATGGAATCCGAAGTAGGCCTCGGACCAAGAGCTCTGTGTATCTGGCCTGGAATCCGAAGTAGGCCTCGGACCAAGAGCTCTGTGTATCCTGACCCTTTCCACTGGGTAGGGACCCCCTTCCTGCAATAATTGCTTAAATAGGTTCTGGGAGGCTTGGTCTTGGTCTAGATCTAGATCTACAGTGCGCACTACTTCAGACAGCTCTCTATTATGTATATTATTCCGCCTGTTGACGTTTTCAAGCTCTTCCAGACCCGCTGCCAATCTTGCATCTTACTTGAATTATTGAGAATGATCTTTCTGTGTGCCTGAAGTTATCTTAACACAGTTTCCTGTGAATTCTCTACCTCCTCCACCCTAAAGGTGAACTCAGACTTTAGGTAATGCAGCTCTTCCTGTATGAGGCCTCCAGCCTGCCGATATATCCCTCCAGATCAGCTTTGGTATGTAGTGATTACGGATGCCTGCTTATTTCTGAGAGGGTCATCTCACCTCCGGCTCCTGCACTGTCCCCCTGGACCTCCTCTAGCTGAGTTTGATTAGAGCAGCCCGGCTCCTGCAGCGGCGCTCTGTGAGCATGGGCGGCCAGCACCATCTTAGGTCTCCCTGACCTGAGAGGCTTCGGCGTGTCTTGCAGTGTGCCTTGATTTAGATAGCGGTTCATACGTGTTGGGGTTTTCTCTCCCTTTGTGCCTCCTCCAGAGGGCTTCCTGGGTCTGCCCATTCGATCAAAGTAATGGAGGCTCTGGTAACAGTGGCAGTATCGGTGGATGTTGGGGAATGCTCAAGAGGCGCGCGTCCTACCGGACAATTAGCAAGCCACGTCCCCAATAATAATTTTTATCTATATAGCGTGAACATATTCCGCAGCACTTTACAATTCAGACTCTTATAGAATGAACCGTCTCTTACCCTGTCAAATAACACCTCCCATTCCGGGCTAGTCCTAACACTTAACTGTTGCTTATCTTATGGTCTGGTAAGTTCCTACACAAGTACTAATCCATACCTCACACTACACGAAATCAACACTACATATCACAAGATACACAATACATTACACAGGAACACAATACAATACATCACAGATTACAATTCACAAATCCCAATCTAATATATAAAGCTGAATGTGTGTATGTATGTGTGTGTGTGTGTGTGTGTGTGTGTCCGGGATTGGCATCTGCACCGTCGTAGCTACAGCCACAACATTTTGCACACTCACGCTTCTGGACCCCAAGAGCGTCAAAGGCTATGTTTTGAGGGGAAATTTTAACACCGCGCTTTACAGTTATTCACCAAAAAACCTGCCTCCATTAAAGCGAATGGAGCTGGGAGCCACAGTGCAGCCAGAACTTCAGAAGAATGCGCAGCCACGCCCTTAAATGGAATGTTGGCGTGTCACAATGCAGCCAGGGAAAAAGACAGACACAGACAGGGTAAGAAACAGACATAGACTGGGTAAAAGACAGACACAAAGAGACAGACACAGACAAAGAGACAGACTGACAGGGAAAGAGACAGACAGGGAAAGAGAGGGAAAGAGAGAGACAGGTTGAGAGACAGACACAGACAAAGAGACAGAGACAGACACAGGGAAACAGACAGACAAAGACAGGTAAAGAGACAGACAGGGTAAGAGACAGACAGAGACAGACAAAGACAGGTAGAGAGACAGACACAGGGAAAGAGACAGAGGGAAAGAGGGAAAGAGACAGACAGGGAAAGAGAGGGAAAGAGACAGACAGGGAAAGAGAGGGAAAGAGAGGGAAAGAGACAGACAGGGAAAGAGACAGACAGGGAAAGTGACAGACATAAATAGACAGACAGGGAAAGAGATAGAGACATATATATATATATATATACAGAGGGGGAGACAGACATACTAATTACATTTATATCTATTTCTTTTGTGGTTTTTATGTGCAGAATACATTTTTGTTAATGTCGCGGGCGGGGAGGAGGGTGTCAGCACACCGCGCTCACCCCTTCTGCTCGGGTCCGGCAGCTGCTCAGTGGTGGCTTGAGCGGTGGGCCGGATCCCGGGGTTTCTCGAGCGACACTCCTCGCCCGTGAGTGAAAGGGGGGTTTTGTGGTTGGGTGTGAGGATTGTTATAGTTCATGACGCCACCCACGGTTGTGGTGATTTCACCACCGCTGCTCAATATGGGGATCCCGGGGATGGTGATGCGGAGCAGCCAGTTGTTGTGTTGCCCCTCCGTGGGTAGGGGTTGGTGATCCCGGGGCCCGGTGATGGGGAAGTAGGTGCGGGGCCTGATGGGCGCAGGGACGCGGGGGGGCAGCGCTGTGCCTTGCGGCACTGTGGTACTCACTCAGCCTGAGACACGGACACAGTTTGTACGGTAAACCAAACGGCTGGTAGGACGGTCCCACAGACGGCTGCACCTGCACTCCCGGTAGGTGACGGTGATGTCCCTCTTCCTTGCACCTATGTTTGACTTGTGGTAGCGGTGGATTCCCTCCGGTTACCCGCTCCCCGACTGCAATCTGGGCCGGAGGAGCTCTACACTTTGCCCGCAGGCGCTGGCCCTGAGAAACTGGTGCCGTGGCGGTGGCGGTGTCTCTCCAATACGGGTTGGGCTGTTGCCTTCAATCGGGACTTGGTTGTTGGGGGATCTGCGTCCCCGTCACTGACGGATTCGGCAAATTTGGCGACTCCTAGCCTTGCCGGGGTCCGAGAGGCCCCTGCCCTGGTGCTGACTGTCCTTCGGAACACTGCTCCAGACCACCGGGCACACAGCCAACGGGGTCCTTCCAGGAACTTCCAAACGGTCCCCCTCCAGACAGTCACCGCCGTCGCTGACCTTGTTGATCTGGCCCTACACAAAGCTGGACCTTCAGGCTTTCTTTCTTTACTGTCACTTTGCTTGCTTTCCTCCTTTTCCACTTTCACTACTTTCACTGCTTGTTGACTCTCACTTTTGCTCCTCACACTTGCCCTACCTGGGCTAAACTGCCTGGTTTTCCCGCCTCCAGAGTTGTGAGCTCCTCGGTGGGCGGAGCCAACCGCCTGGCCCACCCCCTGGTGTGCATCATCAAACTCCTGGAGGAAGGCAACAAGGATTTGTGGTTAGCATTGATGTGCCTACCTGGAGTGTGGGGTGTGGTGGTGTTGTGACCCGTGTCCCCTGGCTTGCCCAGGGCGACACATTAATACATTCTATTTTGTCTACAGCAGTTATTAACCCGGGCGAAACCGGGTAGTACAGCGAGTATTTACTAAAGATGCAAGACATTATTCACATTACACTACACAAAACAATTGGTGTCTTTAGTGGCAGGAATGAAATAGCTACAGTCCACCTCACTTACATACCATCTGGTCTGTTTTGCTTGGCCATCCCCTCACAGAACAAAACTGCTGCCTCTCTCAACAAAATTCCCCTGCACCAGTGTACGTTATCCTCATAACAGCAAGAAACTGCAAGGTGATAGGAGGAGGGCCACGAAGGGCTTGCTTGGGGCAAGGGGTGGGGCCCATGAATGGGAAAAAGGGCCCGCTCTATTACAAAGGGCAAGATGCCATCACATCTTCATCATCATCATCTTCATCATCATCTTGCCACTTGTTTATTTGCATATTGTTCTCGGATGTGGGTTTGTGGTCAGTTAGTGCATACAGGGCAGTTGTTAAGCATATTGGAATCACTTACGTGTCCATGAGAATCAAAGGAAAAAAAAAAAAAAAACACGGTATGGCTGCGCTGCTAAGGATGAAGTTAAGGTGATGATTTTAAAGGATTTTATTATGAATACTGTGGCACAGTATTCATAATAAAATCCTTTAAACTCATCACCTTAACTTCATCCTTAGCAGGGCAGCCATACCGTGGTTTTTTTTTTTTCCTTTGATTCTCATATCTCCGTTTGGAGCTCACGGGGCTGCTGCAGCTAATCCTGGCATTTTCCTGCGTCTACCAACGCTTACCTGAAGGGCTGGTGAGTCAGCGGCATCGCTTTCACGGGACCGTCCATCCCAGAGGAGGAGCTGCACTTCAGCGCTGGTCTGGCGGCTGCGATCTCTACGTGGAATCGATCGAGTGAGCAGCCACCTTGGACAGGACTCCTGGGGGTTTGATAGGACCGGTTCCCTGTAGCTGCCGAGCTGTACACCCTGTAATCCCTTAAGGCTAACTCCCCAGTGTTGTACCTGATGTACAACAGTACCAGGTGAGTGTGTCCATCACACTGCTTTATCTTAGATACATATAGTCCAACAATATTAATTAGGACACAAAGCACCGATCCCTTAATTGGGACGCTGCATTGTGTGCCAGAGCTACTCAAAATAAAGATCAAAAACAGGAGAAAACGAGTAGAAATGCTTCAATAAATATGTATTTTTTATTATTATTTATTAATATATTTTCTATATCAGAAAAGTGAAAAAAATACATAGAAGTATATAAAATGTATAGATGAAGTGAGGCCAGGAGGAGAGATGTTAAAAAGGCACATACATAACCTGCAAGAGCCCTTGCAGAATTTCCGCAAATATACCAAGGAATAACACCTAAGTGTCACACCACAAAGTTCAAAATGAACATCAGATGCACAATGTATGAATACTGTTGACACAAGTGTTTGAATATATAGCAATAAAGGTAATTGTATCAGAGGCCTGCATTCACCCGCTGTGTAACAGACGCAATATTTGTCTCATAAGAATATTTATGTATGGAATTTACATCAGCAGGATTTAATACAGACGCCAGGTACATAAGATTATTTTTGCGTTTAAACAGATGATACATATAACGCAGTATAAGCATCAGCAGGAATTAATACAGACGCCAGATACAAAAGATTTTTTGTTTAAACAAATAAATCAAACACAGGTGTATACATGTAACACAGTATAAGCAAACACATAGAGAGCCTGTGTTAATCACTATGTATCAGCGGCAAACATTGTCGCATAAAAAACGTAACACATATATTTTAGTATATTGTGGTGCTTGTAAAAGGGTCCCATCCCCACAATGCCAGATACTGCCAAGCATCTATAAATATATTGCACATTAAATCAATCTCATATTAGTGTTATGCTAAAGCAGTAAGAGCATATGTGCAGCAAGGACCCCATACATACCACAATCTGCAGAGGGATATTTCTAGCAGGTTAGTCAGGTGAGAAAGGGTTAAACCCCAAGAACGACTCCAACGTACGTTTCACAAACCACTTGTGTACTGTTGCTTCGTCAGGGAGTGACTGATCGCCAAGACCGGCGGGTTTAAATAGCCGCCATTCCCATATAATCAGCTGTATCCTGTCAGGGCATTTAAAGCGGCGCATGCGCCCATGGTGCTCCCGAGATCCGGAAACCCCGACAGGCCGTCATGGCATCAGCGCATGCGCGGGAGCGGGGACGCGTCTCCATAGCACCCGCGCATGCGCACACGCCACCCAGAGACGGCCGGGAGGAAAACGGACCCGAGGCACAATGCGCGCACGCGCACGTCCATGACAGGAAAAGAGACAAATATAGTGTATATAATACACAGACATGCTGCGACTGCATGTAATATAAGTGCAATTATATAATACATATTAAGAAGTTACTACCAAGGTATTATAACAACATAGATAAACACAATTTCATTAAAGCACAATATATATGCAGTCCGGTGTCCGCGTCCTTATGTGATGGGGGGAAATCCTCAATTCTCATGTGTCACATTTCAGCTCAAAAGTTTGAAATAAGACAGGATCAAAGCTATTGTTTTCCAGGGAACATGTAAAGGGAAGAAAGGAACATAATGAATACATAGAAAGAAACTCACATGAAATTTAAAAACACCCATCTCCCTTGATCAGAGAGGGGAAAAAACCCCCAAAGGTGGAGCAATGTCATAAAAAGGAGGCAAAACTTAAAGCCTCATTGAGACCTGACGGGGCGACTGTACCCAATGTCACCATCCATCTTGTCTCACGTTGGGCTAACCTTCTCTTGATGTTGCCACCTCTAATGCCACCATGGACTACCTCAATCCCACGTATCAGTAGGGATTTCGGATCACACCCATGGTAGGCCTTGAAATGGCGTGGAATGGTTTTCAAGGAAGCAATATCAGCCACAATCTTAGCCGCATCAATGTCCCTTACATGTTCTCGGACACGAACACGCAATTCGCGCGACGTCAGGCCAATATAAATCAATGGGCACCCACAAACCGCATAGTAAATGATGTTTGAGGTACACATGAGATGTAATCCCTGATACGAAATTCGTGCGTCCCGTCTGCTGACGAGAAAACCGAACTGCGCAGGACATTGCTGCATGAAAGGCAATGGCCGCAGGGAAAGCAACCAACCCGAGGATTAGTCAGACCTAAGAAACCAGAAACCGGTGGAACATAATGGCTCCTAACCAGTACATCACGGAGATTGGCCGATCTCCTAGCCGTCATTAAAGGGGAGTCGGAGAGAGAGTCCCTCAAAAGGGGGTCAGATGTTAAAATAGACCAATGGTGGTTCAGAATAGCATGAATATTGTGCCATTCATGATTAAAGGTAGTAATAAATCTGACTGCGGGGCACTCCACTTTGTCTTTGTGTCTCGTCAGGAGGAGTTGGGACCTTGGAGTATTTTTAGCCCTAAGGTAACCCTTCTTAATACTGCGGTTACTATACCCTCTTTCTTGGAACCGTAATGTGAGGTTGGCAGCCTGCTCATCAAATTTTTGATCCGATGAACAAATTCTCTTCATTCTCGGGAACTGTCCGGTGGGGACAGCGCGAATAGTGGATAAGTTATGAGCAGACGAGGCATGAAGTAACGCATTAACAGATGTACTCTTCCGAAATATGTCAGTCTGGATGACATTATCGGCATCGACTGTAATCAAGACGTCCAAAAAGTCAATACATCTGCTATGATATTTATGTGTTATTTGATGTTAAATGGATTCATGCCAAGTCTGCCCACAAAAGTCTCAAGCTGCTCCGCCGTACCCTGCCACAAAATCAACAAATCATCTATATACCTGAGCCAGCACTGCACATGGGATACGGCCTGGTCGCCCTCGTCGCCAAAAACGGATCTCTCCCAAAACCCTAGGAAGAGATTGGCGTACGAGGGCGCACAGGCCGCACCCATCGCAGTGCCACGTTGCTGCAGGTAAAATTAATCTTTAAACGTAAAAAAATTGTGGGTAAGGATAAAGCGGAGCAGCTGGAGAATCAGATCACACATCGCGCTGTCCCGACCGGAGGCCCCAAGGAAGAATTGAGCGGCTGCCAGACCATCATCATGGCGGATGCAGGTATACAAGGATTCTACATCCGCTGTGACCAGCAACATATCAGGTTCCATATGGATGCCATTGACCCTATTGAGCACGTCCGTCGTGTCTTTTAGATAGGAGGGAAGTGTTTCAACCAGAGGTTTCAGGTAGAAATCAATAAACTTACACACTGGGTCACACATTCCCTCCAATCCCGACACGATTGGACGGCCCGGCAGGTCAAGGGCATCCTTATGAATTTTGGGGAGCAAGTATAAGGTGGGCACCTTAGGATATTTAATCAACAAGCCATCCACAACTTTCCTTGTGACGAGACCCAAATCCAGCGCCCGTTCAAGAATTACTGAAAGCTCTCTAGAGAAGGAGTTAACAGGATTAAAGTCCAATTTCTTATACGTTCCCTTCTCTCTCAGCTGACGAAAGGCTTCTCTTTCATATTTAATTATGGGCCATATCACTACATTTCCCCCCTTGTCAGCAGGTTTTATTACTACGTCCTTCCAGCTCTCAAGTTGTTTTAGTGCTGTCCTCTGCCGAGATGTAAGATTATGAATATGACGCCTAGATGACAATTGAGCAAAATCATTTAATACTAGTCTTGTAAATATCTCAACAGAGGGGCATAGTGACAAGGGGGGAAATCTTGTAGACTTAGGTAAAATGGATGATGGAAACACACCTGTGCCGTCGGGGGATTGTTGTTCCGACTGAAGTTCCTCCAAAATTGCCAAGGCCTCTCTCTCTTCACGACTATCCAAGCCAAAAGTTGGCGTCTTATGATTATGCAATTTTTTCAGCACCAACTTTCTAGAAAAAAGATGAAGATCTTTCATGGCTGTGAAAAAATTGAAAGCATTAGTCGGAGAGAAAGATAGCCCTTTGGACAGAACCTCAGTCTGTGCCCCCGACAGCACATGGGTAGATAGATTGATTACCTGAAGAGTACGATTATCTTTTTTAGATGTTTTTTGTGGGACTTGTTTGGTCGCTTTAAGTTGTGTCATTACACCCGACGTCATAGGATTTGATCCCGAATTCGTCCCATCCGTAATGCCAAGAGTCGTCGTCTCGTCAGATGAGACACAATAGGCAAGAGATGTAGAGCGCGATCGTGATCCTGATTTGGATCTAAATCTAGATCTGGACCTGTATGAGGGCTGCTGCCATCTATAGATCTGATTCAATTGTTGATCACGAAGATCGCGTTGACATTTTTTGATCTTAAAAGCCTGTAACTCCTTCTCCATCTTGCTAAGCTCATCGTCAATATCAACATTGAATTTAGAGAGAGCCTCAGAAGATAATGAGGATTTAATCACATGGAGGAGTTGTTCCATTTCCTTCTCCAGGAAAACGGACCCGAGGCACAATGCGCGCACGCGCACGTCCATGACAGGAAAAGAGAAAAGCATAGTGTATATAATACACAGACATGCTGCGACTGCATGTAATATAAGTACAATTATATAATACATATTAAGAACATACATTGTGCATCTGATGTTCATTTTGAACTTTGTGGTGTGACACTTAGGTGTTATTCCTTGGTATATTTGCGGAAATTCTGCAAGGGCTCTTGCAGGTTATGTATGTGCCTTTTTAACATCTCTCCTCCTGGCCTCACTTCATCTATACATTTTATATACTTATATATGTATTTTTTTCACTTTTCTGATATAGAAAATATATTAATAAATAATAATAAAAAATACATATTTATTGAAGCATTTCTACTCGTTTTCTCCTGTTTTTGACACTGCTTTATCTGTATAACCAGTTTTCACACAGGAGCGCCCTCTCTGTCCTTTTGTTACGTGTCCATGAGCTGATAGTGGCAGAATCCTGTGGTTACTGAATCCCATTGATAGGTAGCACTTCTGCATTCTCTGAGGGGGAAGAGATATCAGCTTGTATGCATCCATAGCACCCCACTCCCTCCTTCCTCTGTTGCCCTAGGTATTGGAGTAAGATTGACACCCCTGCAGGAGAGATATCACTGACATCTGTGACTGTTGCAGAGTGGACAGTCTAACTCCAATACTTAGTGAAAAAGGGGAAGGAAGGAGTGTGGTGCTGTGGATATGGATTATCTGATCAGTGCATAGCTGGATTAAAGAGTGTCATCAGCAGGTTGCAACAGAGGTACAGAGAGACTGCAAGAATCACAGAAAGGCATAAAAGTGGACGTCCTTTGGCCACATACCACACTGATTCATTGTGAAAAATACCCTATAGAACCAGATGATGAATGCCACACATCTCCAGTCACATTTATGGAGATGAGAGGCACCCAATTGTGACATCAGACCAATCAAAAACATTTACATCACAGTAGTTTGCATGCTAGACAACCTGCAAAGGTAACCATACCACCAGGCACAGGCATCATCATCCTGCTAGGAAGCGTCAGTGCTGTTCACTGGTGAAAGTCGATTGATGCTGAGGAGAAATGATGACCAGCAAAGATGTTGGAGACATCAAGGAGAGCACTATGCAGCCACTGTAGTGACCAGACGAGCCTTTGTTGGTGGTGATGTTACAGTGTGGGCAGGTGTTTCTAGTCAGTACAGAACTGCCCTACACTTTGTGAAAAGTACAGTGACAGCCCCTACCACTGGAATAACATCATTAATATAGACATTGTGCCCCTGCATGAATAACATACATCTAATTTCATCTCTATGGATGACAATGCTCCAGCTCATCGAGGTCACATCATTAGGGAATGGCTGCTGGAGCACCTCAAATGGAGTAGATTTCACTTTCTCCAGAAAAAAAATCACTGATACAAATAATATCCCCTAAAACTTTGATAACCTCACTGTGTAGGACTTAACCTTTAAAATATATTATTTTGAGATTTAAAGTTAGCTGAGTGCCCTAAGATGATTTCCTGAAACCAGAAACTACTTCTTGCTTTTAGTAAATCGTCTTAGAGCACTCAGCTGACTTCAATTTCTCCAGACCTGAATCCCATAGAAAACCTATGGAATCAGTTGATTCGCCGTGTAGAGGCTTGTAACTTTGTACCCCAGAACCTCGATGACTTGAGAGACGCCCTTCAAGAAGAGTGTGATGTCATGCCTCCCCAGACAATAACTCCACTTGTAACCAGCAGGAGACGTCGATGTCAGCTGCAATTGACGCTCAAGGCCACATGACACGTTATAGAGATATTGACTTTGTAGGGGGGGGATAACCAACATTGTTATTAACTTTTATTTCAATAAATTGTTTGAGATATGGAAGTCTCCATTGCTGCTTTTACTTAAATGCCCGACTTTTATGATAAAATATCACTGTACTGTGAACGTTTTACATAAATTTAACCCAAATGCCAAATATCCCTAACTTTTTTTGAGTAGTGTATAAAGCAGACAATAATAAAGAGTCTGAAATTCCTCTGGTGATCTAGTTTTCTCTGCTGACTGTTCCTTGTTTTTATCTACAGTATCTTATCTTAATTTGAAAAATTACGCTGTATAAATAATTGCTACTTGGTCTAGATGCCAAGACTCTCCAAGGTGAGTTCAGGTCAAAATGAGAGTTTTGAACGTGTATTTTTAAAAAAAAAAAAAAATAAATAAAATAAATAATAATAGTATATACTGTATGCACTGTATATATAATACCACAAGACAAATAGATATAAATGTAATTAAGCCTAAGCCACACGGCGAGAAAATCGGTGCGAGTGGAGTGCGATAAAACATCGCATTCCCCTCGGACCAATTCTAGCCTGTGTGTCAGCACACATGAGCGATTATTTACTCAGCCCTAATCGGACCGAGAAAACAATCGCAGCATACTGCGATTGTAATGCGAGACTCTTTCTCTCGCACCCATTCAAGTGAATGGGGCGAGAGAAAAATCGCACTGCACTCGCGGTACATCGGTGTACTGCTAGTGCAGTGCGAGAATGGCAATAGCCGGCTACGCAGGAGAGAGGGAGAGAAATCCCTCCCTCCCCTCCTGAGTGCCAGCCCGCCCCCCGCAGCTGAGGTCTGCTCGCACGAACGGACCTCAGTTGCAAGGACACACGCATGACACTCGGCTCTGCTGTACTGCCAGCATGAGCCGAGTGTCATGCAAGGGGATCGCAGTAGTCCCTGTGTGGCCCCAGCCTTATAATGTCTGTCTCCCCCTTTGTATATATCTCTCTGTCTCTCTCTCTATCTCTTTGTCTGTCTGTCTGTCTCTTTCCCTGTCTGTCTCTGACTGTCTCTGTCTCTTTCTCCATCTGTCTCAATCTCTTTCCCTGTCTGTCTATCTATCTCTGTCACTTTCCCTGTCTGTCTCTTTCCCTCTCTTTCCCTGTCTGTCTCTTTCCCTCTGTCTCTTTCCCTGTCTCTTTACCTGTCTTTATCTGTCTCTTACCCTGTCTGTCTCTTTCCCTCTGTCTCTTTCCCTGTCTCTTTACCTGTCTTTGTCTGTCTCTTACCCTGTCTGTCTCTTTCCCTCTGTCTCTTTCCCTGTCTCTTTACCTGTCTTTGTCTGTCTCTTACCCTGTCTGTCTCTTTCCCTCTCTTTCCCTGTCTGTCTGTTTCCCTGTCAGTCTGTCTCTTTGTCTGTGTCTGTCTCTTTGTGTCTGCCTCTTACCCTGTCTATGTCTGTTTTTTACCTTGTCTGTGTCTGCCTCTTTCCCTGTCTGTGTCTGCCTCTTTCCCTGGCTGCATTGTGACATGCCAACATTCCATTTAAGGGCGTGGCTGCCCATTCTTCTGAAGTTATGGCTGCACTGTGGCTCCCAGCTCCATTCACTTTAATGGAGGCAGATTTTGGTGAACAACTGTAAAGCACGGGGTTAAAAATTCCCCTCAAAACATAGCCTGTGACGCTCTCGGGGTCCAGAAGTGTAAGTGTGCAAAATGTTGTGACTGTAGCTGCGACGGTGCAGATGCCAATCCCGGACATATATACATACATACATACACACACACATACATACACACAATCAGCTTTATATATTAGATATATATATATATATATATATATATACACAAGCTACAAATACTGCAAAATATAGGAGTCTAAATCAGTTAGGGCTCCTCACTTTACACTGGAGTGATGTGAAGGGGAAAATAATCTATGTGTTCATATATAACGGTCATAGAATAATATTATGGCAGTGTAATCAAATCACTGGAGCGCAATAGTATTCTGTTACTGTATTACTCACCGTATGTAGGTATAACTCTGCCACTCTATGACGGTGTTATTAAGGAACTCTAACGCGGTGGTAATATTTATCACTAATACTACAGTATTTGGTTACTGTATGATGTATTAAGTCATGGTGTAAAAGTTTTACTCAATCACTTTATGGTAGTATTACTCAGTATTATTAGTATCATTATTTGTATAGCAGTATTATTTAGGAACTGTATAGTGTAATACCACCATACAGTTCCTAAATAATACTGCAATACAAATACTACCGTAATTCATTTTTAATAATTATTGGGTTACTGTATGGTAGTATTACCTATTACTGTGTGAAAGGTATAACTCATTCACTCTATGACGTTGTTATTAAGGAACGCTAAGGTGATGGTAAATAATACTATATGGCTACTGTATGATGGTATTAAAAAGTCACAGTTTGACAGTTTTATTCAATCACTCTATGAGAATATTATTCAGTCACTGTATGATTGTTGGTATTATTTATTCTCTGAATAGAAGTATTATGTAGGAAGTGTATGGTGGTATTATTCATTATTTGGTTACTGTATGGTAGCATTATTCATTATTTGGTTACTGTATGGTAGTATTACTCAATCACTGTATGGTGGTATTATTCATTATTTGGTTACTATATTGCTGTATTACTTGATTACTGTATGGTGGTATTATTCATTATTTGGTTACTATATGGTAGTATTATTCAATCACTGTATGGTGGTATTAATCAGAAAATATATGACATTTTTTAATATTATTTGGTTACTGTTTGTAGATAGTATTGAGGTGAAGAGTTACAGTTTTTATCAACACTATGGCAGTATTATGTATTCAGTATATGATAGTATTATTCATTCATTGTATGATAGTTTTATTTAATAACTGTATTGCAGTATTCCTTCACTGTGTGATAGTATTATTAGGTTACTTTTCAGTTATTTTTATTATCGTATTATTCTGTTTCTGCATAGCAGTATATATTCACAGTATGAAAACATTGTTTTATCATTGTACAATGCCAATATTCAGTTACTGTATTTCACTATTATTATTTTGTTACTGTATGGAAGAATTATTTATTTGTTATACTTTTATATAAAGTTTTAAGTGCCCCTAATGGAGCTAAGTAGGAATTCTGAGATTCTAGCATTACCGTTGCCATTACTGATGGCATTTTAGGGTATTTTTAACCAGGGCAACTGTATATTATATTTTATGAAATCTCATTCATACACTGTAGACAAAATATGCATCCTAAGGGTACGGTTCCACTTGCGTTTTGCAAGGACGAGTGTTTGCGTTTTGCAAGAATGAGTGCAAACCAATAAGATATCAGATTGCTCTCACTAGTGCAAAACTATGGGTCAGGGTCCATCTGCGATTGATTTTTCATGCCATATTAGCATGAGGAATGAAACGCAGCATGCTGCGTGTGGCAGCGAGTCTCGGCTCACACGCCCCATACAAGTCTATGAGTGAGTGTGAAACATCGCACTGCACTCGTATGTCATCCAACCGCAGTGCGATGTACGCAGAGACAGGCAGCTGAGGAGATGAGGAGAAAGTGCTCCCTCCCTCGGTGATCCGATCGCAGCAAAGGGTTATTAGCATATTGCTTCCAATGCTCTCATATTGGATGCTATGCACAAGTGGAACCGAGGCCTTAATTGCAGTTGTGACATCAACAACATATATACGATTTATCCTACAAATTGTCACTGTGCATTTCTTCTTCTTAGGCCCGTTTCACACGTCAGTGAAAAACATAGACGTTTTTCACTGGCGTGTAAAACACGCACATGTCCCTGCGTGTGCCGTGAATCTCGGCACACGTGGGTTGTCTAAGTGCAATCCGGGCTCCGTTCTCCGTGGCCCGTGATTGCACTTAGAGATTCACTCACCCGCGCCCGCTCCCGCTGTCCATGGTGCTGATCGCTCCCGCGACGCAGCATCCGGCCAGCGGTGACCCCCGCAGCAGCTGCTTCCGGGGCGGCTGTGTCATGCATCATTAATATGCGCGACAGTAATCAGCCGGCTTAGAAGCAGCAGGGAGAATGGGCTGCAGAGGGCATCGCTGGACGCCGGGTGAGTTAAAATGTTTTTTATTTTAAAAGCACGTTTTTTTCTGGCACGTGTTTCACGGACCACACCACTGCGTGGTCCGTGGAACATCAGTGATGCCAGAAAAAAATGGACATGTCTCCGTGCAGCAATCACGCACACGCGGGTACGCCGCACGGAGACACGTGCAGTGAAAAATCACTGACGTGTGAGCAGACCCATTCATTATAATGGGTCTGCGTATGTCAGTGATTCTGGTACGTTTAAAAAAAAAGCACAAACGTCCCAGAATCACTGACACTACGTTTTTTTTAGCATACGTCATGAACGTTTTTTTGCTGCAAAAGCGGATCCTGTTTTTGTAAAGAAAAACGCATGCAAACGCAGGATCCTGTCACTTTAAGTTTATGGGCGGGCATTGGAGTCATGTGAGGGGAACGGAACGTGAAAGACTGGGAGCCGACATCTGACAGCTGCGGAGGCTCATAATCAAGGTAAACATCGGGTAACTTGCTTGGATACCTGATATTTACATTGGTTACGAGCGTCTGCAGCTGCTAGGAGCTGGCTCCCTGCACACGTAACCAAGGTAAACATCGGGTAACTTGCTTGGATACCCGATATATACATTGGTTACAAGCGTCTGGAGCTGCTAGGAGCCGGGCTGCCTGCTCCCTGCACACGTAATCAAGATAAACATCGGGTAACTAAGCCCGCGGTTACCCGATATTTACCTTGGTTATGACCGTCCTCCGCTCTCAAGCGGGGGAGAGAGGGAGGGGGAGAGAGAGACTGATTACGCGAGGCTGGTTACTGGGCATGCTCAGTAGAGCAAGCAGGATCCTGTCTATCAGCATTCCAGCGTTCACATGCGTTTACATGCTGTTTAGTCAGGATCCAGCAATTTGCAGTATTTGGACGCAGCTCAAAAACGCTACAAGTAGCGTTTTTGAAAAAAGTTAAAAATCTGCAAGTCGCTGGATCCTTACTATAACGCACGCAAACGCAGGTGAACGCATGTTGACGCAAGTCCATTGCAAATGCATTGAAATGAAAACGCAATTGCACCGGATCCGTTTTTGCGTTAAAAAAACGTTCATGACGCATGCTAAAAAAACGTAGTGTGAAAGCAGCCTTATGCATAAGGTGAAAC
The DNA here is from genome assembly GCF_048569485.1 of Anomaloglossus baeobatrachus. Classification (NCBI taxonomy): domain Eukaryota; kingdom Metazoa; phylum Chordata; class Amphibia; order Anura; family Aromobatidae; genus Anomaloglossus; species Anomaloglossus baeobatrachus. The sequence continues at coordinate 632,473,388 of NC_134355.1, forward strand.
CTACAGAAAAACCGGTGTCACTTGTGAATTCTGCTGCAGATTTCTGCCAAAACACACCTTGCCTGGGCGTACCCTTAGGGGTTCATGCTAAATAGCAAATACTTTATTTGGGCTTTATCATAAGATATGACATTTTGTCACACTAATAGATTTTTATAGTGTGTGATTTTTATACACACCTAGATAATGCAGAATTATGTCTAAGCTTTTATTACAAGCTAATTACCATGAGATAAATATTACGTTCCCTATTCTGCCGCGTTCCCTTCCTTGCTCCAGGATGATTTGGTAAATTAAGGACAAAGCATTTAAATCCCGATGTATGTAAAATCATTGCACATTGGGTATTAAGCTCATTTAGACGGCGTTCAGAAGTCATTTGTCACGCCTTGTCTATTGAAATCGTCCTGTTCACACGACCTCGGGCTTATTGCCTGATTAACAGTAACTTTTTAGTAGGGAAAATAAAAATCCTTCATGATTGGAGTTTCCGGTCGTGCATTCCTGTTTCTGCATCAGGAATTTACTTTTTTTCTTTCCTTTGTTATAATACCATCTGGATGATAAAATATTCAAAAAGTAATGGAGTGTTTTGTAAGATCCCCCAAAATGTAGCAGCAAGTGAATAGTAAACCCTATTGATTAATAACACTAACCTTTATTGACAATCCATTATATATAGGGTATAATACAAAATATTTGCATAAAGAACGGGACGCGAAAGTGAGGGTACAAATAAAAGTGCCTAGTGTTAAACCCAAACAACACAAAAAAAGGTAAAAAAAATATATTTTCAAATTATTATGAAAATAAGGTCAAATTATTCTTTTGATACTTTGAATTTTCTGGGGTTGAAAGCAAAATCAGAAACAAGCCACGCATCTATCATGTGCAATTTTAGTTGTCATTTAGGGCCCTTCAGAGTCTAAGGCCAAGTATAACTGCTACGTATTTGCCAAAAGCCCCGATGTTGCTAGGACAGTACCATAAAACAAACCATAGTTTAAAGGGGTCCTTTGGGGTACTTTGCACACTACGACATCACAGGTGCGATGTCGGTGGGGTCAAATCGAAAGTGATGCACATTTGGTGTCGCTGTCGACATCGGAGTATGTGAATCGTTTTTACTACGATTAACGAGCGCAAAAGCGTTGAAATCGTATGTTCGGTGTAGCGTCGGTCATTTCCATAATTTCGGAAGGACCGATGTTACGATGTTGTTCCTCGTTCCTGCGGCAGCACACATCACTGTGTGTGAAGCCGCAGGAGCGAGAAACATCGCCTTACCTGCATCCCGGCTGCAATGAGGAAGGAAGGAGGTGGGCGGGATGTTTACGTTCCGCTCATCTCCGCCCCCCTGCTTCTATTGGCTGCCTGCCGTGTGACGCCGCACGACCCGCTCCCTTAGGAAGGAGGTGGTTTGCCGGCCAGAGCGACGTCTCAGGGCAGGTAAGTGCATGTGAAGCTACCGTAGCGATAATGTTCGCTTTGGCAGCTATCACAAGATATTGCAGCTGCAACAGGGGCGGGGACTATCGCGCTCGGCATCGCTACCATCGGCTTGCGATGTCGTAGTGTGCAAAGTACCCCTTAGGATAGGTCATCAATGTCTGATTGGCCGGGGTCTGACACCTTGCACCTCCGCCCATGAGTTGATCTTGGTGATGGTGATTGCAGCAGGTAGCCAGAAATGCTCAGTTCCGGCCCTGCTCCGCCTTCTGATAGCGGCAGTGGCCGGTTACTGCACATCCGCCTCCTATTGATTAGAATGGGAGGCGGATGTGCAGTACCCGGCCTTAACCGCTATCAGAAGGCGGAGCAGAGCTGGAACTGAGCATTTCTGGCCCTCTGCTCCCAATGCCAGGAATGAAAACAGCTGATCGGCGGGGGTGCGTGGTGTCATACTCCGGCCTTTCAGACATTAATAACCTACCCTGACCTATCCTTAGGATAGGTCATCAATGTCTGATTGGCCAGGGTCTGACACCTTGCACCCCTGGCTATCAGCTGCTCTCAGTTGCGGTGGTGGCAGTAGGCAGCCAGAAATGCTTAGTTCCAGTGCTGCTCCCTGTACTGCACATCCGCTTCCTATTGATTAGAATAGAAAGTGGATGTGCAATACCCGGCCTTGGCCGCTATCAGAAGACAGAGCAGCGCCAGAACTGAGCATTTCTGACCCCCTGCTCCCACCACAGGGACTGAGAATAGCTGATCGGCGGGGGTGCGTGGTGTCGGACCCCGGCCAATCACACATTGATGACCTATCCTAAGGATAGTCCATCAATGTAAAAGTAGTGGACAACCCCTTTAATATATAAAAAAGACTAAAAGAAGGATTAGGCACAAATGAAAAAAACAAGCAAAAAATACGAAACACTAGACAAAGGCACAAATGCAATAATGAATTGGGCCTGAAGTTTATTAGAAACCTGCAGAACTTTGGATTCTACAATGATTAAGCATTACAAGCCGGTGAAGGCTCTAATAGGAAGTAAAGTACCGTCAAGTGTCAGCAAGCCAAGAAAATGCTGAAAGGGGATTATCATTTGCTTTTCAACAAAACCGCATCTGTCATCAAGCTGAAGCCATTAGCTCTCATTGCCAAGGGCCCATTCTGGGATATCATTAATAGAAGGATGGTGCAGGCCAAGCTATTATTCTAAGTGTTCAGGAGATAACGTCTGCTCCTTTGATGACCACTTGTCTGACAATGCTATTTTCATCACCTCCTTTCAATCTTCTGGAAGATATCACTTCCTGTGCACCACTTCTGAAGTCAGTGATGTAATCACATCTTGTCTATCATGTGCTCCTTCCATCTTCAGTGTACTTATACACAGCTGTCAAGTAGAGTTGAGCGCGGTTCGTGGTTCGAGGTTCTCCAGTTCGAGGTTCGAGTGCTTTTGGGCCATGTTCTAGATCGAACTAGAACTCGAGCTTTTTTCAAAAGCTCGATAGTTCTAGAAACGTTCGAGAACGGTTCTAGCAGCAAAAAGCAGGGCTTTTTACAGCTACAGTGTGCAGGAGCCATCGCTGGCAGCCTGCCACAAGCTGGTAACCAAGATAAACATCGGGTATCCAAGCAAAGCGCTTTGGTTAGTAACCCGATGTTTATCCTAGTTACGTGCAGGAAGCCGACACTTCCCCGCTCAGCTCGCTCCGCCCCCTCCTGCCCGCGGCATGTACACATACATACATACACACACACACACACACACACACACACACACACACACACACACACACACACACACACACACACACACACACGGTCCCGCTCGGCTTACCTGCGGTCGGTCCGGAGGCAGCAGTCCTTGGCACTGGAAACTGTGGCTGCCGGCCCTTTAAGGGTGTGTTCTCCTTCATTGAGCATCATCTGTGGGCGGAGCTACCGCCCGGCGTCCTGCTCGGTCGCACAGATGAAGGAGTCACAGTGCCAGCCAGCGACCCCCAGCACATCGCTTCCCTCCGGCGCTGTGTGGGCCCCATCTGCACCGTGACCTGATCAGTATGTGGGACATCACTCCCTCCCCGCCCCTCCCTGTCCCCCCGTGCGTGTGTGGGCCCCGCAGAGCCGTGTGTGTGGCCCCCGGAGCCGCGTGTGTGGGCCCCACAGAGCCGTGTGTGTGGCCCCCGGTGCCGCGTGTGTGGGCCCCTCAGAGCCGTGTGTGTGGCCCCCGGAGCCGCGTGTGTGGCCCCCGGAGCCGCGTGTGTGGCCCCCGGAGCCGCGTGTGTGGGCCCCGCAGAGCCGTGTGTGTGACCCCCGGAGCCGCGTGTGTGGGCCCCGCAGAGCAAGGTGTGTGTTTGTATGTATGTATATATGCAGCAGAGCAGTATGCGTGTCTATATGTATGTATATATGCAGCAGAGCAGTATGCGTGTCTATATGTATGTATATATGCAGCAGAGCAGTATGCGTGTCTATATGTATGTATATATGCAGCAGAGCAGTATGCGTGTCTATATGTATGTATATATGCAGCAGAGCAGTATGCGTGTCTATATGTATGTATATATGCAGCAGAGCAGTATGCGTGTCTATATGTATGTATATATGCAGCAGAGCAGTATGCGTGTCTATATGTATGTATATATGCAGCAGAGCAGTATGCGTGTCTATATGTATGTATATATGCAGCAGAGCAGTATGCGTGTCTATATGTATGTATATATGCAGCAGAGCAGTATGCGTGTCTATATGTATGTATATATGCAGCAGAGCAGTATGCGTGTCTATATGTATGTATATATGCAGCAGAGCAGTATGCGTGTCTATATGTATGTATATATGCAGCAGAGCAGTATGCGTGTCTATATGTATGTATATATGCAGCAGAGCAGTATGCGTGTCTATATGTATGTATATATGCAGCAGAGCAGTATGCGTGTCTATATGTATGTATATATGCAGCAGAGCAGTATGCGTGTCTATATGTATGTATATATGCAGCAGAGCAGTATGCGTGTCTATATGTATGTATATATGCAGCAGAGCAATATGCGTGTCTATATGTATGTATATATGCAGCAGAGCAGTATGCGTGACTATATGTATGTATATATGCAGCAGAGCAGTATGCGTGTCTATATGTATGTATATATGCAGCAGAGCAGTATGCGTGTCTATATGTATGTATATATGCAGCAGAGCAGTATGCGTGTCTATATGTATGTATATATGCAGCAGAGCAGTATGCGTGTCTATATGTATGTATATATGCAGCAGAGCAGTATGCGTGTCTATATGTATGTATATATGCAGCAGAGCAGTATGCGTGTCTATATGTATGTATATATGCAGCAGAGCAGTATGCGTGTCTATATGTATGTATATATGCAGCAGAGCAGTATGCGTGACTATATGTATGTATATATGCAGCAGAGCAGTATGCGTGTCTATATGTATGTATATATGCAGCAGAGCAGTATGCGTGTCTATATGTATGTATATATGCAGCAGAGCAGTATGCGTGTCTATATGTATGTATATATGCAGCAGAGCAGTATGCGTGTCTATATATATGTATATATGCAGCAGAGCAGTATGCGTGTCTATATGTATGTATATATGCAGCAGAGCAGTATGCGTGTCTATATGTATGTATATATGCAGCAGAGCAGTATGCGTGTCTATATGTATGTATATATGCAGCAGAGCAGTATGCGTGTCTATATGTATGTATATATGCAGCAGAGCAGTATGCGTGACTATATGTATGTATATATGCAGCAGAGCAGTATGCGTGTCTATATGTATGTATATATGCAGCAGAGCAGTATGCGTGTCTATATGTATGTATATATGCAGCAGAGCAGTATGCGTGTCTATATGTATGTATATATGCAGCAGAGCAGTATGCGTGTCTATATGTATGTATATATGCAGCAGAGCAGTATGCGTGTCTATATGTATGTATATATGCAGCAGAGCAGTATGCGTGTCTATATGTATGTATATATGCAGCAGAGCAGTATGCGTGTCTATATGTATGTATATATGCAGCAGAGCAGTATGCGTGTCTATATGTATGTATATATGCAGCAGAGCAGTATGCGTGACTATATGTATGTATATATGCAGCAGAGCAGTATGCGTGTCTATATGTATGTATATATGCAGCAGAGCAGTATGCGTGACTATATGTATGTATATATGCAGCAGAGCAGTATGCGTGTCTATATGTATGTATATATGCAGCAGAGCAGTATGCGTGTCTATATGTATGTATATATGCAGCAGAGCAGTATGCGTGTCTATATGTATGCATGTATATATGCAGCAGAGCAGTATGCGTGTCTATATGTATGTATATATGCAGCAGAGCAGTATGCGTGACTATATGTATGTATATATGCAGCAGAGCAGTATGCGTGTCTATATGTATGTATATATGCAGCAGAGCAGTATGCGTGTCTATATGTATGTATATATGCAGCAGAGCAGTATGCGTGTCTATATGTATGTATATATGCAGCAGAGCAGTATGCGTGACTATATGTATGTATATATGCAGCAGAGCAGTATGCGTGTCTATATGTATGTATATATGCAGCAGAGCAGTATGCGTGTCTATATGTATGTATATATGCAGCAGAGCAGTATGCGTGTCTATATGTATGTATATATGCAGCAGAGCAGTATGCGTGTCTATATGTATGTATATATGCAGCAGAGCAGTATGCGTGTCTATATGTATGTATATATGCAGCAGAGCAGTATGCGTGACTATATGTATGTATATATGCAGCAGAGCAGTATGCGTGTCTATATGTATGTATATATGCAGCAGAGCAGTATGCGTGTCTATATGTATGTATATATGCAGCAGAGCAGTATGCGTGTCTGTATGTATGCATGTATATATGCAGCAGAGCAGTATGCGTGTCTGTATGTATGTATATATATATGCAGCAGAGCAATATGCGTGTCTGTCTGTATGTATGCATGTATGTATGCAGCAGAGAAGTATACGTGTCTGTATGTATGCATGTATGTATGCAGCAGAGCAGTATGCGTGTCTGTATGTATGCATGTATGTATGCAGCAGAGCAGTATGCGTGTATGTATGCATGTATGTATGCAGCAGAGCAGTATGCGTGTCTGTATTTATATATATATATATATATGCAGCAGAGCAATATGCGTGTCTGTCTGTATGTATGCATGTATGTATGCAGCAGAGCAGTATACGTGTCTGTATGTATGCATGTATGTATGCAGCAGAGCAGTATGCGTGTCTGTATGTATGCATGTATGTATGCAGCAGAGCAGTATGCGTGTCTGTATGTATGTATGTATATATGTAGCAGAGTAGTATGCGTGTCTGTATGTATATATATATATGCAGCAGAGCAATATGCGTGTCTGTCTGTATGTATGCAGCAGAGCAGTATGCGTGTCTGTATGTATGTATGTATGCAGCAGAGCAGTATGCGTGTCTGTATGTATGTATGTATATATGTAGCAGAGTAGTATGCGTGTCTGTATGTATGTATATATATATATATGCAGCAGAGCAATATGCGTGTCTGTCTGTATGTATGCATGTATGTATGCAGCAGAGCAGTATGCGTGTCTGTATGTATGCAGCAGAGCAGTATGCGTGTATGTATGTATGCAGCAGAGCAGTATGCGTGTCTGTCTGTATGTATGTATGCAGCAGAGCAGTGTGTGTGTGTGTCTGTCTGTATGTATGCAGCAGAGCAGTATGTGTGTGTCTGTCTATATGTATGTATGCAGCAGAGCAGTGTGTGTGTGTGTCTGTCTGTATGTATGCAGCAGAGCAGTGTGTGTGTGTGTGTCTGTATGTATGTATGCAGCAGAGCAGTATGTGTGTGTCTGTCTATATGTATGTATGTAGCAGAGCAGTGTGTGTGTCTGTCTGTATGTATGTATGCAGCAGAGCAGTGTGCGTGTCTGTCTGTATGTATGTATGCAGCAGAGCAGTGTGTGTGTGTGTGTCTGTATGTATGTATGCAGCAGAGCAGTATGTGTGTGTCTGTCTGTATGTATGTATGTAGCAGAGCAGTGTGTGTGTCTGTCTATATGTATGTATGCAGCAGAGCAGTATGTGTGTGTCTGTCTGTATGTATGTATGTATGCAGCAGAGCAGTGTGTGTCTCTGTATGTATGCATGTATGATGTGTATCTATGTATGTCAGTGTATATGACTGTATAGATTTGTCTGTTTATATGTATTTTTGTGAGTTTGTCTTTAAATATGTATATGTACGTGTATGTATCTGTGTATGTGTGTGTGTCTCCGTGTTTATGGGGCCCACTGGGACTCTTCCGCCCGGGGCCCACAAAAACCTGGAGCCGGCCCTGCCTGCGGTGATGAAGTCCCGCCATCCCGACCTCAGCGCTGTCACTGTCCTCCATGGCCGCCGCTTGTCACATCACCTCTCGCTTCCGACCCGAGACTGACTAGCGGTGACGTCACGGGCCTCTCGCGAGACTTGGTGTGAAGGCGGCGGTCATTGACCTCAGTGACAGGGGCTGTCAGTGTGCAGGGGATCAGCGCAGGTAATGTACCTCGCTGACAGCAGCACTTGTCATGCCCTGCAGTGACCTGGGCTGACCCATTGATGTTAGCTCAGGTCACTGCACTGCTCTCCCAGCCAATGGGGAACAACCTGCTCTTCATTGACTGGGACAGTGTGGATCGTCATGGCAACCCCTTGGATTACACCAGACCTGGATTTGCTTTTCTTTCTAATAAATTGGTTAAAGAGGGAATGTTTTGGGGAGTGTTTTTTCAAATAAAAATGTGTTTGTCGTCTATTTTTTTTTATTACTGACTGGGTTGGTGATGTCGGGTATCTGATAGACGCCTGACCTCACCAACCCCAGGGCTTGATGCCAGGTGACATTACACATCTGGTATTAACCCCATATATTACCCCGTTTGCCACCGCACCAGGGCGCGGGATGAGCTGGGGCGAAGCACCAGGATTGGCGCATCTAATGGATGCGCCACTTCTGGGGCGGCTGCGGCCTGCTATTTTTAGGCTGGGGAGAGTCCAATAACCATGGACCTCCCTAGTCTGAGAATATCAGGCCCCAGCTGTCTGCTTTACCTTGGCTGGTGATCCAATTTTGGGGGACCCCTACGTGTTTTTTTTTTTAATTATTTATTTAATTTAAAATAACAGCGTGGGGTGCCCTCAGTTTTGGATTACCAGCCAAGGTGAGGTTGCCAGCTGTGGTCTGCAGGCTGCAGCCGTCTGCTTTACCCTAGCTGACTACAAAACTAGGGGGAACCCTATGTCATTTTTTTTTTCATTTTCTGGCTAAATACAAAGCTAAGCACCCCTTAGTGCCACATGAAAGGCACCAAAGGGTGCTCCACTTTTTCTCCACTTTTTCTCCATTTTTTTCTCCACTTTTTCTCCATTTTTTCTCCACTTTTTCTCCACTTTTTCTCCACTTTTTCTCCACTTTTTCTCCATTTTTCTCCACTTATTCTCCACTTTTTCTCCACTTTTTCTCCACTTTTTCTCCACTTATTCTCCACTTTTTCTCCACTTTTTCTCCACTTTTTCTCCACTTTTTCTCCACTTTTTCTCCACTTTTTCTCCACTTTTTCTCCACTTTTTCTCCACTTTTTCTCCACTTTTTCTCCACTTTTTCTCCACTTTTTCTCCACTTTTTCTCCACTTATTCTCCACTTATTCTCCACTTATTCTCCACTTATTCTCCACTTATTCTCCACTTATTCTCCACTTTTTCTCCACTTTTTCTCCACTTTTTCTCCACTTTTTCTCCACTTTTTTCTCCACTTTTTTCTCCACTTTTTTCTCCACTTTTTTCTCCACTTTTTTCTCCACTTTTTTCTCCACTTTTTTCTCCACTTTTTTCTCCACTTTTTCCTCCACTTTTTCTCCACTTTTTCTCCACTTTTTCTATGGTCGGTCTACCCATTAGCTCTGCCATGCATACTGTAGCTCTACACCTACTGCACATGTTACTTTATGATTGACATCTCTTTCGTACCAGAGCTGTCTAAGCCTACTCTGACCCCATATTTGTCATTACTATATTGTCCTTGTACTGTATTATGACATTTGTATCATGTGTTTCATTTCTTGCTGTGTTGCAATTTTTTTGCTGCATCCCAATTGTACCTCTACATTGTTCGAGTTTATGTTATTGTTCTCTCACTCTTATGTGATACTGATTATTGTCATTTTTCATGATTACATGCAGATAAGTCCAATCTGACGAAGGCTCAGGCCGAAACGTCATTTGTAACTTGTTTTGGACAAAAACATATATGCTTATGAAAATTTTTTTTTTCTTAATACGGACCAATAAAGAGTGATTTTGCATTACTATCCGTTGTGACTTACTGACTTAGTCTGGGAGATTTAGAGTGCCGAGGTTACTCACTAATTTTATCTATTATTACCTCTGAGCATCTATATACCAGTGAGCAGAGCTTCCTCTACAGTAGTTCTCCTGATTAGGCATGCCCTTACCTCATGAGCAGGGCATTGCAGCTTTGGTAGCAACTATTACGACATGGACTCTGCTGCTGTGGACCCGGGGAGAGTGAGTGCAGATTCATTGCACCCACACTCCTCACATGAAGGGTCCGCACTCCTAGAAAATGGGGGATACGTTCCCTGAGTGTCTCCCCCCCCATATTCTAGACGGTCCAGAGTCGTCGTGGGACCCCTTTATTTTTTTTCTTACAATAAATTGGTGAAAGAGGAAATGTTTTGGGGACTGTTTTTTCAAATAAATTTCTTTTGTCGATTTTTTTTTTTTTGTTAGTACTGACAGTTTATGATGTTGGGTATCTAATAGACGCCATGACATCACAAACTGCTGGGCTTGATCTCAGGTGACTTTACAGCTAGTATCAACCCGATTTATTACCCCGTTTGCCACTGCACCAGGGCACGAGATGAGCTGGGGTGAAGCGCCAGGATTGGCGCATCTAGTGGATGCGCCACGTCTGGGGTGCCTGCGGCCTGCTATTTTTAGGCTGTGAAGGCCCAATAACTATGGACCTTCCCACCCTGAGAATACCAGACCACAGCTGTCCGCTTTACCTTGGCTGGTGATCCAATTTGGGGGAGACCCTACTTTTATTGTGTAATTATTAATATTTATAAAATAATTATAAAAAAGAGCCTGAGGGGACCTCCACATTGGATCCCCAACCACGGTAAAGCTGCCAGCTGTGGTTTTCAGGCTACAGCCGTCTGTTTTACCCTAGCTGGCTATCAAAAATGGGGGGACCCAATGTCATTTTTTTTTTTTAACTATTTTTTAAATAGAAAAAATTAATGGGCTTCCCTGTATTTTGATTGCCAACCAAGGTATCGGCAGGCAAACTGGGGTGGCAACCCATAGCTGTCTGCTTTATCTGCGCTGAGAATCAAAAATACCGCGGAGCGCTACGTCATTTTTTTAAAGATTTATTTTTACAGCACTGTGATGTCCAGCAATCAAAATACAGGGAAGCCCATTTTATTTTTAGTTATTTAAATAAATAATTAAAAAAAATATATATGGGCTCCCGCTGCATTTTTTGTATTGCTAGGTAAGGGTAATCCAAGCAGCTACTGGCTGCTAACCCCCACTGCTTGATGTTACCTTCACTGGCAATGGAAAATCCAGGGAAGCATTTTTTATTTTTTTTGCCAAAAAACTACAAAAAAAAGGACGTGAGCTTCGCCATATTTTTGTATGCTAGCCAGGTATAGCAGGCAGGTGCTGGAAGAGTTGGATACAGCGCCAGAAGATGGCGCTTCTATGAAAATGCCATTTTCTGAGGCGGCTGCAGACTGCAATTCGCAGCAGTGGTGCCCAGAAATCTCAGGCCAACCTGTGCTGCGGATTCCAATCCCCAGCTGCCTAGTTGTACCTGGCTGGACACAAAAATGGGGCGAAGCCTACGTCATTTGTTTTCTAATTATTTCATGAAATTCATGAAATAATAAAAAAAGGGCTTCCCTTTATTTTTGGTTCCCAGCCGGGTACAAATAGGCAACTGGGGGTTGGGGGCAGCCGTACCTGCCTGCTGTACCTGGCTAGCATACAAAAATATGGCGAAGCCCACATAATTTTTTCAGGGGGCAAAAAACTTCTGCATACAGTCCTGGATGGAGTATGCTGAGCCTTGTAGTTCTGCAGCTGCTGTCTGTCTGTATGGAGAAGAGCAGACAGCATCTGCAGAATTACAAGGCTCAGCATACTCCATCCAGGACTGTATGCAGAATTTTTTTTCCCACCAAAAAAATGACGTGGGCTTCGCCATATTTTTGTATGCTAGCCAGGTACAGCAGGCAGCCACGGGCTGCCTCCAACCCCCAGTTGCCTATTTGTACCCGGCTGGGAACCAAAAATATAGGGAAGCCCGTTTTTTTTAATTATTTCACTTATTTCATGAAATAATTAAAAAACAAATGACGTGGGCTTCGCCCCATTTTTGTGTCCAGCCGGGTACAACTAGGCAGCTGGGGATTGGAATCCGCAGCACAGGTTAGCCCGAGGTTTCTGGGCGCCTCTGCTGCGAATTTCAGTCCGCAGCTGTCCCAGAAAATGGCGCTCTCATAGAAGCGCCATCATCTGGCGCTGTATCCAACTCTTCCAACAGCCCTGGAGCCGGGTGGCTTGTTGGGTAATCATGAGTTAATACTGGCTTTGTTTTACTAGCCAGTATTAAGCCAGAGATTCTTAATGTCAGGCATGTTTGACCCGGCCATTAAGAATCTCCAATAAAGGGTTAAAAAAAGACACCACACAGAGAAAAAATACTTTAATAGAAATAAATACACAGACACATTAGAGACTCCATCTTTATTACCCCCTGTCAGCCCTCCACGATCCTGCTCTTCTGTCTTCTTTCTTTCTAGTGTAGTAGTAGTGACGATTGTAGTGAGGATGAGTTTACCCAGCTCATCACTTGGGGCTGGGGAACCTCATCCTCACTACAATCATCACTACAAACGGGAAGCAGCGTGCAGATCAGTGCTGGCTGTCAGCGGTAACAGCGGTAAAGGCCCCGTCACACTAAGGCTTACATACATACATACATACATACATACATGCACATACATACATACATGCACATACACACACTCACTCACACATACACTCACCTGTCCCCAGCCATGCAGACCGCAGCACTTCTACTGACATCCTCAGCGTCTGGCCCCGCCCCCCCGCTCGGCTCCGCCCCCTCCCGCACTTTGCATGTGCACACACACACATACATACATACATACATGCACATACATACACACACTCACTCACAGATACACTCACCTGTCCCCAGCCATGCAGACCGCAGCACTTCTACTGACATCCTCAGCGCCTGGCCCCGCCCCCCGCTCGGCTCCGCCCCCTCCCGCACTTTGCATGTGCACACACATACATACATACATGCACATACATACATACATGCACATACACACACTCACTCACAGATACACTCACCTGTCCCCAGCCATGCAGACCGCAGCACTTCTACTGACATCCTCAGCGCCTGGCCCCGCCCCCCGCTCGGCTCCGCCCCCTCCCGCACTTTGCATGTGCACACACATACATACATACATGCACATACATACATACATGCACATACACACACTCACTCACAGATACACTCACCTGTCCCCAGCCATGCAGACCGCAGCACTTCTACTGACATCCTCAGCGCCTGGCCCCGCCCCCCGCTCGGCTCCGCCCCCTCCCGCACTTTGCATGTGCACACACATACATACATACATACATACATGCACATACACACACTCACTCACTCACAGATACACTCACCTGTCCCCAGCCATGCAGACCGCAGCACTTCTACTGACATCCTCAGCGCCTGGCCCCGCCCCCCGCTCGGCTCCGCCCCCTCCCGCACTTTGCATGTGCACACACATACATACATACATGCACATACATACATACATGCACATACACACACTCACTCACTCACAGATACACTCACCTGTCCCCAGCCATGCAGACCGCAGCACTTCTACTGACATCCTCAGCGCCTGGCCCCGCCCCCCGCTCGGCTCCGCCCCCTCCCGCACTTTGCATGTGCACACACATACATACATACATACATACATACATACATGCACATACACACACTCACTCACTCACAGATACACTCACCTGTCCCCAGCCATGCAGACCGCAGCACTTCTACTGACATCCTCAGCGCCTGGCCCCGCCCCCCGCTCGGCTCCGCCCCCTCCCGCACTTTGCATGTGCACACACATACATACATACATACATACATACATACATACATACATGCACATACACACACTCACTCACTCACAGATACACTCACCTGTCCCCAGCCATGCAGACCGCAGCACTTCTACTGACATCCTCAGCGTCTGGCCCCGTCCCCCGCTCGGCTCCGCCCCCTCCCGCACTTTGCATGTGCACACACATACATACATACATACATACATACATACATGCACATACACACACTCACTCACTCACACACACACTCACCTGTCCCCAGCCATGCAGACCGCAGCACTTCCACTGACATCCTCAGCGCCTGGCCCCGCCCCCCGCTCGGCTCCGCCCCCTCCCGCATTCAGCATGTGTATACACACACACACTCACACACTCACACACACACACACTCACCTGTCCTGCAGTCACTGCGGCACTGACGTCCTCAGTGCCACGGCCCCGCTCGGCTCCTCCCCTCCCCCCCGAACTCCGCCCCCCGCACACAACGGAATCCGACAAAGAATTCTGTTCTTTGTCATCCGTTGTACAGCGTTGAACAGCGCATCAGTCACATGCGTCAAGCGACGCATGTGACTGATACAAATCAACGGAAATGTGAACTTAGCCTTAGCAACTTACCAGCGATCCCAGCAACGATAGGGATCGCTGGTAAGTTGCTAGGAGGTTGCTGGTGAGATGTCACACTAGCGACGCTCCAGCGATCCCACCAGCAACCTGACCTGGCAGGGATCGCTGGAGCGTGGCTACACGAGTTGCTGGTGAGCTCACCGCAGCACTCCCAGCTCCGCGTGGAAGCTGCTGCGCTTGGTAACTAAGGTAAATATCGGGTAACCAACCCGATATTGACCTTGGTTACCAGCGCACGCAGCTACACGTGCAGAAAGCAGGGAGCAGCGCACACTGAGCGCTGGCTCCCTGCTCTCCTAGTTACAGCACACATCGGGTTAATTACCCGATATGTGCTGCAGCTACATGTGCACAGAGCAGGGAGCAGCGCACAATGCTTAGCGCTGGCTCCCTGCTCTCAGACGCTGACAGACGCGTTACCATAGCAACGGTGCTCTCGGAGCCGCGGTTAGCGGTGACGTCACCGCTAACTGCGTTGCTATGGCAACCTCCGTTAATGACCGGCTGTGTCAGCCGGTCCCTAACGGAACGGGGAGTCGACCGTGTGGTAGAGCATGTCGCCGGTACACGGCGATACACATATGTGCACCGTGTACCGGAGAGATGCACTCGCAGGTCCTACATGACTCGTCATAGTCATGTGACCAGTCTGTAGCCAATGAGATAATAGCCACGTGACTGGTCACATGGCTATTTTGACGTCACGATAGGTCCTGCATCACTGCTGCAGTGCCAGTCACCGGGAGGATTCAGCGATCATCGGATGGAATAGCGGCAGGAGACAGAGTGCAGAAGGGATCGCGGGGACCGGTAAGTGTTATGGCAATGTTTATTAACTGTTTGTGTACATTTATAATGCATTTTTATGTGTTTGTGATTGCCTCCCATTATAGCCTATTGGTTCGAGTTCGGTTCGTCGAACGTTCGACGAACCGAACTCGAACGGGACCCCCGTTCGGCGAACCGACCTCGAGCCGAACCGCGACCGGTTCGCTCATCTCTACTGTCAAGGAGCAGATAAAGAAGACAAGGATTCATACCAAAACCACAGGATGTAACATGGGTATTCCAATCTTAAAGTGAATCTGTCACGGTGAATTTAGTACAGAAACTATTGCTACTGCTTTATAGGTCCTAGAACAACAATAAAAACGATACCTGTCTTGTGGTAATCGGATGTGCCAGTGCTGAGAAAAAAAGATTTGATGTAACTGGCAAATTAGTCTGGCAGTACATTGGGGGTGGGTCTATAAACACTTTGTGCACTGACACGCCCACAAAATAGTTTCAGGCTAATTTGCATGTAACTTTAAAGCTTGATTTATTAGCATGGGCACATCGGATTTCTGCAAAACAGATATCATTTTTATTAATACACTATGATCTATACAGCAAATCCACTAGTTTCAGTAATAAAATCATATTCACAGAATCCTTTAAGAACTTAAAGGTATACAAGATATGCTATAAATGACTTATATGCACGGCCCACCACTGGAACCTGTATTTAGCTACACATAATGCTTTATTAAATAAAATACCATAGGTAGCTGAGACATGCATCTATTAAACATTTATGACAGGTACCATGGAATAATCTTTAAGGCTATGTCACATTGTGGGTTTTTTCAGGTGCTGAAAAACAGCTACAAAAGCACTCCATAAGTTTAACAGAATGCACTCAAGGTGAAAACGATCCTGTTGTGCATGTCCCATCTTCATGTCACGCCTTTTAACCTCTTCAGAGTCCTGGAAACCTGAATCGATTAAAGGCTTGACAGTCTCACAAGCCCTCTTCAACTCCTGCCAACTACAACGCAAAGATAACTCCCAGACTCATGCATTCCTTAATCAACAATCAGCAAAAACACTAGTGCTTGCCCTCATCATCTCCCGCCTCGACTACTGCAACCTCCTGCTCTGTGGCCTCCTTTCCAACACTCTTGCACCTCTCCAATCTATCTTAAACTTTGCGGTCTAATGAATCCACCTCTACCCTTGCTATCCCCTGGCCTCGCCACTCTGCCAATCCCTTCACTGGCTTCCCATTGCTCAAAGATTCCAGTTCAAAGCCCTAACCCTAACCCAAGCCATCCACAACCTGTCTCCTCCATACATCTGTGACCTAGTGTCCCGGTACCTACCTGCACGCAACCTCAGATCCTCACAAGACCTCTTTCTCTACTCCTCTCTTATCTCCTCTTCCCACAATCGCATACAAGATTTCCCCTGTGCCTCCCCCATACTCTGGAACTCTCTATCGCAGCATATCAGACTCTCACCTACCGTGGAAAGCTTCAAAAGGAACCTGAAGACCCACCTATTCCGCCAAGCCTATTACCTACAATAGCCCTCAGTCCAGTACACCACTGCGCAACCAGCTCTGTCCTCACCTATTGTACCCTCGCCCATCCCCTGTAGACTCTGAGCCCTCGCGGGCAGGGTCCTCTCTCCTCCTGTACCAGTCTGTTTTTGTAATGTTCATGATTGTTGTACTTGTTTTTTATGTATACCCTTTTCACTTGTAAAGCGCCATGGAATAAATGGCGCTTTAATAATAAATAATAAATAAATAAATGCTCATTTTTCGGGGAGCTTCCGCTCTGAAGCTGCCTACTGTTTATACTTGACAAGTAAAAGACTGTCTGAGTTTTTTTAAGCTGATTTGCCTGGGAAAACTTGGCCGTTGCCCTGGGCCTTAAAGACGCTGTATGCACAAAGCCTTATGTTAATCCAGTAATCCAAAAATTTCAATAATGTAAAATATTTTCCATGAAAATCAGAAGATATACAGTTGGATATATTTGATATTTCTGACCTTTATCGGATATATGATTTCTGCTTTAGAACAAGAGGAGATATGGAGTTTAAAGCATTTAGAGTACAATGGAATATAACCCAACACTAATATTTCTGTGGATAGAAAAGTCAAATTTTTCATCTAATCTCAGAAAATACCTTAACATTAATGGGGTATTTTGGGTAAGATTGGGGTCAATCATGTCAAGGATCCTGTGCATTCACAATTTTCAATATTTTTCCTATGATGGAGCAGAGCAATATAAATTACTATTACAGATGTGAAAGAGCCTTAAAGGGGGTTTCCACTACTAGGACAACCCATTCTGATTCTACTTGCTGCTCCCTGTTAAAAAAAAAAAAAAAAGCCCTGTACTCACCTCTTGTTCTGGCTCCTTTCTAGAGCTGTCAGTAGCTACGGCTTGGGGCCTAACATGACATTGTGACGTCACGGGAGCCCTGAGTCCAATCACTGCCGGCTTCTCTCTCCCTGCCTTTGGATGAAATTAATCAACAGGAAGTGATGCTGCCACTAACTTCCGGTTGATTGCTCATTCAGTCCAAAGGCGGGGAGAGAGAAGTCGGCAGTGATTGGATTTGGATTCAGGGCTCCGGTGACGTCACAATGTCACATGAGCCCTGAACCGCGGTCACCGACAGCACTGGATAGGAGGTGAGTACAGGGTCTTCTATTTTAACTGCGGGAAACAAGGGTAATCAAAAGGGATTGTCCTAGTAGTGGACAATGCCTTTAAAGAGATTTTCCTGCGGTTTTAGAAAAAGGAAATATTATAAAATGAAAAAAATACTATCTGCTTAATTCCTCATTGCTCCAGCTTCTTTGCTTCCTTGATCCCCTATGGTCCTGCATTGATAACATCCTTTCAACCACTCATATGACTACTGTAGTCAATCACTGTCCCAGTATTCACAAGCCATACATGCAAAGGCTAGTTATTGGTTACAGTGGTTACAGTTAGGTCCAGAAATATTTGGACAGTGACACAAGTTTTGTTATTTTAGCTGTTTACAAAAACATGTTCAGAAATACAATTATATATATAATATGGGCTGAAAGTGCACACTCCCAGCTGCAATATGAGAGTTTTCTCATCCAAATCGGAGAAAGGGTTTAGGAATCATAGCTCTGTAATGCATAGCCTCCTCTTTTTCAAGGGACCAAAAGTAATTGGACAAGGGACTCTAAGGGCTGCAATTAACTCTGAAGGCGTCTCCCTCGTTAACCTGTAATCAATGAAGTAGTTAAAAGGTCTGGGGTTGATTACAGGTGTGTGGGTTTTGCATTTGGAAGCTGTTGCTGTGACCAGACAACATGCGGTCTAAGGAACTCTCAATTGAGGTGAAGCAGAACATCCTGAGGCTGAAAAAAAAGAAAAAATCCATCAAAGAGATAGCAGACATGCTTGGAGTAGCAAAATCAACAGTCGGGTACATTCTGAGAAAAAAGGAATTGACTGGTGAGCTTGGGAACTCAAAAAGGCCTGGGCGTCCACGGATGACAACAGTGGTGGATGATCGCCGCATACTTTCTTTGGTGAAGAAGAACCCGTTCACAACATCAACTGAAGTCCAGAACACTCTCAGTGAAGTAGGTGTATCTGTCTCTAAGTCAACAGTAAAGAGAAGACTCCATGAAAGTAAATACAAAGGGTTCACATCTAGATGCAAACCATTCATCAATTCCAAAAATAGACAGGCCAGAGTTAAATTTGCTGAAAAACACCTCATGAAGCCAGCTCAGTTCTGGAAAAGTATTCTATGGACAGATGAGACCAAGATCAACCTGTACCAGAATGATGGGAAGAAAAAAGTTTGGAGAAGAAAGGGAATGGCACATGATCCAAGGCACACCACATCCTCTGTAAAACATGGTGGAGGCAATGTGATGGCATGGGCATGCATGGCTTTCAATGGCACTGGGTCACTTGTGTTTATTGATGACATAACAGCAGACAAGAGTAGCCGGATGAATTCTGAAGTGTACCGGGATATACTTTCAGCCCAGATTCAGCCAAATGCCGCAAAGTTGATCGGACGGCGCTTCATAGTACAGATGGACAATGACCCCAAGCATACAACCAAAGCTACCCAGGAGTTCATGAGTGCAAAAAAGTGGAACATTCTGCAATGGCCAAGTCAATCACCAGATCTTAACCCAATTGAGCATGCATTTCACTTGCTCAAATCCAGACTTAAGACGGAAAGACCCACAAACAAGCAAGATCTGAAGGCTGCGGCTGTAAAGGCCTGGAAAAGCATTAAGAAGGAGGAAACCCAGCGTTTGGTGATGTCCATGGGTTCCAGACTTAAGGCAGTGATTGCCTCCAAAGGATTCGCAACAAAATATTGAAAATAAAATTTTTTTTTTTGGGTTTGGTTTATTTGTCCAATTACTTTTGACCTCCTAAAATGTGGAGTGTTTGTAAAGAAATGTGTACAATTCCTACAATTTCTATCAGATATTTTTGTTCAAACCTTCAAATTAAACGTTACAATCTGCACTTGAATTCTGTTGTAGAGGTTTCATTTCAAATCCAATGTGGTGGCATGCAGAGCCCAACTCGCGAAAATGTGTCACTGTCCAAATATTTCTGGACCTAACTGTATGTGAATGATAGATGGGACATCACAGGCCACCAGAGCAATGAAGGATAATAGTAATATCTTTCATTTATAACATTCCTTATTCTTTCTTTCCAAATTTTCCAAACCATAGAAAACCCTTTACTTATTATTGAGAGCTCAATGTCTTTGGGTGACTCCGTTGGGGATCTTGGGGAAAAAGCAGAAAAGGTTTATCACCAATTCTGACTTTTCCTCTGATCCATGAACAATATGTAGTGAATAGAAGCACCAGTGATTGTAGCAGGGCAGGGGGTGATCTTTCCAGAAACTTGGATTCCTATAGATGCCCCAGTTACAGAGAAGGACTTAGCGTTAGAAAAAAAAGTAATGCCCATTAGACATGTTTTTTTAATTTCTTATAGGGGATGGCACAGATCATATATAATTAAAAAAAATATATCTAAAAAAAATGAATAACCCCCTCCCCCCAAAAATAAAAACAATATTTAGTATTAAACATATTTATATACAGTATATTCATATCGATTTCCAAATGACTATAATAGCTTGAAAAAATAATTAATTTGGTTATTTAGTATAAAGTATGAACAAGGTAAAGCTAAAAATATATCAAAAATCAAGTTTTACTGTTTCACAATAAAAATTTAATTGAAATTAAGAATGAAGTATTTATTTGTTTGATCCCTCAAATGATACTGAAAAATAAAAAGAAAATCCTCCAACATAAATACAAAATTCCCTTGGCCTCAAAATAAAAAGTTAAAGCTTTTAAAATGTGGAGCGACAAAAACAACATAAAGAAATAAAGCGTTAGCTGGTCATTAATAGCATTTCAGGGCCTGTTCTTTAAAGAGTTAAGTAATATCCATCATAAAGTTTTTATCTTTATGTTTACAGCACATCTCAAATTAAACTCTTTTTCATTACAATGGAAGTTATCTGCCGGTAATACTCTGAGAACAGATTAGGCAATTTTACCCAACCGTCTTCGCCAGGACACATTTCCTCCTAGGTCCTCATGTAGTTCCTGGTAGGTAAAAATATCAGGCATGTGTTTCTACGAGATGAAACGACCCAACGAAAATTGTGACACTTCCCACGAGAGCCGGTTTCCTGAATCATGTAACTCTAAACTGTAATGAGATAATGTCAGTATCATGTTTTAGACTCCCGAGACAGGACATGGTCTAAAAACATAAATATTTTCCAGAACATAAAACCAGCCACCTTTTACATGCTCGCCACTGGCCCTGAGTCAGCCGGTACATAATTCATTGCCCACACCATAGCAATGTTATCTGATATTAACATAACTTCCCTCACCGCAAGTTCCCTCTATTGATACCGTTCTACAGCCACCAGTAAGAAGGAAACCAAAAATACCACAAGAATCTTTTTCACTTTCTCCTGTTTTTACTGAAATAGAAGTTTCTTTACAAAAACTCACACATAGCTTCAGCATTCACATTGACTGATTTTAGTACTGTCTCCAAATAATGTCATAACTAATATCACCATATTTTGTAGGAATGTTCTCTGCCATAATTCACCTTCTGAAGAATAAGGATCCGACCCACACTTCCCTTCACTAAACGACGTTATATGGTTATGGGCACCAAACCTAATCCTGATACCTCGGCACATACATACAGTGGCATGAAAAGGTTTGGGCACCCCTAGTCAAAATTACTGTTATTGTGAGCAGCTAAGCAAGTTGAAGATGAAATGATCTCTGAAAGGCATGAAGTTAATGATGACACCTTTACTTTGTATTTTAGGGGAATATATATATATATATATATATATATATATATATATATATATATATATATATATATATATATATTCATGATTTGCATTTTTAAATTAACAAAAATGGAAAATGGGTCAATTCAAAAGTTTGGGCACCCTAGACAGTTAGTACCTAGTAGCACCCCCTTTGGCAAGTATCATAGCTTATAAATGCTTTTTGTAGCCAACCAAGAGTGTTTGAATTCTTATTTGAGAGATTTTCATCCATTCTTACTTGGAAAAGTCTTCCAGTTCTGTGAGATTCCTGAGTCGTCTTGTATGCACTGCTCATTTGAGGTTTAGCACAGATTTTCAATGATGTTCAGATCAGGGGCCATTGTAAAACCTTCAGCTTGCACCTTTTGAGGTCATCTATCGTGGATTTTCACATGTGTTTAGGATAATATCCATTTGTGGAAGCCATCCTCTTTTCAACTTTAGCTTTTTTTACATATAGCGTTATGTTTGCATCAAGAATTAGTTGAAATTTCATTGAATCCATTCTTTTTTCTACCCGTAAAATGTTCTCCATGCCATTGGCTGCAGCAGAAACCCACCACATGATTGATCCACCCCCATGGTTAATGGTTGATGAGATACTCTTTTCTTGAAATTCTGTGTCCTTTTTTCTCCACATCAATCATAGTGGCCAAATAGTTCTTTTTTAACCTCATCGCTTCACAGGACTTGTATCCAAAATACATCATCTTCTTTAGATGCTCTTTTGCATACTTCTGACGCTGAATTTTATGGTAAAAATGCAGGAGAGGTTTTCTTCTGATGACTCTTCCATGAAGGCCATATTTGTGCAGATGTCTCTGAACAGTAGAACAATGTACCACAACTCCAGAGTCTGCTAAATCTTCCTGAAGGTCTTTTGCAGTCAATCAGGGGTTCTGATTTGCCTCTCTAGCAATCCTACGAGCAGCTCTCACAGAAATTTTGCTTGGTTTTCCAGACCTTATCTTGACCTCTACTCTTCCTCGTAACTGACATTTCTTAATTACATTTCAAACTGAGGAAAGGGCAACTTGAAAACACTTTGCTATCTTCTTATAGCTTTCTCCTGCTTGGTGGGCCTCCACCATTTTTATTTTCAGAGTGCTAGGCAGCTGCTTAGAAGAAGCCATGGCTGCTGTTTTTTGGCACAAGGTTCAAGGAGGCTTGGTTTTTATAAAGCTATGAAATTTGCATCACCTGGCATTTCCTAATGATGATAGTGAACAAGCTATAACCCTAACAGGCTAAATAACATCTGAAATCTTGGTCAAAGTTAGCTGAGAACACAAATCTCCAAGGGTGCCCAAACGTTTGCATCGGCCCATTTTCCTTTTTGTAATTTTTAAAATGTAAAAGATGAAAATTCATTTTTTTTTGCTTAAAATGCAAAGGAAATGTATGATCTTTAACTTTATGCCATTTAGAGATCATTTCATCTTCAACTGCTTAACTGTTCACAAATACACTAATTTTGACCAGGGGTGCACAAACGTTTACATGCCACTGTAAAGCATGGTTCAGATGAATCCTGAGAACACAGATTACCTAAGGTTTAGATTGTACAGATGAACAATTGGATTTGTGCTTGGATGGTCTAGTTTCACGTTTGGTCCTCTGCGACAACCGGTCTTCATTACTGCACACAACATCTTGGACACATCTGGAGCTTACTAGGCCCCCAACACTCTAATGTTGCATGAGCTTTCATGCAACATCATGCTCATAGGGGGAGTAGTAAGCACAAGAGGCACCCAAGATGCCAGGCTGAGGATGCCGGCTGCAGAAGTGCTTTCCTTGGCAAAAATAAGACAATTCCTTTAACTCACTTGTTGCAGTTGGTGGTCATGGAGGAATATGCCAAGATTTTTAGTTTTGCTAAATGACTCAATCTACTTGAAGACTGAGCAGTTAACATGGGTTTCTGTAGTCGTACACAATCAATTGATAGACAACAGAATAGTTTACAATTGATCAAGGGTAAGGAACAGCCGGCTATCTAAGCCAGCAAAAGGACCCAATGGGTTAATTAGCTTGGCAGCCCTGCGGAAAACCAAATTTTATTACAACACTGCTATGATGTCAACTTCACAGCCAACCTTGTTCACCAAGGCAGAGGGCCTGGCAGCTGACTTAGATTGGAGGAACAACTATGTAACACATGAGTTGCACCACATTTGTTATGTGATTTAGACAATTTTTCTACCCCAACCAACAAGCAGGCATGGCTTCAATGGAAGGAGCATGGCTTGAGATGCGACACCATGTACCAAAATTGCTGCAGAACTTTGATAGCAAATTTCTGGCACATAGTAAGCCAGCTAATAGTTTGGGAATTGGGGTGTTGATTCTGACATTTATCATTTACATCTGCACAGTGAACAAAGGGTGTCAATGGGATGTCTTGGCAGCAGGACCCTATTGAAGGCAACCATATCTGCCATGGAAGAATTTCAATGGATCCCTGCCTGTGTACTTTGTACGAGATCATAAAATTCACTATACGCTATAGTGACACCAAATGTAATTGTATTATAAAGTCAATTCACAAGTACAAATCACCTAAGGGGACTAGTTAAAAGTATAAAAACATTAAAAACCTAAAAATATATTTTTGTAAAGAAAAACAAGTAGGTAAAAGCTTAACTCACTCCGTTTCCCAAAAAATAAATAAGGAAAGAGAGAGAGAGAAAGAGAGAGGGAAAGAGAGTAAGAGAGGGAAAGAGAGTAAGAGAGGGAAAGAGAGAGAGAAAGAGAGAATGAGAGAGAGAAAAAGAGAGAGAAAGAGCGTAGGAAAGAGAGAGAAAGAGAGGAAGAGAGAGAGAGTAGGAAAGAGAGAGAGAGAAAAAAAAGAGAGAGGGAAAGAGAGAGAGGGAAAGAGAGAGAGAGAGAGAGGGAAAGAGAGAGGGAAAGAGAGAGAGGGAAAGAGAGAGAGAGAGGGAAAGAGAGAGGGAAAGAGAGAGAGGGGGAAAGAGAGAGAGGGAAAGAGAGAGGGAAAGAGAGAGAGGGGGAAAGAGAGAGAGGGAAAGAGAGAGGGAAAGAGAGAGGGAAAGAGAGAGAGGGGGAAAGAGAGAGAGGGAAAGAGAGAAGGAAAGAGAGAGGGAAAGAGAGAGAGGGGGAAAGAGAGAGAGGGAAAGAGAGAGGGAAAGAGAGAGAGGGGGAAAGAGAAAGAAATAGAGAGAAAGAGAGAAAGAGAGAGTAGGAACCAGAGAAAGAGAGAGAAAAAGAGAGAGAGAGGGAAACAGAGAGAGAGAGGGAAAGAGAGAGGGAAAGAGAGAGGGAAAGAGAGAGAGAGAGGGAAAGAGAAAGAAATTGAGAGAGAGAGGGAAAGAGAAAGAAATTGAGAGAAACAGAGAGAAAGAGAGAAAAAGAGAGAGAAAGAGAGAAAAAGAGAGAGAAAGAGAGAGAGAGGGAGAGAAAGAGGCAGATGAGGAGAGAGAAAGAGGGAGATGAGGAGAGAGAAAGAGGGAGAAAGAGGGAGATGAGGAGAGAGAAAGAGGGAGAGGAGGAGAGAGAAAGGAAAGAAAGAAAGAGAGAAAGAAAGATCCATTTTTTTTTTAGCACAGTACATGGCAAAATAAATGATGTCATTGAAAACTACAACTTCTCCTGCAAAAATAAACCCTAAAATGGCTATGTAGATGTAAACCCCCAAAAGTTATGAAGGGCAAGGAGACACAGCCCTGTGCCATTGAAGTTAAATAATAGTGAATCTGATAGCCTTGATTCTTTGTTTTCATAGACAAGTAAAGCCAGAAGGCGATAAGTGCATCCAGCATGCAGGAAAGGGAAGTGGCATATTGTCGTAGTCTATTTTGCCGAGAAAAGAGAAGTAACATTGTGCAATTGCTTGGTATGTGAAGAACATGGGCAACACTCAACTTCACATTCAAGAGTTTGTAACGTCTTATATCTGTGTAGGGATGTCCTTAATGGGTCTTAAACTTGAAATGCACTGACTTCCAAGACTATGACTATTGGTTGGGACCTCATCTTAGTTTTTGTGCACTGGACTTGAGATGGGTTGTTGACATTATACTTATGCATTACGCACAGTTCTAAACATTCCTCCATTCATTTTCAGACCCCGTGATATGCAGTTTACGGTCTGATCCAAATGTCATATTTTAATTTTTGGGAGTGTCTCTACCAGTAATATAGGCTGGATGTGAGTTATGTGGGTTTTCAGGGCATTAGTTTCTTCACTTGTTTTACTTATCAATACAGTTTGAGAACTGCACCTACAGTTGTTCTTAAAAGTTTACATACCCTGGCAGATTTTCAGCTTTGGGGATTTTGGCCTGGCTTGATAACACGCACAAAAGTTGACAAAAATGGGTTTGAATGGCTAAGAAAGATAACATCTTCATCTGTGACCTGTTTGCTTGTAATCAATGTGTGTGCATAAAAGCTGAGTGAGTTTCTGAGATCCAGACAGACTCTTGCATCTTTCATGCAGCCATTGACGTTTTTGAATTGTAAGTCATGGGGAAAGCAAAGGGAATTGTCAATGGATCTACGGGAAAAGATAGTTGAACTGTATAAAACAGGAAAGGGATACAAAAAGATATCCAAGGAAATGATAATGCCAGTCAGCAGTGTTCAAACTGTGATTAACAAATGGAATATCAGTGGCTCTGTAAAAAACAAACCACGATCCGTTAGACCAACAAAAATTTGTACCACAACTGCCAGGAAAATTGTTCGGGATGTTAGAGTTAGAGTGGGCAGTACACGGTATTGAGAACCTGGGTATGTCAACTTTTGATCAGGGTCATTTAGATGTTTTTGGTTGTCATTATGATTTAAAAAGAGAAAAAGAGAAAACAGTAGTTTAACAATAAATAGCTTCACCCAACCACTAACCATGAGAGGAAGAAATATTTTGTGTTATCATTCCTTTTTTCTGAAAAAAAGGCCAAGAAAGCAAAAAATCTGCTGGGGTATGTAAACTTTTGAGCACAACTATATTTCCTCTCTACGCTGCTTTAAATAAAACTTTAAATACTTCCCTTTCTCTTAACCTTGTAGAGATAACCTCCTTTTCTTTCCTCCTGGTATCTCTAACACTGAGAGAAGGGAGAGAGGGAAACAGAGAGATTCAGGAGATGTGACAGATTTCTATCTATTTTTGCAAAGCACTCAGCTAAGTTACAGACAGCAAAATGGTAGAAATGTTTCTGAAGGCCAAATTGTTTTTTATGATCTCAGTGTGACACTGCATTTTGGTGTTTTTCTTTGTTACAAGGATTGGTTCTGGGGGACAAATTCATCCAGGGTTATCAGTTGTCTGGAATTTCCTGGGTAGAGTTTAAAAAGAAGACATTTCATTCGACTATGTTATGATTCCTCTGTGCAGAGCATCTTGCACACAGGTAATACTTTGCTGTGCCTTCCTGAACTACAGTGCCGGCAGTAAAATGTTTTCTTTGTGCATAGTGTCTTGCATTTGGAGATGCTTTGCTATGTCTCTTTTAGCATTAGCCGACACCTTGTTTCACAGCGCATGATTCGATGCAGGTTCTGGGAGGTGCTTTTACTCAGGTAATCCACCTTCCTGGTAATTGCTTTGTTTCATTACTGCGCATGTTCTCTCAGAACCTTGCCAGTCATACTCTCTGGTCCTGCAGTTGTGCTTTTGGCTTGTATTTGTTCTTGTGATCTAATAGTTTCTTGACCCCAGACCATTGTTTGACTCCTCCCTGCCCGCTCTCTGTGCTTGTCGTTACCTCCTGGCTTCTGACCTCAGACCGTTACCTGACCACATCTCTTTCTGCTCCCTGAATCTCATATGTACTCTCCTTGAATTCTGACTCTCGGCCTGTGACTTGACTGCATTCTGCTTACTACCTGTGTCCTGTCGTGTCCTCCTGTTTCCTGACCCTGGCTTGTCTGACTACCTTTCCGTCTATACTATCCGTAAGTAATGACTAGAATTAGAGACTACTTGGGTAGAAAAATGGATGCATTCATAATATTCTTAGATTCTGTAGGAGGTTCTACAGGTTATTGTAGTGGCATATTTAATCATTTTACAACTCCCAATGAACGCTGATCATATATTCATATCAGTATACTGGACTGTATACCTATCATCCCTAATAGTCAGTCTTACTGAAAGATTCATCTGGGATGTGATAAAAAAAAAGCCTCAATATACCTTGATATAACATGGAAGTCAGTAGCCGAGCATTGGACAAGACAAATATTTAGCAACGTAATGTCCCCTGTGCCCACTTAAAATAAATAATGCCTTCTGATTGTCAGATTTAGAAAGTATTTGTGGCGCCGCAGAGGTGTCAGGTGCCACAGGGTATTGCATCCAGTAACAGGTGTGGTGCTAACCCTGGAAGACGAGTGCCGGTAAAAACCATTCAAGCACAAACATTCATGCCTTTTTCCCAGACTGGATAATTGGCTAGAGACGGATCTGAGGGATGGCCACCTATTGGACTTATCTAATCCACTAGTCAGAAACCCGGGAGAAGGAGGGGCTAGTCAGTGCAGTGGACGGTAGATAGACATCTTGACAGACAATCAGTCGGATGGTGAGTCCGAAGTCAGTCAGAAGTTGACGTTCCAGCAGAGAGTGTGAAGTGAGTTTTTGGGCTAAAGGAGTACGGTCACCAGGGAGAGCATGGTGTGAGTACTCACAGAACCAGGCACCGGCGAGGTGCAGAGCCCTAGTTCAGGAAGACGCTTCAAGCTCACCTGATAAATCTGCCCGGTGAGGGAATCATCAGGGTTCCTCACCAACGTTAGTGTCTGGGGCACAGCAACAAAGAGGGAACCCAGGAACTGGGGCAGAGGTCCAACCCAAGATTGGTTCAAGCTGCCTGCCACACATGCCAGACTCTGACAACAGGAGGGGACCCAGAACGCTTCAGGCCAACTGTAGACAGGTGCATGGAAGTAAAGCTCACCAGGTCACCACACCGGCACTGGAATCAAGGGAATACCGGACTACCTGAGGCCCAGATTGGTAGAGACCAGCACCAGCTGGGTTGCAGCTTCACAGAACCAGTGAGTAAAGAACAAGTTAAACCGCAGCCCTTGTGTTGTCTGAATTCTTCCTGCACCTCTGCATCACCAACTTTCACCATACTGCAACCACCATCATTCTCCCTTGGGGCCTGTCTCTACTTGTGGAGGGCCAAAACATCCAAGCTGCTCAATACCACCAGCCCCAGCAGTGAGAGACTTTGCAGCGGCAGCTTTCTCCACATAGCCGCATACTGCAAGTGGCGTCACGAAAAACATTTTATTTTAATTTTTCCTTTTATTTCCCCTTTTTTTTAAGTGACCCCCAGGGTCACTGAATCATGCACCTGCCACCCGTGATACATCCTCGTGATTCAATACTCGTGACTGCGTACCCCACAGGCCCTGGGGTGCGTCATATTAATGTCCTCTAAATGCCCCCATAAAAAAAGTGATGGCTCCTCCAAAAGTAATAATAACATACTGATGCATCCAAAGGTAATAATGCCACTTTTGTGCCACCCACACAAAAATTAAGATCCCACTTTATCAGCATCTTATTGAGTGGATCATGTGTACTGCCTCCGATCTTTCTTTTTAGATTTTTTTTTTAATTTTGTGGCGCCCTTAAGAATTTTGCACTTAGGGCAACTGCCTGTATGCTACCCCCCCACGCTAGACTACTGTGGTAGGGTCACATGTGATGGATATATAATATACCACTTCAGGCAAATATGATCATTTTTAAATGAGGGGGGACATTTACGATAAATTGCATATGATTAAGGAAACGTCTACATAGTTCCAAATTTGGACATGATTAGAGATGAGCAAACCCGAGGTTCAGGGATTGGTGTTTGTACCAAACACAGAATTTACAAAAAAAAACCAGAGTTTGAGTTTGGAGCTCTGTGCTTTACATAAGCAAAGCAATCGTGAGAGCATCGCTGTGCTCGGGTATGCTCGGTGCTCAGGCCAGTACGAGCTGCTTGCAGTGTTTGATCGGCTCGCACTGGGGGTAACAACAGGGTGATCGGATGTTGTGTGCACCAAAACAAAAAAATGGAAGAACCCAAATCACTCGCCCTCGGAAGTGTTGTGTTTATGGCTGCATGTGGGTGGAAACCTGAACTGCCCAATTAATGACTTCCATTGGGGCTCAGGTCAAATCCGGGTCCCCAACCGAACGTAATCTAAAGTGCATCTGCACCCGCCGAACCGAACTTTCACGGGTCCGCTCATCTCTAGATGTGATTACTGATCTACCATATACAATTATCAGATCTCAAGAAAAGAAGATTTCAAAAGTATTGCATCAATAGTGTGATTGGACGTTGATCCAGGGAACTAGTCTGATGTGGAGTCAGGAAGGAATTTTTTCCCCTAATGTGGAGCTGACTGACTGCCCCCTGGG
Source organism: Anomaloglossus baeobatrachus (assembly GCF_048569485.1). Classification (NCBI taxonomy): domain Eukaryota; kingdom Metazoa; phylum Chordata; class Amphibia; order Anura; family Aromobatidae; genus Anomaloglossus; species Anomaloglossus baeobatrachus. The sequence goes on from NC_134355.1 coordinate 632,503,342, forward strand.
TTGTTTTCCCTTCCTCGGGATCAACATGTTAGGTTAGGTCATGGCTTGAACTTGAAGGACTTAAGTCTACCTTCAACTTTAAACACTATGAAACTATAATATATTACCGTTAGACCTATCACTAATTGCTGAATAATTGCTCTGCACCCGACCATTGATTTTCCTGGCTTTTCTATGTTATTCCAATGGAACAGCTGAGCTGGAGATGTCTAGAAGCTTAGACGCTTCTCAGTAGTCCCAGCCTAGTGTTCACTGTACTCATATATAGAAAGACATTGAGTGGCTGAGCGCTAATAGATGGAGACACACCGCTGCGCCGCCTGTAATCACATTGCTTCATGTTTTCCCTCTGTTAGGGAAACACTGACTTTCCTAGGGAATGGTGAAGGTTTTGACAGCACATTCTTTCTTTTCTGCTCAACCAGTCAATGGTCAATACAGTCAGTTAGGATTTGACATGGTCAGATGGAAACAGAGACCGTGCAGAAGAGAGAAAATACTACAATTAGCTCTTTCACTGCGGCTGGTACAACTAATAAAGAATTCACACAGATACTAGGACCACGGCACTGCCGTGAAACCTCACAGCCTTCCCGTATGTCACATGTGAAGTCAGTCTTCAAGCAAGTTAGCCATGTATCTGTGCAACTGCGGAGAACTTCAGTTGACAAAGAAATATGCCTATTGTTCCTGTTGGGGGTTCCTGTTGGGGGTTCCGCCAGCGTACAAGGTGCAGACCTTTGGTTCTCCAGTACAGATGTCATCTTGAGGTTAAGAAACTTCACGTTGTGTCTCTGAAACAAAGTTTGATGGCTTTTCCAGCTATCTAAAAGTCTTTATGGATTTAATTTTCATGGAAGTAGATTAAAGGGAACCTGTCACCAGATTTTTGAGTTCTAAACCAAAACTAGCACCTTCAGCAGTACATGTGTTGCATTCTACATAGGTACATGTTATCCCCTGACCCGCCCTGTATACCCCACAAAATACCTTGATAAAATGTCAAGCCCTGTATGAAAATCTTTGGGTCTGGTCTGATGGGTGTCCTAGGTTGTGGCTCCTGTCCCTCCTTTCAGGGTTGATCGCCTTCCTCCTTTGAAGATTGACATGGATGACGCATCCAGTGCTATCCATGTAGCAGGGCAAAATCTCGGTGTTTGTTGGTACTGCCATACCCAGGGGAAACAGGGTGATCAGGTGATTAGAAAGAGGGGATTGTTATTGGCAACGCTTTTCGAAGTTGTTCTAACTCCTTCATCAAGAACATCTTCATAAGCTATAAGAAAACCAAAACACGTTCGTTAATAAAACCCCCCTCTTTCTAATCTCTTGGTCTCCCTGTTTCTTCTGGACTCGACAGCGCTTGCAAACACCGTGTTTTTCTCTTTTGTTTCCCTAATTTACGTGACTGACTTGGTTAGCTTCAGTGGGTGGAGCAGCATCCATGTCCTACCATTCCCTATGCAGTGTTGTGCTTGCAATTTGTACAACCTTACCAGGTGAGCAGCTCCCATGAGTCTTTATTTATTAGTTTGCTCCTACCGTTTTCACACATGGAGCACCCTTACTTCTTGATCTTTCCTTTTATCATACATGCAGCCTTCGTTAACTACAGCCATTAGGTTCTGGCTCTCTGACAGAATATGCATAACTTGTGTATCTCCAGGTGTCACGGGTGTGTCTGGGGTGACAGACAGTCATGGGGTTTCTGGCAATAGAAGGTCACAGTGTTTGGCTGCTCAAATTTCTCCATGACATACTACTGGTCCTGCTGTTAGTATTCATTGTACTAGGTATTTTCCTGCTGGATTTTCATCTCTCACCCTTTTGGAACCAACAGGAGCTCACTTTTCACCCAGGTGCTAATCTTCAGTATCCTCTTGTTCTCTTGGTGTTTAAATACTTCCTTCTTCCCTGGACTGGTGATATTATTCAGTTAATTCTAGCTCTAGTTGCAAGCAGGTTACTTGCTCTCTTTTGTATTATTGTTGCTGAAGCTTTGCTGAACGTCTGCCTGAGTCGTCTGTGGATAAGTAGTTCATGCTTTTTACTCTGTGTCCCCCTTGTGTCTTCCTTTAGAATTTAGTGAGGTTGATGAAGAACTCATCCCACCCATTTCCTATATAGGGTCCAGCGCTAGGAATACCATGGGTTAGTTTATCTGGCCCAGCAGATAGGTGCGGAACCTATCTAGGGTGGTGAGGGACCCCAGGGACCAGCAGTAGGTTTAGTCAGGGTCACCATCTCTCCCTTCCCTAGAGGCAGGGGACCCCTTCCTTTACCTTTCGCCACTTGCTTGGTACTTCCCTGTACCTAACGTGACATCAGATACTTCCACCACCAGTCTATAAGACTGCTTTGCAGGAGAGCACAACACCCCAGCCAGATATGAAGCTAAATACCACCAAAGGGAATCTAGAATATTATCAATTCCTTCCCCTTACTTCCCAAACATTCTTTTCCTTTCCATTTTCAATGCTCCCACAGTGATCAACACCATAGCTGCTGTGACAAGGGCTCAACCTTACTGCAAGCCAACACAGACCATCACCCAGCTCACACTGATTACCAGCTGCCATTTACAAATAAAAAACAATGGATATGCTTTCGATGTTTTCCAAAGTAAGTTCAAATTGTGTCTTCAGGGAGGAAGGAGACGAACTCTAGTGCCACCTATTGGTAGTAGCAATCCTACAAGTCAAAAGTGGCCCTTTAATGAGCCTTTTCATATGACTTAGGATTTATGCCAGATCAGACCCACAATTTGTAGACACGGTCTTTCGGGTGATTGTCCCATGTCAGTGCAAAGTATGAGATCTGATCTGTCTATATGAGAAGCTATAGTGGGGTCTAAAGGGAAATCTTTTATTTTTTCCCAGAGGAGCATTGCAGCTATAAGACTCCCCTTAGACTCCTGTGAGTTCTCACACACATTTTTCTCCTGGCCCCTCCTAGTCACACCTTTTAATACTTGACCCACTTCCCTCTCTCAGACTTTACTATGGGTGTATTTTTACTGCACGACTATCGGGAACTAGTGTTTGTAGGAATGTTCATTTTCTAATAACTGTGCATTATAAACAGGCTCCTGATTCCCAATAAGCTAGTAAAATGCTTCTTCATTGAGTGAAATTATCTTTTATATTACTTACCAAATCATCATTCTCGACAGTACGGCGTCCTGTGTAAACCTGAATGTGCTGCCGAGAACGATGACAACCAGAGAATGATCTTTCGCTGATTGACCCAGATTGTCTTATGGAAACCAGCCCTAATTCCTCACCATTATCTCAATTTCTCTCACTACAAACCCCATCATGTCATTCTCGCCCATGTCTAGACTTTCTCGTTTGATGACATGCAAGGCAAATTGGTGACATAAATATTGGGCATATCTTATGGAAGACCTGATTAACACTAGAAGTCCCAGAAATTTCGAGCTTTCCCTGAAGTCCCGAAAGAGGGTCAAATGACCCTTAATCCAAACTAAATAGAACTAACTAGAAACTAAATGGCTAAACTCAATGGAAAACAACAACCTCCTGTGGTGCGACAGTAATGGCCTTAATTACAGAACAAAAGACGGTGATTATAGGATGTTAGCTAAACTCCTTCAGGTCATTCGACCCGTCTCTGGGTTCCAAAGGTAGAAATGTTAAATGATCCCTCTCTGGGACTTCTAGCGATAACCCTTATACATTGTTTTCCTTTTTCAAAAAGGGTTGTTTTATTGCATCCAGTACAGTCCACAGGTTGGGCAGGTGTTAGCTTCTTTTTTTTTTCTTTTTACCTGAGACTCAGGTATTGAAGAAAAAAATTCTCGGCCAATTACATACATAATTACATGGTGCCGCTTGACAAAATGGGATTGACTGTCATGAAAAGTATGTGTGATTAAGGGAATAAAAGGAAAATTCACAGGGTATGTACAGAGCCACGGCTCCCACTATTAAACACAAAGATGTGTCCCGCAGTAAAGCCAAACTAATAGCCTTTTTCTTCCTCTGATCCTCTAAGTAAAATAACTCAGCCAGCTGTTTGTGTGTTTCACAGCCAACTTCCAGCTATGTACTTTTCATTGTTCCCACTCTTCCAGACTCCATTATCGTAGTTATTATTACACCTATTATGTGTCCAAATCCAGGACTTGACGAAGAGGAACAGAGAACGAGAATGTAATTAAATGCATAAATTAATTGGGGCACATGGATTTAGCAGTATGGCCAAACGGCTTGGTCAAATGGAAAAAAGATCAACAATTAAGGAGCTCCCCCCCACCTAAGTAAATAAATCATCCTCTTCTGTCAAGCTGTTCAAAACTATTCAGCTGTTTCCCTTGTTATTTTCCAAAAAGAACCAGAATTGGCCACCACTACAGCAGCTCTCACGGAGGTTGTCGGCCAGCTTTGGCAGGCTGGAATAAAAATCTACTTTGTTATGGCGTGCTACATTTTTAGTAAGGCCGAAGTCACACTTGCGAGTGCCTCGAGCGTATCTGTACCACTCCGCGGCCTCGGCTGCGACCGCCTAGCCGCTCGGGTCCGGGCTCGCGTGTGTCGGTGGCTTGAGCGCCTCCAAACCCGGGGGTCACGTCACTCTGGAAGGGTGTAGTGGCAGTGCACGCAGGGGTGGTGGGGTGGTTGTTTCTGTAAAGTTCGTGACGCCACCCACGGGTTGTGGTGATGGTGGACACCACCACTGCGGTGTAGGTACGGGGACTCCCGGGAGCAGTGTAGTGGCGCAGCTAGGTGTTGGCCCCTCCGTGGGTAGGGGGTGTTGGTCCCGGGTCCCGCTTGGCAATGGGCCGGGGTGCAGGGCGCAAGGTGGCGGTGCAGCGCAGTGCGGTGCCTGAGGGCACTGGTGTACTCACGATTAAACCACACAGAGTCACTGGTAAACTAAACGGGGTGACGAACAGGGCCCGCAGCCGGCTGCAGCTTCTCCAGATAGGTTGGTAATGTCCGCCTTTCTCCTGCACCTGTATGTGATCTTGGCTACCGTGCCTGGGCACTGGTAGCCCGCTCCCCGGCGTGTATGTGTCGTAGGAGCCCGTTTGCCCGCAGACACTGGCCCTTGGATCTCTGGCCTCTGGCGGTGGCTCCTATCCGGACGGGCTGGGCTGTTGCCTTCAATCGGGACTTAGGTGAGAATGAACCCCTGAGGTCCAGACCGCAATCAGTTGATTTGACTATGGTGGTGGATTATAGCCTAGTTCGGGGTCTGAGTACCCTGCCTGGTGCTCCGGTATCCAGTTAGCTCCCCGGTTCGGTTCCGGCGGGCCACTACCCTGTCCCGGTCCCTTACGGTTCCGCTGGTCATATTCCCGGTCTCCTGAAGGCGGCCACTACCGTCTGCCTGCCTGACTAATCTGGGGTTCCAGGCTCCAACCCAGGCCCCAAGCAGAACTCACTCCTCTCTCCTTGCTCTCAAAACTCTCTCTCTCATCTCTACTTGTGTTTTCCCTGCCTAAGGCCAGCAGACTCCTCGGAGGGCGTGTTCTTTCCGCCTGACTCTGCCCACCTGGTGTGCCTGTCTGACTCTGAGGGAGGCAATCAGGTCTTTTGGTTGACTGGTGGTACCTTACTGGGGTGGGGGTGTATGTGGTGAGTGTAATGACCTGTGACCCCTGGGGTGTCCAGGGCGTCACATTACCCCTTGGTTTAATGCAGACCGTCCGCGGGCTGCCCGTCCATCACCGGTTTTATTTTTCTGAAAAGATATAAATAGGTGAAACCATTCAAAAGCATTTTTCATTTATTCCCTTACGGGATGCACATCACTTTAACAGTTACAAACGGGAACATTTTTATTAAACATACGGGGAACGGGTCCATGTCCTTCCACTTTCCCACCCAAGCAACCTAGACCTTGATGCTGCCCCTAAGAAAAGGGCAGCACCCCTTTTCCCCAGTCCGGAAACAGGAACCTGGCCAGGCTACCCAAGCGGTAACGGGTACGGTGTTTCGCACCCGGCAGTCATTCAGAGGCCCCACGTCCAAGGGGACCTCTGACCCGGAGGATGGTCACCGGTTATGATGGTGACTGGACCCCAGCCTGCTCTGCTGCGGGTCCCTCCTCCAACCAGCCTCTCCGGAGACTGGCAGTTGCGGGAAGGGCAGTTGGGCAATATTTACAAGCCCAACAGTTATTGGGTGGCTTGCTAGTTCTCAGCCTTGTCTTTAGGGAAAAGGGGACAACATCAGTCCCAACCGGGACGGGCACTTCAGCAGCCAACGGGCTACCTCAAAACAAACTGTTGGTCCCAACGGGGACTTTCCTTTCTGAATTAAGTGAAAGCCTCGGGTGATTAATGCTCATTCATTCAGATATTTACACAATCAACATATCGCCCCCTAGATAGCAGTTTCCCTGTACCTAAGCGGGGGCCTACCTAGGTTAGGTCGTGTGGACCTTCGGGGCCCACTGTCATCAGTGGGAGGTAGTGGGACAGAGGGGATAACTGGTCCCTCTTCCCTAGTGTCAGGTATGGCAGGTAGAGACCAACGGGGGCGTAGTATAGGTGCATCCCTGGGCATTGGTTCAGCTGGCTCGCTGGTGGATGTCTCCATCTTTCTTTCTTCCACGGGTTGTGGGAACGTTATCACGGGAACAATCACCACGCCATTCTGCATAGGCCAGTCCGCTGGGAAGTCGCCCATTACGGTATGGATCACCTTTTTTTTCTTTTCCCCGCTCGGCATGGAAGCCGGAGTCTCATCTACCAGCCTTAGGGGATCTGGGCATCTCTTCAGGTGGTCCCTGGAAATGGTAGCCGTGGTCTTCCCCTGGTCGCGACTGATCAGATAGGTCTTTTCATTTTCCCATCCAGTGGGTTGTACGACATATGGGGTCCTCTCCCACTGGTCGTCGAGCTTATGTGTCCTTCTCTTGCGCTTTAGCACCACATCCCCGGGTACAAAGGGGGCAGCCAGAGCCCGCTTGATGAAGTTCTTCTCTTGTTTTTCCCGGCTCTGGCGCAGATTCCTTTCCACATATTCCTGGACCTCTCGATACTGCATCTGTTGCTTGGCATCCCAGTGGTTAGTGGAGGAGAGGGCTTCGGGTGCTTCTATGTCCATCTCCAGGTCTACGGGCAGCCGCCCCGGCCGGGCTCTCATTAGATATGCAGGCGTGCACTTGGTGGAGCTACAGGGGATGTTATTGTACATATCCACTAGGTCAGACAATTTCTCAGGCTACAGGTTTCTTTCCTCCAGCGGTAGTGTCTTGAGGAGGTTCAGGACCAGGTGATTCATTTTCTCACACATCCCATTAGTCTGGGCATGGTATGGAGTAGTCCGGATCTTCTTACACCCATAAAAGTGACAGAACTCCTGGAACACCTCCGCTTCAAAGGCCGAGCCTTGGTCTGTGAGCACCCTTTCCGGGTAGCCGTGCGGTCGGCAGAAGTAGGCCTGGAAGGCTCTGGCTGCGGTATGGCCCGTCAAGTCTTTAACGGGGACAACTACCATGAACCTAGAGTAATGGTCTACGATGGTCAGGGCATAGGTGTACCCGCTTCGGCTGGGCGTGAGCTTGACGTGGTCCAGGGCAACTAACTCCAATGGCTGGCGGGTGACGATCGGCTGAAGGGGGGCTTTTTGGCTGGCCTCATCCCGCCTTCTCAGTGTGCAGGGGCCACATTCTCGACAGCAGGCCTCCACAGACTCCCGCATCCCACTCCAGTAGAACCGCTCTCTCAGCAACATCTCCAGATTTTTCCAACCGAAGTGCCCTGCACCATCGTGGTAGGCCTTCAGGACCCTGGGTACACTGGCTTGGGGGACCACCACCTGGTGAACCTTCTCATGGGTCTTTGGATTGATCATTTTCCGGCACAGCTTCCCCTGATACAGGTGCAGCCTGTCTTTCTCCTTCCACAACCGTTGGGCTTCTGAGGGGGCCGTGGGATCCATCCTAGGCGCCCTGCGCGATAATGGCTTTAACCAGCTGGACCGCAGGTTCCTGATCCTGGGTTTCCTGCCACCCCTGGTCGGGCAGCGGGTCAAGGTTCACCTGTTGTTGGTTAGCGCAGGGCTTCTCATCTCGGAGCCGATGAAAGGCGGGTAGCTCGATCTCTTCAAGGTCATCGTTCCCCACCCTGTCATCAGGCAGGTGCGGCATTCGGGACAGTGCATCTGCATTGGTATTCTTGCGGCCGGCCCTGTACTTTATAGTGAAATCGTAGTTGGACAGTCGAGCCATCCACCGCTGCTCCAGGGCACCCAGCTTGGCCGTGTCTAGATGTGTCAACGGATTGTTGTCCGTGTAGGCAGTAAACTTTGCTGCTGCGAGGTAATGCTTGAACCTTTCAGTTATTGCCCACACAAGGGCTAAGAACTCCAGCTTGAAGGAACTGTAATTTTCGGGGTTCCTTAAAGTCGGCTGAAGCTTTCTGCTAGTGTAGGCAATCACCTTTTCTTTCCCATCCTGTACCTGGGACAGGACCGCACCCAGGCCCACATTACTGGTGTCGGTATAGAGGACGAACGGGAGACCATAGTCCGGGTAGGCCAGGATTTCTTCACCCGTCAGGGCTGTCTTCAGTTGGTAGAAGGACTCCTCATGTTTCTCAGCCCAGACAAATGGGGAGCCGGGGGCTCTCCCATTCTTGGTCTGTCCCACGAGGAGGTCTTGCATGGGCGCGGCCATCTTCGTGTACCCCTTGATGAAACGGCGGTAGTAGCCCACCAGGCCCAGGAACTGCCTGACTTCTGTCACCGTGGTCGGTTGGGGCCAGCTCTGTATGTCAGCAACCTTCTCCGGATCCGGGGCCACGCCTTCAGCGCTCACCACATGTCCGAGGTATTGCACTTTGGGTTTCAGCAGATGGCACTTTGACGGCTTCAACTTAATCCTGTACTTGGAGATGGCTGCGAACACTACTGCCAGGTGTGTCGCGGGCGGGGAGGAGGGTGTCAGCACACCGCGCTCACCCCTTCTGCTCGGGTCCGGCTGCTCAGTGGTGGCTCGAGCCGTGGGCCGGATCCCGGGGGTTTCCTCGAGCGGCACTCCTCGCCCGTGAGTGAAAGGGGGGTTGTTTGGGGTGTTGGGATAATGTCCGTGACGCCACCCACGGTTGTGGTGATTGGTAGCACCACCGCTGCCTAATACGGGGATCCCGGGGATGGTGATGTGGAGCAGCCAGGTGTTGTGTTGCCCCTCCGTGGGTAGGGGTTGGTGATCCCGGGACCCGGTGATGGCTTGTGAGGTGCAGGGCCTGGTGGGCGCAGGGACGCGGGGGCAGCGCTGTGCCTTGCGGCACTGTGGTACTCACTCAGCCTGAGACGTGGACACAGTTTGTATGGTAAACCAAACGGCTGGTAGGACGGTCCCACAGACGGCTGCTTTGCTTTCCCGGTAGGTGACGGTGATGTCCCTCTTCCTTGCACCTGTATGTACGGTTGGTTGCGATGGGTCCCCACCGGTAACCCGCTCCCCGGCTTCAAGCTGGGCCGGAGGAGCACTACACTTTGCCCGCAGGCGCTGGCCCTCAGAGACTGGTGCCCTGGCGGTGGCGGTGCCTCTGTTGTACGGGTTGGGCTGTTGCCTTCAATCGGGACTTGGTTGTTGAGGGAATCTACGTCCCCTTCACTGATGGATTCGGCAAATTTGGCGACTCCTAGCCTTGCCGGGGTCCGAGAGGCCCCTGCCCTGGTGCTGACTGTCTTTCTGAACACTGCTCCAGACCACCGGGCACACAGCCAACGGGGTCCTTCCAGGAACTTCCAAACGGTCCCCCTCCGGACAGTCACCGCCGTCGCTGACCTTGCTGATCTGGCCCTACACAAAGCTGGACCCTTCAGGCTTTCCTTCCTTCTTGTCACCTCACTTGCTTTCCTCCTTTACCACTTCTCTTTCTTTTCTGTCGCTTGGTTGTTTACTTTAGCCACCCTGGGTTACTCCTCCACTCCTTCTACTTCCTCCTCCCTGACTACACTGCCTGGTACTTCCTGCCTCCAGAGCTGTGATCTCCTTGGTGGGCGGAGCCAACCGCCTGGCCCACCCCCTGGTGTGAATCATCAGCCCCTGGAGGAAGGCAACAAGGATTTCTGGTTCAGCTTAGGTGTGCCTACCTGGGATGTGGGGTGTGGTGGTGTGTGACCTGTGTCCCCTGGCTTTCCCAGGGCGACACATTCCCCCTTAGCAAAACGCAGACCGTCCGCGGGCTGCCGTCCTACACCGGTTTTATTTTTCTGTAAAAAGGGGATAACAGGGTTAAACATAACATAACATTTTTAATAACTCTTCCCAAGACGGGAGGCACATTTTACTTTAAACGTTGCAACGGTTTACGGTCACGGTTTCCGCTCTCTCCCACCCAAGTAACCTGGCCCTGAGGCTGCCCCTAAAGCCCAGGCAGCACCCCTTGACCCACAGTCCAGCACACGGTACCCGAGCGGGATCTGTCCTTGCCCTCCAGAGGGTAGCCACCGGTTCCTTTGGTGGCTGGGCCCTAGCCTGCTCTGCTCAGGGCCCTCCCTCCAACCTGCCTCTCCGGAGGCGGCCTGCGGAAAACGGTAATGGTAAACAACATATTTACAAGCCACTAACGTCTGTGGTTGCCCTGCAAGTTCACGGGCTTGTCCATGGATAGTCCTCCATGCAGAACAACTTTTTAAACGGTCCCCACGGGGACAACGGTGCCGGCTCCAGCCGGTTGCAAATCACAAAAGCAAATCAGGTTACTGTTCGGTAATCATTTTCTTCATTGGCAGAACTTTCAAACTTTTTAAACACAAACAAGCACTCTTTACATTCCCTGACCCCTTTTTCTCACAGAACGGTCTCCCTGTACCTAAGTGGAGGTCTACCTAGGTTGGAACGGGTGGACCTTCGGGGCCCGGTGTCAGTGGTGCTAGACAGTGGGGTAGAGGGAACAATCGGTTCCTCCTCCCGGCTATAGTGTGGAGCAGGCGGGGGCGTAGGGGAGCTGGGTACAGGTTCATCCCTGGGCACTGGCACTGGTTCTGGCTCACGGTTAACCACTTCCACTACTTCTTCATCCACGGGTTGTGGGAACAGTATCACTGGAAGAATCACCGCGCCGTTCTGTGTAGGCCAGTTTGCTGGGAAGTCACCCATTACCGTGTGGATTACCTCTGCTGCCTTCTCCGCTGGTGGAGGAACCGGTACTTCAGCCTCTGCCTTCAATGCTGGAGGGCACCTTTTTAGATGGTCCCGGGAAACTGTGGCCAGGGTGCCCCCTTGGTCACGACTGATCTGGTAGGCCTTCCCATCTTCCCATTCTGTGGGCTGTATGACGTAAGGGACTTGCTCCCACTGATCATCCAGCTTGTGGGCTTTCCTCTTCCGTTTCAGCACTACATCTCCTGGCTGGAAAGGATCCGCGGACGCCTTCTGATTGAACCGGTGCTCCTGCTGTTCTCGACTTCGACTGAGGTTTTTCTCCACATACTCCTGGATTTGCCGGTATTGTGCTCTCCTCCGGCTTTCCCACTCCACCGTCGAAGGGAGTGCTTCGGGGGCCTCCAACCCCATCTCCAGATCCACCGGCAGGCGGCCGGGCCGAGCCCTCATCAGATACGCTGGGGTGCACTTCGTCGAGCTAGAGGGGATATTATTGTACATGTCGACCAGGTCGGGTAGCTTTTCCGGCCACAGGTTCCGTTCCTCCAGTGGTAGCGTCTTGAGAAGCCCCAGGACCAAGTGGTTCATTTTCTCGCACATGCCATTGGTTTGGGCGTGGTACGGAGTGGTCCGGATTTTCTTGCAGCCGTACAACTGGCAGAATTCGTGGAACACCTCTGCTTCAAAGGCCGGGCCCTGGTCAGTCAGCACCTTTTCGGGGTACCCATGGGGTCGGCAAAAATAAGCCTGGAACGCTCGAGCAGCGGTTCGACCAGTCAGGTCTTTAACGGGGACTACCACCATAAATCTTGAGTAGTGGTCCACAATGGTCAGTGCATAGGTGTACCCACTTCGGCTAGGGGTGAGCTTGACATGGTCTAAGGCGACCAATTCCAGCGGCTGATGGGTGACTATTGGATGTAAGGGTGCCCTCTGGCTAGTCTCGTCCTTTCTCCTTAGCGTACAAGGACCGCACTCCCGGCACCAGGCTTCCACCGATTCACGCATCCCACTCCAATAGAACCGCTCCCTCAACAGCATCTCCAGCTTCTTCCACCCGAAGTGGCCAGCACCATCATGGTACGCCCACAGGACAGTGGCAACGTCAGCTTGAGGAATGATCAACTGGCATATTTTCTCATGGGTCTTCGGGTTGATCAGCTCACGGTACAGCCTCCCCTGGTGTAGGTAAAGCCGTTTCCGTTCCTTCCACAAGCGTTGGGCTTCGGCTGGGGCGGCAGGGTCTATTCCCGTAGCACCTTGTTCCACCAGAGTCTTGACAAGGCGAACAGCCGGCGCTTGATCCTGAGCTTCCTGCCACTCTTGACTGGGCCGTGGGTCCAGATCCACTCGTTGCTGATGTACTTGTACCCTCTCAGTAGGCGGCTGGTGAAACGCAGGCAACTCAATCTCCTCGAGGTCGTCATCCTCGCACCCCTCTTCTGACAGATGGGGCATCCGGGAGAGTGCATCCGCATTGATGTTGACGCGACCGGCCCGGTACTTTATGGTGAAATCATAATTGGCTAGCCAGGCTACCCACCGCTGCTCCAGCGCGCCCAACTTGGCCGTGTTCAGGTGCGTCAGTGGATTGTTGTCCGTAAACGCGGTGAATGTTGCTGCCGCCAAGTAGTGGCGAAACCGTTCCGTGATAGCCCACACCAACGCCAATAGCTCGAGCTTGAAGGAGCTATAGTTCTCAGGGTTCCTTTCGGTCGGCCGGAGTTTTCGGCTAGCATAGGCAATCACTTTCTCCTTTCCATCCTGGACCTGGGATAGGACCGCTCCTAGCCCCACGTTACTGGCATCCGTGTGGAGGATGAACGGGCGCCCATAATCAGGGTATGCCAGGACCTCTTCTCCGGTCAAGGCCGCCTTCAGCTGGCAAAAGGACTCCTCATGCTTGTCCTCCCACGACAGTGGGGCTCCAATGGGTCTACCACCTTTGGTCTGTCCCACGAGGAGGTCTTGCATGGGGGCCGCCATCTTTGTGTATCCCTTGATAAAGCGCCGGTAGTACCCCACCAGGCCCAGGAACTGCCTTACTTCCCTCACCGTGGTTGGCCTCGGCCAGCTCTGGATGGCAGTAATCTTCTCAGGGTCAGGGGCAACACCATCTGCACTCACCACGTGCCCCAGGTACTGCACTCTGGGTTTCAGCAGGTGACACTTAGAGGGCTTCAATTTCATCCCATACTTGGCAAGGGACGCGAACACCTCGGCCAGGTGCTCCAAATGGGCTTCGTACGTCTGGGAATAAACAATCACATCATCCAAGTACAACAGGACGGTCTCGAAGTTTAGATGTCCCAGACAGCACTCCATCAGCCGTTGGAAGGTTCCTGGGGCGTTGCACAGCCCGAACGGCATACTATTGAATTCGCAGAGCCCCATCGGGGTGGTGAAGGCGGTTTTCTCCCGATCTTCTGGGGCCACGGCCACTTGCCAGTATCCGCTGGTGAGGTCAAGGGTCGAGAAGTAGTTTGCAGTTCTCAGCGCAGCCAAAGACTCTTCAATCCGAGGTAATGGATAGGCATCTTTATGGGTTATCTGGTTGATCTTCCGGTAGTCCACACACATCCGCATGGTACCATCCTTCTTCTTGACCAGTACCAACGGAGCGGCCCAGGGACTACAGCTGTCCCGAATAACCCCTGCCTCCTTCATATTCCTCAACATATCCTTGGCACACTGGTAATGTGCAGGGGGAATAGGTCTATACCTCTCTTTGATAGGGGGATGTTCACCGGTGGGGATGTGGTGTTGGACCCCCTTAATCTGTCCAAAGTCTAGGGGGTGCTTACTAAAAACCTGTTCATACTCCTGCACCACCCTGTATACCCCTGCCCTGTGATGTGTAGGGGTGTCATCAGTGCCTACATGTAGCTGTTGATGCCACTCCTTTGTCTCCCCCTGGTGTGGGGAAGTGCTGGTGGTAGGTGGGAGTGTAGATGGACTGGTTTCATGGATAGTGTGAGGGTCCAGGGTGAGCAGCTTGGCAATGGTGGCATACCGGGGAAGCCTGACTTCTTCCTCTCCACAGTTCAGCACTCTCACAGGCACTCTCCCTTTCTTCACATCCACCACCCCTCGGGCGGCCATTACAGTGGGCCAGTGCTCGGAAGGCAGGGGCTCCATCATTGCAGGGTAATCACGCCCCTGAGACCCTACTGCTGCCCTACACCAGATCATCATCTCACTCCTAGGGGGCACAGTCAATGGAGCAACATCCATCACTCTCACTCCACCAATCTCCCCTCCTGTTGAGCTTACATGCTGGCGGTACATCAGGGCTCGGATCTCACGCTGCACAGCCCTCTGCCGGCTCCCTGCCGCCGTGGCGGCCAACTGTTGTAATAGGGTTAACACATCATCCATGCAGTGCTCCATCACATTGGTTCCCAGCACTATTTTCGGGTTATGATCACTGGGTTCATTCATGATCACAATCATACCCTGGTGTTGCAGTTCGGCTTGCCCCACTGTCATAGCTACTTGTTTATACCCCACCTGGGTCAATGGAAGTCCATTAGCAGCAATCAATGTTATACTATTGTCTGGGGGCGCCAGTTCATCTACGGCCCAATACCGCTGGTACAACGTGTACGGTATGGTAGTTACCTGTGATCCAGTGTCCAAGAGAGCCATCACTGGTATGCCGTCCACAGCCACGGGGATGATAGGGCGGGCCCCGATATATCGGTCCCGCCAGTCCGGGGGGCCACGATGTTCTACTCCTGAGGATTGGCCCGGGGCCCCAGGGGTTGCTCGTTTAACGGGCACTGTCGGTAGTAATGACCCGGCTTACGGCACTTGTAGCAGATTGGAGGTCTGCTCCGCGGGTTGTTAGCACTTTTCCGCTGCATCCAGGGAACATCCTCGGGACTGTCAGCAAGCTGGATCTGTGCTGGAGGCTGAGGTCTGGTCAGAGGTTGTAGTGCAGCCAGGATTTTGGCAAGGTCTCCGTCCATGCGACGGACCTGGGCTGCCAGTTCTTCCACTGTGCTGCTCGGGGCTGCAGATGTTGGAGCGGTTGATTTGGCTGAGGCCGCCACAACGGGAGCCGTCTCAACGGGCCACGGGGCGGGTTCCAGACCTTCGGTTGCTGGGGGCTGTAGTGCTTTAATGGCCCGCTCCTTTAACACAGCAAAGTCCATATCAGGGTGTTCCAGGGCCCACAGCCGGAGTTGCTTACGGTCCTCAGGGGACCTCATCCCCTGCGCAAATTGCTCCACTAACATCTTGTTGCTATCCGCCTCATTAATAGGATTCGCCCGCTTCAGCGTGCGGAGGGCGGTCTGCAGACGTAGAGCATAGTCCCGAATGCTATCCCCAGCTCGTTGCCGGCACTGGTAAAACTGCATCCTCAGCTCAGCTTCAGTCCGGGTCTCGAAGGCAGTCTGTAGCTTCTCGAAGATGGTGGCTACAGAGAGCCGGTCCCCCTCGGCCCAGGTCTCCGCTTCCTGCTCCGCCGCACCGGTTAACTGGCCTAGCACTATCGCTGCACGTTGCTTATCAGTCAGGGGGTACAGCTCTAGCAACGGGTTGAGCTTTTTCCGGAAGGCCTGTAGGGCATCCGGTTTCCCGTCATACTGCGGTAGCCAGGCAGCTCCGGGCGCATAGGGCAAGGAAAACGGCATGACCTGAGCGAGCGTGGGGGCCGCGGCACCTCCCGCCGGTACGGCCGGGACCTGGGCAGGTCCATTCCCATCCGCGGGTGCCGCTGCGGCTGCGACCACCGCTCCTCGAGCGGCTCCGTCGGGCGCAGACATCTTGTTTCCGTCCCCCTTAGCTCTTTCCGGCCCCTCCTCTCTCGGGGCGGGGTTTTGGCCTTCGCGCCTCTACTGCTCGAGAAGACGCTCGAGCGGGAACTTTTCGCGCCAAAGATGGCGGCTTCTGAAATTTTTCTGCCGGATACCTCCGGCGGTAACAAGGCGCACCTCTACCAGACGGCAGAGCGGTAAGATCCTGTTCGTGACGCCAAGTTGTCGCGGGCGGGGAGGAGGGTGTCAGCACACCGCGCTCACCCCTTCTGCTCGGGTCCGGCTGCTCAGTGGTGGCTCGAGCCGTGGGCCGGATCCCGGGGGTTTCCTCGAGCGGCACTCCTCGCCGGTGAGTGAAAGGGGGGTTGTTTGGGGTGTTGGGATAATGTCCGTGACGCCACCCACGGTTGTGGTGATTGGTAGCACCACCGCTGCTTAATACGGGGATCCCGGGGATGGTGATGTGGAGCAGCCAGGTGTTGTGTTGCCCCTCCGTGGGTAGGGGTTGGTGATCCCGGGGCCCGGTGATGGCTTGTGAGGTGCAAGGCCTGGTGGGCGCAGGGACGCGGGGGCAGCGCTGTGCCTTGCGGCACTGTGGTACTCACTCAGCCTGAGACGTGGACACAGTTTGTACGGTAAACCAAACGGCTGGTAGGACGGTCCCACAGACGGCTGCTTTGCTTTCCCGGTAGGTGACGGTGATGTCCCTCTTCCTTGCACCTGTATGTACGGTTGGTTGCGATGGGTCCCCACCGGTAACCCGCTCCCCGGCTTCAAGCTGGGCCGGAGGAGCACTACACTTTGCCCGCAGGCGCTGGCCCTCAGAGACTGGTGCCCTGGCGGTGGCGGTGCCTCTGTTGTACGGGTTGGGCTGTTGCCTTCAATCGGGACTTGGTTGTTGGGGGAATCTACGTCCCCTTCACTGATGGATTCGGCAAATTTGGCGACTCCTAGCCTTGCCGGGGTCCGAGAGGCCCCTGCCCTGGTGCTGACTGTCTTTCTGAACACTGCTCCAGACCACCGGGCACACAGCCAACGGGGTCCTTCCAGGAACTTCCAAACGGTCCCCCTCCGGACAGTCACCGCCGTCGCTGACCTTGCTGATCTGGCCCTACACAAAGCTGGACCCTTCAGGCTTTCCTTCCTTCTTGTCACCTCACTTGCTTTCCTCCTTTACCACTTCTCTTTCTTTTCTGTCGCTTGGTTGTTTACTTTAGCCACCCTGGGTTACTCCTCCACTCCTTCTACTTCCTCCTCCCTGACTACACTGCCTGGTACTTCCTGCCTCCAGAGCTGTGATCTCCTTGGTGGGTGGAGCCAACCGCCTGGCCCACCCCCTGGTGTGAATCATCAGCCCCTGGAGGAAGGCAACAAGGATTTCTGGTTCAGCTTAGGTGTGCCTACCTGGGATGTGGGGTGTGGTGGTGTGTGACCTGTGTCCCCTGGCTTGCCCAGGGCGACACAGGTGCTCCAAGTGGGCCTCGTACATCTTGGAATACACGATCACGTCATCCAGATACAGTAAGACAGTCTCGAAGTTGTGGTGCCCCAAGCAGCATTCCCCAAGAATGCCCCAAGCAGCATTCCATAAGCCGTTGGAAGGTCCCCGGGGCATTGCACAGCCCGAACGGCATACTGTTGAACTCGCAGAGTCCCATGGGGGTAGCAAATGGGGTGTTCTCGTGGTCTTCTGGTGCGACCGCCACCTGCCAGTATCCGCTGGTAAGGTCAAGGGTAGAGAAGAAGTTAGCAGTCTTCAGCGCAGCTAGCGACTCTTCGATACGTGGGAGAGGATAGGCATCTTTATGCGTTATCTGGTTGATCTTCCGGTAATCCACACACATTCTCATAGTGCCATCCTTCTTCTTCACCAGTACCAGTGGGGCTGCCCAGGGACTACAACTATCCCGAATGACCCCTGCCTCCTTCATGTTCCTCAACATGTCCTTAGCGCATTGATAGTGTGCTGGCAGGATGGGCCTATACCTTTCTTTAATGGGTGGATGTATGCCTGTAGGGATATGGTGTTGTACCCCTTTAATCCTCCCGAAATCTAATGGGTGCTTGCTGAAAACCTGATCATACTCCTGTACTACCCTGTATACCCCCTCTTTGTGATGCGTGGGTGTAGCTTCAGTGCCTACATGCAGTTCCTGGCACCACTCCTCTAACTGTTCGGGGGGTGTATGGTTACTGGCAGGGGGTGCAGAGGCAGGAGGGGCGGCTTCATGAATGGTGTGAGGGTCTAGGGTAAGCAGCTTGGCAAGGGTAGCGTAACGGGAAAGCCTAACTTCTTCCTTCCCACAATTCAGCACTCTCACAGGCACTCTCCCCTTTTTGACGTTAACCACCCCTCTGGCCGCCATCACCGTGGGCCAGTGCTCAGAAGGCGTGGGCTCCACCATCGCTGGGTAGTCGCGCCCCTGGTGACCTACTGCTGCCCTGCACCAAATCATCATCTCGGGTGAGGGTAGGCATCTTTATGTGTTATCTGATTGATCTTCCGGTAATCCACACACATCCTCATGGTACCGTCTTTCTTCTTTACCAGCACTAACGGAGCTGCCCAGGGACTACAACTATCCCGGATGACCCCTGCCTCCTTCATGTTCCTCAACATAGTATCATAGTATCATATCATAGTTTTTAAGGTTGAAGGGAGACTCTAAGGCGGGCTTTGCACGTTGCAACATCGGTAACAATGTGTTACCGATGCTGCAGCGATAGTCCCGCCCCCGTCGCACGTTCGATATATAGTGAAAGCTGCCGTAGCGATTATTATCGCTACGGCAGCTTTACACGCACATACCTGCCGTGCGACGTCCCTCTGGCCGGCGACCCGCCTCCTTCCTTAGGGGGCGGGCCGTGCGGCGTCACAGTGACGTCACACGGCAGGCGGCCAATTGAAGCGGAGGGGCGGAGATGAGCAGGATGTAAACATCCCGCCCACCTCCGTCCTTCTCATTGCAGCCGGGAGGCAGGTAAGGTGAAGTTCCTCGCTCCTGCGGCTTTACACACAGCGATGTGTGCGGCCGCAGGAACGAGGAACTACATCGTACCTGTCGCTCCCCCGGCATTATGGAAATGTCGGAGGCTGCAGCGATGATACGATGACGACGATTTTGCGCTCGTTCATCGTATCATCTAGGATTTACACACTACGACATCGCAAGTGACGCCGGATGTGCGTCACTTTCGATTTGACCCCACCGACATCGCACCTGCGATGTCGTAGTGTGCAAAGCCCGCCTAAGTCCATCTAGTTCAACCCGTAGCCTAACATGTTGATCCAGAGGAAGGCAAAAAAACCCCAATGTGGCAAACAAGTTCCAATGGGGAAAAAATTTCGTTCCTGACTCCACATCCGGCAATCAGACTAGTTTCCTGGATCAATACCCTGTCATAAAATCTAATATACATAACTGGTAATATTAAATTTTTCAAGAAAGGCATCCAGGCTCTGCTTAAATGTTAGTAGTGAATCACTCATTACAACATCATGCGGCAGAGAGTTCCATAGTCTCACTGCTCGTACAGTAAAGAATCCTCGTCTGTGATTATGATTAAACCTTCTTTCCTCAAGACGTAGCGGATGCCCCCGTGTTCCAGTCGCAGGCCTAGGTGTAAAAAGATCTTTGGAAAGGTCTCTGTACTGTCCCCTCATATATTTATACATTGTGATTAGATCCCCCCTAAGCCTTCGTTTTTCCAAACTAAATAACCCCAAGTTTAATAACCTGTCTTGGTATTGCAGCCCACCCATTCCTCTAATAATCTAGGTCGCTCTTCTCTGCACCCTCTCCAGTTCAGCTATGTCCTTCTTATATATCGGTGACCAGAATTGTACACAGTATTCTAAGTGCGGTCGCACTAGTGACTTGTACAGAGGTAGAACTATATTTTTTTCATGAACACTTATACCTCTTTTAATACATCCCATTATTTTATTAGCCCTGGCAGCAGTTGCCTGACACTGTCCACTAAAGTGAAGTTTACCATCCACCCATACACCCAAGTCTTTTTCTGTGTCTGTTTTACCCAGTGTTCTACAATTAAGTACATAATCATAAATGTTATTTCCTCTACCCAAGTGCATGACCTTACATTTATCTACATTAAACTTCAATTGCCACTTCTCAGCCCAATCCTCCAATTTACATAAATCTCCCTGTAATATAAAATTATCCTCCTCTGTATTGATTACCCTGCAGAGTTTAGTATCATCTGCAAATATTTAAATTCTACTCCGCATACATAGGCGGCAGGGGTAGTGGGGGAGCCTAACTTCTTCCTCCCCGCAATTCAGCACTCTCACAGGCGCCCTCCCCTTTTTGACATCAATCACCCCTCTGGCTAGCATTACCATGGGCCAGTGCTCCGAAGGCGTGGGTTCCACCAATGCCGGGTAATCCCGTCCCTGGGGGCCTACTGCTGCCCTACACCAAATCATCATCTCGCACCTTGGTGGGATCACCAAAGGGGCGGCATCCATCACCTGCACTCCATCAATTTCTTCACCTGTCAGGCTCACTTGCTGCTGGTGCAGGAGGGCCCAAATCTCACGCTGAAGGACCCTCTGTCGACCCCCTCCTGCAGAAGCAGACAGTTGCTGCAGCAAGCTCAACACCTCTTCCATACAGTGCTCAATCACATTGGTCCCGAGGACCACTTTTGGGTTACGGTCACTGGACTCATTCAGCACCACAATCATCCCTTGGCGTTTCAGCTGGGTCCATCCCACAGTCAGGGTCACTTCCCTGAGTCCCATTTGGGTCATAGGGAGCCCATTGGCCGCAATAACGGTCATGCTATCATCGGGGGGGGGGCAAGTTCACTATCGGTCCAATATCGTTGGTACAATGAATAAGGCATAGTGGTTACCTGCGATCCAGTGTCCAGCAGGGCCATAGTCGGGACGCCGTCCACCACCAGGGAGATGATGGGGCGGCCTCCTACAAACCGGTCTCTCCAATCAGCCATGCAGGTCTACTCCTGAGGATTGGCTCTTGGCCTCAGGGGCTGCTCGTTTAACGGACATCGTCTAGAGTAATGGCCAGGCTTGTTGCACCTGTAGCACACAGGTGGCCCATACCGCAGGTCGGTGTTCTTCCTCCGCTGCATCCAATGGACGTCTTCCGGGCTTTCAGCAAGCTGAATCTTCCCCTGAGGCTTGACTCTCATCGGGAGCTGGAGTGTGGCGAGGATCCGGGTAAGATCTTCATTCATACGTTGGACCTGCGAGGCCAGCGTTTCTATTGTCCCGACGGGCGTAGCAGGGGCCGGTAGAGCCAAGGGAGGATGTGCCACTGAGATGGGAGCGGTTTCAACCGGCCAAGGGGCCGCGTCAGGAGCGCCACCAGTTGATGTTTGCAGGGCCTTGATGGCCCTCTTCTTAAGTACTGTAAAGTCTAAGTCGGCGTGCTCCAGAGTCCATAACCACAGCTGTTTGCGATCTTCAGCAGACCCCAGTCCCTGTAGAAACTACTCCACCAACATCTTGTTGCTGTCGGCGACGCTGATGGTATTCACCCGCCTCAGGGTCCGGAGGGCCATCTGCAAGCGCAGGGCATAGTCTCTGATGCTGTCGGCAGGCCGCTGCCGACATTGGTAGAACTGCAACTCAGCCTCGGTCCGGGTCTCAAAGGCGGCCTGGAGTTTTTCAAAGATGGTGGCTACCGAGGCCCGGTCCGCGTCAGTCCAGGTCTCCGTCTCCTGCTCGGCTGCGCCGGTCAGCTGCCCGAGTACCACCGTCGCCCGCTGTCTGCCAGTCATGGCATACAGGTCAAGGATTGGGTTTATCTTTTTCCGGAACACCTGTAAGGTGTCAGGCTTCCCATCATACTGGGGTAGCCAAGTAGCACCGGGCACGTACGGCAGGGATATCGGCATTACCTGGGCGACCGCTGGACCTGCGGCCTCCTCGACTCCTGCGACCGGAGTGAGGGCTGCCACGTTCTCATCTTCGGGCGCCGCCACTCCTGCAGCTGACGCCCCACCACCATCTCCAGTAGGCAAGGACATCTTCTTCCCATCCCCCCTTGGTTTTTCTACAGCACTTCTCCCTTTGGGGGCGGGGCTTCTCTTTCGCACCTTCACTGCTCGGGGAAGATGACTCGAGCGGGAAACCTTCGCGCCCAAGATGGCGGATCTTCAGATTTTTCAGCGGGACGCCGCTGACAGGAACCACAAGGCGCACCTCTACTGGTAAGTAGACTGGTTCGATCCTGTTCGTGAGGCCAGAGTCGATATGTACCGCCCCGCGGCCTCGGCTGCGACTGCCAAGCCGCTCGGGTCCGGGCTCGCGTGTGTCGGTGGTTCGAGCGCCTCCGGACCCGGGGGTCACGTCGCTCTGGAAGGGTGTAGTGGCGGTGCACACAGAGGTGGTTGTTCCTGTAAAGTTCGTGACGCCACCCATGGGTTGTGGTGATGGTGGGCACCACCGCTGCGGTGTAGGTACGGGGACTATCGGGAGTGGTGTAGTGGTGCAGCTAGGTGTTGGCCACTCCGTGGGTAGGGGGTGTTGGTCCCGGGGCCCGCTTGGCAATGGGCCGGGGTGCAGGGCGCAAGGTGGCGGTGCAGCGCAGTGCGGTGCCTGAGGGCACTGGTGTACTCACGATTAAACCACACAGAGTCACTGGTAAACCAAACGGGGTGACGAACGGGGCCTGCAGCCGGCTGCAGCTTCTCCAGATAGGTTGGTAATGTCCGCCTTTCTCCTGCACCTGTATGTGATCTTGGCTACCGTGCCTGGGCACTGGTATCCTGCTCCCCGGAGTGTATGTGTCGTAGGAGCCCATTTGCCCGCAGACGCTGGCCCTTGGATCTCTGGCCTCTGGCGGGGGCTCCTATCTGGATGGGTTGGGCTGTTGCCTTCAATCGTGACTTAGGTGGGAATGAACCTCTGAGGTCCAGACCGCAATCAGTTGATTTGACTATGGTGGTGGCTTATAGCCTAGTTCGGGGTCTGAGTACCCTGCCTGGTGTTCCGGTATCCAGTTAGCTCCCCGATTCGGTACCGGCGGGCCACTACCCTGTCCCGGTCCCTTACGGTTCCGCTGGTCGTATTCCCGGTCTCCTGCAGGCGGCCACTACCATCTGCCTGCCTGACTGATCTGGGGTCCCAGGCTCCAACCCAGGCCCCAAGCAGAACTCACTCCTCTCTCCTTGCTCCCAAAACTCTCTCTCTCATCTCTACTTGTGTTTTCCCTGCCTCAGGCCAGCAGACTCCTTGGAGGGTGTGTCTTTCCACCTGACTCCGCCCACCTGGTGTGCCTGTCTGACTCTGAGGGAGGCAATCAGGTCTTTTGGTTGACTGGTGGTACCTTACTGGGGTGGGGGTGTATGTGGTGAGTGTAATGACCTGTGACCCCTAGGGTGTCCAGGGTGTCACATATTTTGCGCGAGTCTCGCATTGCATCACCCGGCATGACCTGATACTCTCCGGGCAGCAGCATCTCAGCTGCATAGAGATACATGTCAGGAGAGTGTGCGGCTGTGCCTGGTGATGCAATGCGAGATACGCGCAAGTGTGACTTCGGCCTTTTTCTATGATACTTTCTAATTCTCCAGAAACATCTGGGGATCTCCTAGAGAAAGTTGAGACCTTCTGGACTTTGGGAAGAGTGGATGAATATCTATGGTGCTCTCAAAAGCTCCTGGAACACAGTGCTCCTCAATGTTTTCTTGCCTTAACGCTAAGCAACCATATTAATATTTGGAAAGCTTCATCGGGCGTGGATCGGGCATAGGATGATGAAAAGCGGTGCGGTTATGAAAAAAAAATGTATTTATCCATCTCCTGGAATTTTTTTTTCAAAATTTGGCAAAAAGATGTTTTACGTTTAAGGATATGTTTGCATTTTTATTCGGAGGGCAAAAAAATATTCGTTTTTCAAACAGATGCTTCTAGAATCGTTCCATATCTTAGGTGTTTTCTAACTCTAAATTGATTTTTTTTGTGGTTTTTGTTAATTTTCTAAAGTGCTTTGTGAGTTTTTTTTCTGTCAGTTTTTTTTTTACTTACAATTTTTTCAGCATTTTTTGGCACCTTTTTAGTGCATTTCCTGTTTTTCTTGTTAAACATTCCATTGAGCAAGGAATAAAACACATGATTTTTAAAGGGAATAATAATAATTAATAATAGTGTTTATTTATATAGCGCCAAGATATTCCGCAGCACTTTGCAATTCAGAGGGGACTGGTACAGACAACATGAGACATTACAAAATAACAAAATTCAGATACCAAAAGGAGTGAGGGCCCTACTCGTAAGCTTACAGTGTATGAGGAAATAGGGGAGGCACAAAAGGTGAATGTGGGAAGGGGCGGGGGGGAAGAGAAAAGCTTGTCATATATGGTCCAGCCATTGATTTAATAGGGGATTCAAAACCAGCTGCATAGACTGGTTGCCAGCCAGTAAGGTCATGCGCAGGCGCACTACAGCAAGCACACTACAATACTTTGATCTGCCCTGCTTAGGCCAAATTAAAGTATGCCAGCGCAGGACCTCAATGTTGGCTAGTGTAGATGACGTAGATTGCGTCATCCACACTAGCTTCAGAAGATGGACAAAGATGGCCGAAAGAGGAGGCGCGAAAACCGGAGAAAGGAGACACACATCCGACCAGCCTGCTCCGCACCGACCGTTAGGGAAGTTTCATGAACATCCGGTGACAGGTTCCCTTTAAGGAGCGTGGATATAAGTATTCCTTCCTCTGGCTGCTATAGCCTGGAGTCACTCTGTGAAGATCAGTCTCTAGTTACAATGCTGTCCACACACTGTGTTTTTGGCCTTTCTCGAGGTTCAAGGTATTGTTGTGTACCGCCCCCGTGGCAGCGGCCGAGCCGCTCCGATCCGGAGCCGCGGTGGCTCGAGGGGTCTCCGGACTTGGGTTCACACAGACACCCGAATTAAAGGAAAAGAGGGGGGGGGAGTATGTACAGGGGGTTAGAAAGTTTGTGACGCCACCCACGGTGCGTGGTAATGTAGAAAACCACCGCTGCTGTTGGGGGAGCCCGGTGGCAATGATGTAGCAGCAGGATGTTTAACCCCTCCCCCCTCCGTGGTTTGGGGATTTGTGTCTCGGGGCCCATTGGGGTGTTAGTGATTGGGGTGCCGTTGGGTAGAGTAAAAGGGGCTTTTTCAGCATACTCACTCAGTTCAAGAATAATAACACTGACAGCTTGTAAACCAGAATTCTGAGCACCACTGCAGCTTGGAGGGAGCACGCTGGGATCCGTGCCCTTGGTGTTGCTGTTAGCCTCTGGCCCTTTCCTTGGCACCTGTTTCTCTTGTTGGACCCTAAAGCATGAAACTTTTTGGGTCCCGCTCACCCGTATGGCTAACAGAGTGAGCTTGCTCTCAGGGTTCACGCGTAGGATTTCTTTGGACTGTATTTAGGAAAGTCCTATCCCATCGGTGCGCTAGTACGACAATTTTTGGAGCTGGTTGAGGATGAATCTTGAAGTCTTCACCCCCGTCAGGTAAATTACCAGGATGCGTGAAGCTACTTCCCGGCCTAGGGTCCACGTACCCCGTCGTTCCCTGGCCCCTGCCCGGTGATGGCTCAAAACAAAACAAGAAGGACAAGAAGCAACACAATTTACGTAACACAACATTAACACGATTGGTGTCTTCCAGGGCAAGAACGCGACCACCATTGTCCAACAGTTTTGCACGTTTACACATAGCCTTAGGTCAGAGTTTCGGTTTGGGGTATTTGCACATGTGATATTTTTCAGGTGGATCCTCTTCATAACCCTGTATGAAAATGGGCTAAATAAATGATAAAAAGAATGAACATAAGAACAACAATGTAAATATTATGTTGCTGTGCAAATGTTTAATTGTTTGATTTTGTTTTAACCGCTTCAGGTTTGTAAGGGTAGGAATTGGTTAAAAAAAGTGACCTGAATATTCTTCTTTTGACTTACAAGTTGATACGTACAAGCCCAAGAAAACGTCTGACTATGAGGTGGCTGAAAACAAATAGGAAGATGACAAAGAATGTAGAGTGGCACAGGGTAGTAGTCATGGGTGAGGTTCGCGTCTTCTGGACCCTGACATGCTACATGAAAGAAGGGGTACTGGCTGAGTAGGCGAACATGTATCATGAGGGTAATATTCCCCTGCAAGCCTCATGGTGACGATGACTTCAGCTGGCCAGGACCATATGTCAACTCATTCAAGTAAAAAGAGACCACCAGTTTTTTAAAAACAACATAGTACTTTTACTCTACAGTCTTTTGATGACAATTATGTACATGAGATATTAGGTACTCTACTTCACGTACATTTCAGTAGCAGAGAGCACCATTAGACACACCTTCTACTCTTTCACCTGGGTTGTTCCTGTTCTCATAGGCTTTGCTCGGGTTTGCATAACCCAAGGTAGCACCACAGAAAAGGTCATGGAAGTAATTCTGTCTTCCTGCAGTTTCATGTCAAATTCTCCTAAATATGGCCAGACTCAGGCAAAAAGATCTTTGATGCTTAGGGAAATCCCGCTCGGGACACTTACTTTGACCCATGGACTAAATTGTCTTGGCCCGTTACCTTTAAGGAGCTGTAAGATACTCAGGGTCTTGCTGCTGGGCATACTCTCTCCAGACCCTCTTTATTGGGTCAGTCTATCCTTTGGTTGTTTTTTGGATCCGATGCTGTTGTTCACTGTGTGTCTCAGTCTGTTCCTTAAGATCATTCTATCTCTGTCCTGATCTCCTTTCTTTTGTTACACTGCCTTGCAACCATTCAGACCATAAGGCTATGTGCACACAGTGCGTTTTTCGCGGCGTTTTTGCGCGTTTTTCGGGTGCGTTTTTGGCCTCAAAACTGCATGACTTTGCTTCCCCAGCAAAGTCTATGAGTTTTCATTTTTGCTGTCCACACACATCTGTTTTTTTTCAGCTGCGTTTTTGTGGTGCCACAAAAACGCAGCATGTCAATTATTCCCGCGTTTTTCACTGCGCTTTTCATCCATTGAGTTCAATGGGATGTTGAAAGACGCAATGAGAAACGCAAATAGCTGCGTTTTGGTGCGTTTCTAAGACCAAAAATGCAGCTATAAACGCAGGAGGTGGGTAGAAAAGTGACGTGTACAGGAAGAGGATTCCTTCTGTCAGTATATACAGAAGTGTGAATCCTCCCGGTACCGTCACCGCTGCGTCCACCTCCCGTCCTGTGCATGTATGCTGCCGTGCGGCGCCATGTACAGGCAGGAGGTGGAAGCGGCTGCGAAAACAAAAGTTAACAGTAGAAAAAAAAAAAAAAAATGTTATACTCACCTGTCTGCAGACTCCCGGTGCCATGCCCGCTCCCATCTCCTCTCACGGTATCGCCACCCCCGCTCCGGCTGTGTGCAGACGGCCGGGAACCCTCCGATGGATGCAGGACCTGGCGATGGATCACCTGATGCAGTCACCTGACGCATCAGGTGATCGTAAGTATCGCGGTGACGCGGGCGCCCGGCCGGTATCAGCGGATGCGTCAGGAGACTTCATCCCTGATTACCGGCAGCTGCTGCAGCGATCGGACGGGATCAGACTCCCGCCCCATCGCTGCAGGAGCTGCCGGTAATCAGCACATAAGTGAGTATTATTTTTTTTATTTTTTTTTGCACCGATGCATCAGCTGATTGTATAATCGGCTTTTATACAATCAGCTGCTGTGTCATGTGATTCAGGCACTTGATCCTGACACATCATCTGATCGCTTTGCCTTCCAGCAAACCGATCAGATGATATTGGATCCTGATTGGATGGCGCGGGACCCTGACCCAGGATTACTGCGGAGGGGGGGTTCTTTATTTCAATAAAGATGGAGTCACTAATTGTGTTGTGTTTTATTTCTAATAAAAATATTTTTCTGTGTTGTGTTTTTTTTTTATCTTTACTAGAAATTCATGGTGGCCATGTCTAATATTGGCGTGACACCATGAATTTCGGGCTTAGGGCTAGCTGATAATATACAGCTAGCCCTAACTCCATTATTACCTAGCTAGCCACCCGGCTTCAGGGCAGCTGGAAGAGTTGGATACAGCGCCAGAAGATGGCGCTTCTATGAAAGCGCCATTTTCTGGGGTGGCTGCGGGACTGCAATTCACAGCGGGGGTGCCCAAAAAGCATGGGCACCCTGCACTGTGGATTCCAATCCCCAGCTGCCTAGTTGTACCCGGCTGGACTCAAAAATTGGGCGAAGCTCACGTCATTTTTTTTTTAAATTATTTCATGAAATTCATGAAATAATTTAAAAAAAAGGGCTTCCCTATATTTTTGGTTCCCAGCCGGGTACAAATAGGCAGCTGGGGGTTGGGGGCAGCCCGTACCTGCCTGCTGTACCCGGCTAGTATACAAAAATATGGCAAAGCCCACGTCATTTTTTTTGTTTGGGGGGGCAAAGAAATCCTGCATACAGTCCTGGAAGGAGGATGCTGAGCCTTGTAGGTCTGCTCCCCCTGACTCTCCCTCAAGCATATAGTCCTGGATGGAGCATGCTGAGCCTTGTAGTTCTGCAGCTGCTGTCTGCTCTCCAGCATACACTATTGGATGGAATATGCTGAGCCTTGTAGTTCTGCAGCTGTCTGCTCTTCTGCATACACTAGTGGAGAATGAAGAACACATTGAAGAAGGAAATGACATCAGACCTTTTTTTTTTGTTCACTGATAAAAAACGCATAAAGACGCAGTGAGCAAAAACGCAGCAAAACGCAGCAAAAAACCGCACCAAATCGCGTGTGTTTATTGCCGCGTTTTTTCGACGCAGGTGCGTTTTTGTGCGTTTTTAGCGGCCAAAAACGCACAAAAACGCAGCGTCAAAAAGACGCAGTGTGTGCACATAGCCTAAGTCTGTCTCTGTCACAAGCTGGGCCCTATCTGATCTTCTAATAAGAAACCGGCTTGTTCCCTGCATGCTTACCTCTCCCACTGTGGGCTAATCCCAACCATTAACTATCTCTTGCTCTACAGTCTGGCAAAACAAACATGACAATGTGATACATTATACATTACACTTCACTACTACTTCACAGCCAGATGGGCTGCTATCTTCAGAAGTCCTGGGGTCCTAGCCTCCTTCTCAGGTCTCACTATTGCTTCTTCTTGCATGGGCCCCCGAAACTAGAGATTCCTCTGTTTGATGCTGTACTGCTGCAAGCTATTCTCCAATCTCCAGTCTGGTCTTCACTTAGGTAACGGATTTGGCAAATCAGCTCCCAGAACCATCTTTCTTCAGGAACTGGACTGTTTTGCCAGGCAGCAAACTAAGACCATGGTGGAAGGAGCTAGTGTTCATATAAACCTTGTCTAGGGTGGTCTCCTCCACTGCGAAGCCAAAGTCCCATCTACAGTTACAGTATATTACTATTACCCTAGTCATCCACTGCGCAAGGTCTTCTCCAACTTGGTTGTCTAGCTGGGGCTGCAACCATGCTTCCTTCTTCTTTTTGCCCCGTAACACACACACAATCTATTCTTTCCTAGTGGCAAGAAGCTTCCCTTCAAGGGCCATGGTTTTCCTGAGACTCAGGGTCTTTGGTGGCTTCGGAACTTGTACTGGGGTTTAAGCTTCCAGTGGGTTTAATGGAATTCCTACCAGTATCTGGTCCCATAGGGCCTTCAACCGCTCAGCTCTCCTGCAAGCCATAGGCTGGGCTAGGGCAGAGAACTCAGCCTTCAGCTTAGGTCCTTTTTCCAGAGACCAGGTGACCTTCTACGCCAGGCCACCTGGCTTTACCTCTTGCTCCTCCATAAAGGCTCACAGCCTACACCACCCACTGTACCCTGAACCTCTCCTGGCTGGCACGACATACCACAGCTGTTTGTTAGGTACCACTTCATGCTGCTTCCACTCCGACATCCTGTAGCTTCACACTTCCTTCCACTTTTGCTCACAAAATGGCGCTGTCCCACTCACTCCTCGGCATTCTGTGCCACAGCTTCACCTGTGACACATTATGCCTTACATCACAATTTACATGGCACATTACTTCTACAATGACTCAAGACATTATTCCCATTACAACAACATGATTGGTGTCTTCAGGGGGAAACACAACTAGTCCACCTCGTTACAAGAAGACGCTTCAATAAACACACCACCTGCATTTTCCAAAAATGTCTTCCTGTACCACAACTCGGCAGGTACACTGACATCTGAAAGATATCATGTGCGTATAGCTTTAGGGCGGTTTTGCACACTACGATATCGCAGGTGCGATGTCGGTGGGGTCAAATCGAAAGTGACGCACATCCGGCGTCACTTGCGATGTCGTAGTGTGTAAAGCCTAGATGATACAATGAACGAGCGCAAAAGCGTCGTATCATCGGTGCAGGTTCCGACATTTCCATAATGCCGGTGTCGCGACAGGTACGATGTTGTTCTTCGTTCCTGCGGCAGCACACATCGCTGTGTGTGAAGCCCCAGAAGCAAGGAACATCTCCTACCTGCCGCCAGCGGCTATACGGAAGGAAGGAGGTGGGCGGGATGTTTACATCCTGCTCATCTCTGCCCCTCCGCCACTATTGGCCGCCTGCCGTGTGACGTCGCTATGACGCCGCACGACCTGCCCCCTTAGGAAGGAGGCGTGTCGCCGGCCAAAGCGACGGTCGCAGGACAGGTGAGTGCATGTGAAGCTGGCGTAGCGATAATTTTCGCTACGCCAGCTATCACAAGATATCACTGCTGCGACGGGGGCGGGGACTATCGCGTGCGACATCGCAGCATCGGCTTGCGATGTCACAACGTGCAAAGCCCGCCTTAGGGTATGTTCATGGTGTCGTTTTGCTAAGTTTTTTGGATAAAACTCCAAATTTTGAGGAATTTTGAGTTTCTGAGGAAGATTTGGAGTTTCCAGTCTGTGATCCATAAAACTCTTCAAAAAAATCTGTGTTCATAGCCAAATACTGAGTCTTTTGAGGAGGACTTTGAAAACAATCTGTTCAAAATCCTCCACAAAAGTTTCTTCAAATAATCTCTGAATACACTTTTTATGCAATTCAATGACAAATTCACTTTGCTGGTTACTCGATTTTTTTTTCTTAAGAGATTTTGAAAACCTCATTGTGAATAGAAAAAATAAGAAAATGTCACTTCTTTGCTGGAATTTGTCATAAACTTGACAATATCGGGTGAAAAAGCTAAAAAACAGTAGAAAAAAAAGACGCTTCAAAATCTCAGCAAAACCAATTCAGGGAAATAAAATAAAAAAAAAAAAACGCCTCCAAAAACAGCCCAAGAACGAGTGCTCCCTGAAACAGATTCCTAATAACTCTGTGAGAACCTGCTCTTACAGTTGTATTGCATTATTTTTAATGTGCTTGTATAGCGCTTTTTCTGCAATTTACTGCATTGAACCATAATATGTTAATTTGGGAAATTTTAGTGGGATACTCAGTAACTTTTCTCAGGGGCATCTGCTCCTCAGCGTAACATCTCTTTATGATGGGGAAGTGATCAATGCTTGTGTGTGTGTGCTAACGGTTATCAAATTTCTGCCTTCTGCCGCCACTGAAGTTAAGAGCGGATTTATGCCTTTAATCTGCTGTGCGTGCATGATCCCAAATCTGAGGGCATTCTCTGTAGGGGATATTCAGGCTCACAGTGCTGGTCATTGTACCGCAGAAGACATTTGAACACAGTATCCTCATTACTGACCTTCCATGGCCCAAAGCAGAGGTCAGAGAGCAGATGATCTTTCATTTGTTCCCTATGACCTAAAACCATGAGGCAGATGGATAGTGCCCGAGGGCCACTTAGATATGTATGGGAGGTCTGTGCTGAACTGATATTGTTTTCCAGTGTGACTACTGGCAAAGTTTATATAACATGTTGTAATGGAGAAATTGGTGGCCATTGTGTGAGATATGGAGTATTTGACCCCTATCTGCAATGTTGAGCTTAGTTTGCTGTCAAGGTCACCAAAGTAGAAGACCTGCAGCATTGTAGGTGTAGAATATACCTTAATTTGACAATATTTACCTGTGATAATGGCGAATTGTGACTGTGGTGCTGTCTGTGATCCAGAATCTCCTTCACTTACCATAGACTCCAGTAAAATATTACCTAGCATCTTCTAATATTCTCATGATGACCAAGTGCTAGAGTTGGAGCTATTTCTTTATGGCTCTTCTTTTGATTAGCTGGTCTTGCACAACATCACAACACAATGATATCTGCCTTGCCCATCTAATCAAAATGGCAAATAAGAGCTATTGGTGTCATAGTCATGGCTTCCATTCAGTAACCTCAGATTACTACTGGGTCCTACGCCAACTCAGATGGTGTAGAAATAGAGGATGGAAATGTAGCCACTACAACTGGGCCTCTACTCTTTTGGAGGTATCATATTGTAATTGAAATACTTTATAGTAGACCCATAGCACAATGACTTGTAAAACTGAACTACATATTTTTATTTTACAATGTGAAATTGAGTGCTTGGCCCAAGCTTTCTTATATCTAAAGCATGCTCTACTATTCCGTTTAACATTGTTCAATCCCATAAGGAACTATTTTAGGCACCAAGCTTCAACTATGCAAAAATCAACTGTAGCCATTGTCATACCCGCAGGGGTCTATGTATTGTGAGGTTGTCCCAGGCCGGTAGTTGTGGTCGAGGCATGGTTTTCGAATGCACAATTCAGCCCCCCAGGAAGGTGGATATTGTTGTTAGTGTTGTGGTGGACTTGGTTAGGTAGCGTTGGTTTGTGCGGTGGAGCTCATAGCTTTCAAGTGGTTGCATGTCGCCAGTGCTATTGGGAATCAGGTCCCATCTGCAGTGCCATCAACCACGGAGGCAAGCAGTTCTTTTTCAACAGTTCTTTTAGTTAAACACACTCGACTTTACATGTGATTTAGCGGGAACATAACTTAAGCACATTCTTTTCATATAACTTCAGCATAGTCTCTAATGGTTACTTTTCCACACAATGGTCTACCTTCACTTTCCCTTTCTCCGAAGAATCTCCTTGGGGTAAGTGAACTATGATGGGGACTGAGGCCAAAGCTCTCACCCTGTTATCATAGAAGACCTATCCTAAGGCGGGCTTTGCACGTTGCGACATCGCAAGCCGATGCTGCGATGTCGCACGCGATAGTCCCCGCCCCCGTCGCAGCAGCGATATCCTTGTGATAGCTGCCGTAGCGAACATTATCGCTACGGCAGCTTCACATGGACTCACCTGTCCTGCGACCGTCGCTCTGGCTGGCGACCCGCCTCCTTATTAAGGGGGCGGGTCGTGCGGCGTCACTATGACGTCACACGGCAGGCGGCCAATAGGAGCGGAGGGGCGGAGATGAGCGGGATGTAAACATCCCGCCCACCTCCTTCCTTCCGCATATCCTACGGAAGCCGCAGTGATGCCGGTAGGAGATGTTCCTCGCTCCTGCGGCTTCACACACAGCGATGTGTGCTGCCGCAGGAGCGAGGAACAACATCGGACCATCGCGTTAGCGTAATTATGGATTACGCCGACGCTGCACCGATGATACGATTACGACGGTTTTGCGCTCGTTAATCGTATCATCTAGGCTTTACACACTACGATGTCGCATGCGATGCCGGATGTGCGTCACTTTCAATTTGACCCCACCGACATCGCACCTGCGATGTCGTAGTGTGAAAAGCCCGCCTAAGAGTTGGATATTGACTAAAAGGGCCACTTAATATGGTGGTTATGATGGTCTCCTAAAAAGAGCCACTCCTTGGCTGGGTCCTTCCTGAAGGAATATCTGGCTAGTTTCTGTGTTGAGACTCCTAACAGAGGCTCCACAGACTTTTTTTGATTTACCCTGTTATCATAGAAGACCTATCCTCTCTGGAGGGGGCAAGGTGGACACCATAATTCCAGCAAAGACCTCTTTTCTCCCAGTCACTGTCGAAGATTCCGCACTGGGAGATGGATTACTGCTGATGAGTTACTTACCGCTGCCAGGAAGAGTCAGGGGCCTGACTGACAGTCTGTATGTATTTAACATAGGGTCACTCATCTGTTTCTAGCCTTTACTCGTTCCACTCGTCTTTTTGTAGTCTTTACTTGTTCCACCTGAAGCCACAGTCTCTTGGAGGACTCTCGCTATCACAGAGTTCATCTTCTCCTTTGGACAGGGCTGTATTTTGCCTTCGTGCTGCCCTAGGCACTTTAAGTGGTCGCGCCCCTTATTGACAACGTAAAACTGAGTTTTCGCACACGACATCTGTTTAAGGCAGATCTACTCTGTAAAACACTTTAAGGCTATGTGCGCACGTTGCGTACAGTTCACTGCAGAAATTTCTGCAGCGATCTGAAGAGCACATGTGCGCTTCTAATCGCTGCAGAAAATGTCCGTAGTGAGCGCCGATTCCATGCGCTCTGCCTGCAGCTCCTGCCATAGACAGAGCAGGAGCTGCCGGCAAAGCGCAGGAAAGAAGTGACATGTCACTTCTTTTTACGCAGCGCTTCGGCAGTAGCCGAAGCGCTGCGCTCTAAAGCGCCATGTGCGCATGGCCCCTGCACAATCTCCATAGACTGTGCAGGGGACGCAGGACGCATGCAGTTACGCTGCGCTACAAAGCGCAGCGTAACTGCATGTATTTGCGCAACGTGCGCACATAGCCTAAAAAGTATCAATGAGAAACGAAGGGCACTAACCCCCCCCCCAATGGGGATCACCACGGGCACATCAAAACATAGCATGGGTATAAAATATTCCCACCACATCATCCCCACTTATATACTGTGACTGTCACACTGCCCTCCCTTATAAATTATACCCACCACACCTTCCTCAATTATGAAATATGATCTGCACATTGTCCTCACATCATGCTGCCCCTTCCTCACAATGTCCCATGCATGCTGCCCCCTCCTCACAATGTCCCATGCGTGCTGCCCCCTCCTCACAGTGTCCCATGCATGCTGCCCCTTCCTCACAATGTCCCATGCATGCTGCCCCCTCCTCACAATGTCCCATGCGTGCTGCCCCCTCCTCACAGTGTCCCATGCATGCTGCCCCTTCCTCACAATGTCCCATGCATGCTGCCCCCTCCTCACAATGTCCCATGCATGCTGCCCCCTCCTCACAGTGTCCCATGCATGCTGCCCCCTCCTCACAATGTCCCATGCATGCTGCCCCCTCCTCACAGTTTCCCATGCATGCTGCCCCCTCCTCACAATGTCCCATGCATGCTGCCCCCTCCTCACAGTGTCCCATGCATGCTGCCCCCTCCTCACAATGTCCCATGCATGCTGCCCCCTCCTCACAGTGTCCCATGCATGCTGCCCCCTCCTCACAGTGTCCCATGCATGCTGCCCCCTCCTCACAATGTCCCATGCGTGCTGCCCCCTCCTCACAGTGTCCCATGCATGCTGCCCCTTCCTCACAATGTCCCATGCATGCTGCCCCCTCCTCACAATGTCCCATGCATGCTGCCCCCTCCTCACAGTGTCCCATGCATGCTGCCCCCTCCTCACAATGTCCCATGCATGCTGCCCCCTCCTCACAGTGTCCCATGCATGCTGCCCCCTCCTCACAGTGTCCCATGCATGCTGCCCCCTCCTCACAATGTCCCATGCATGCTGCCCCCCTCCTCACAGTGTCCCATGCATGCTGCCCCCTCCTCACAGTGTCCCATGCATGCTGCCCCCTCCTCACAGTGTCCCATGCATTCTGCCCCCTCCTCACAGTGTCCCATGCATGCTGCCCCCTCCTCACAATGTCCCATGCGTGCTGCCCCCTACTCACAGTGTCCCATGCATGGTGCCCCCTCCTCACAGTGTCCCATGCATGCTGCCCCCTCCTCACAGTGTCCCATGCATGCTGCCCCCTCCTCACAATGTCCCATGCATGCTGCCCCCTCCTCACAGTGTCCCATGCATGCTGCCCCCTCCTCACAGTGTCCCATGCATGCTGCCCCCTCCTCACAGTGTCCCATGCATGCTGCCCCCTCCTCACAGTGTCCCATGCATGCTGCCCCCTCCTCACAATGTCCCATGCGTGCTGCCCCCTCCTCACAGTGTCCCATGCATGCTGCCCCCTCCTCCTCACAGTGTCCCATGCATGCTGCCCCCTCCTCACAGTGTCCCATGCATGCTGCCACCTGCTCACAATGTCCCATGCATGCTGCCCCTCCTCACAGTGTCCCATGCATGCTGCCCCCTGCTCACAATGTCCCATGCATGCTGCCCCTCCTCACAGTGTCCCATGCATGCTGCCCCCTCCTCACAGTGTCCCATGCATGCTGCCCCCTCCTCACAGTGTCCCATGCATGCTGCCCCCTGCTCACAATGTCCCATGCATGCTGCCCCTCCTCACAATGTCCCATGCATGCTGCTCCCTCCTAACAATGTCCCATGCATGCTGCCCCCTCCTCACAATGTCACATGCATGCTGCCCCCTCCTCACAGTGTCCCATGCATGCTGCCCCCTCACAGTGTCCCATGCATGCTGCCCCCTCCTCACAGTGTCCCATGCATGCTGCCCCCTCCTCACAGTGTCCCATGCATGCTGCCCCCTCCTCACAGTGTCCGATGCATGCTGCCCCCTCCTCACAGTGTCCCATGCATGCTGCCCCCTCCTCACAGTGTCCCATGCATGCTGCCCCCTCCTCACAGTGTCCCATGCATTCTGCCCCCTCCTCACAGTGTCCCATGCATGCTGCCCCCTCCTCACAGTGTCCCATGCATGCTGCCCCCTCCTCACAGTGTCCCATGCATGCTGCCCCCTCCTCACAGTGTCCCATGCATGCTGCCCCCTCCTCACAGTGTCCCATGCATGCTGCCCCCTCCTCACAGTGTCCCATGCATGCTGCCCCCTCCTCACAGTGTCCCATGCATGCTGCCCCCTCCTCACAGTGTCCCATGCATGCTGCCCCCTCCTCACAGTGTCCCATGCATGCTGCCCCCTCCTCACAGTGTCCCATGCATGCTGCCCCCTCCTCACAATGTCCCGTGCATGCTGCCCCCTCCTCTCAGTGTCCCGTGCATGCTGCCCCCTCCTCACAGTGTCCCGTGCATGCTGCCCCTCTCCATGAGCTCCTAATGCTGCCTTCCTCTTTTCCATAATGACACCTCCATGCTGCCCCACTCATCATACTAAGACCACCACACTAGCGCTTATGCTGAGACCCACACACACACACACACACACTACCCCACTCTTGATATTGACTCCCCCTACATTGTTCCACTCCATACTGAGCCCACACATGCTGCCCCTTCTCCATAATGAGCTCCCAATGCTGCCCCCCTCTTATTCTGAGTCCTTACACTCCCCCCCATCGATATTGTCATTGCTCTATCCCTCAACCCTTGTCCTCTGTCTCTAGCATTGGCCCCTCTCTCCCATTCCCCCAGCAGCAGCCTCACTCCCCCCGCCTCCAGCAGCAGCCTCTCCCCCAGCATCAGCCTCTCTCCCCCCAGCCTCCCCCAGCATCAGCCTCTCTCCCCCCAGCCTCCCTCAGCATCAGCCTCCCTGCTCCCAGCTTACCCCAGCATCAGCCTCTCTCCTCCCAGCCTCCCCCAGCATGAGCCTCCTCCAGCATCAGCCTCTCTCCTCCCAGCCTCCCCCAGCATGAGCCTCCTCCAGCATCAGCCTCTCTCCTCCCAGCCTCCCCCAGCATCAGCCTCCCTGCTCCCAGCATCAGCCTCCCTCCTCCCAGCCTCCCCCAGCATCAGCCTCCCTCCTCCCAGCCCCCCTCCTCCAATCCTCCCCCAGCATCAGCCTTCCAGCCTCCCTGAGCATCAGCCTCCCTCCTCCCAGCCTCCCCCAGCATCAGCCTCTCTCCCCCAGCATCAGCCTCCCTCCTCCCAGCTCCCCCAGCATCAGCCTCCCTCCTCCCAGCCTCCCCCAGCATCAGCCTCCTTCCTCCCAGCCTCCCCCAGCATCAGCCTCCCTTCTCCCAGCCTCCCCCAGCATCAGCCTCCCTTCTCCCAGCCTCCCCCAGCATCAGCCTCCCTTTTCCCAGCCTCCCCCAGCATCAGCCTCCCAGCCTCCCCCAGCATCAGCCTCCCGCCTCCCAGCCTCCCCCAGCATCAGCCTCCCGCCTCCCCCAGCATCAGCCTCTCTCCTCCCAGCCTCCCCCAGCATCAGCCTCTCGCCTCCCCCAGCATCAGCCTCTCTTCTCCCAGCCTCCCCCAGCCTCCCCCAGCATCAGCCTCCCTCCTCCCCCAGCATCAGCCTCTCTCCTCCCAGCCTCCCCCAGCATCAGCCTCTCGCCTCCCCCAGCATCAGCCTCTCTCCTCCCAGCCTCCCCCAGCATCAGCCTCTCTCCTCCCAGCCTCCCACAGCATCAGCCTCTCTCCTCCCAGCCTCCCACAGCATCAGCCTCCCTCCTCCCAGCCTCCCCCAGCATCAGCCTCCCTTCTCCCAGCCTCCCCCAGCATTAGCCTCCCTTTTCCCAGCCTCCCCTAGCATCAGCCTCCCTCAGCATCAGCCTCCCAGCCTCCCCCAGCATCAGCCTCCCGCCTCCCAGCCTCCCCCAGCATCAGCCTCCCTCCTCCCCCAGCATCAGCCTCTCTCCTCCCAGCCTCCCCCAGCATCAGCCTCTCGCCTCCCCCAGCATCAGCCTCTCTCCTCCCAGCCTCCCCCAGCATCAGCCTCTCTCCTCCCAGCCTCCCACAGCATCAGCCTCTCTCCTCCCAGCCTCCCACAGCATCAGCCTCCCTCCTCCCAGCCTCCCACAGCATCAGCCTCCCTCCTCCCAGCCTCCCCCAGCATCAGCCTCCCTCCTCCCAGCCTCCCCCAGCATCAGCCTCCCTCCTCCCAGCCTCCCCCAGCATCAGCCTCCCTCCTCCCAGCCTCCCCCAGCATCAGCCTCCCTTCTCCCAGCCTCCCGCAGCATCAGCCTCCCTTCTCCCAGCCTCCCCCAGCATCAGCCTCCCTCAGCATCAGCCTCCCTCCTCATCAGCCTCCCTTCTCATCAGCCTCCCTCCTCATCAGCCTCCCTCATCAGCCTCCCCCTCCCCCTCCCAGCCTCCCCAAGCATCAGCCTCCCTCCTCCCAGCCTCCCTCAGCATCAGCCTCCCTCCTCCAAGCCTCACCTTCCCCCTCCCAGCCTCCCCCAGCATCAGCCTCTCTCCTCCCAGCCTCCCCCAGCCTCAGCCTCCCTCCTCCCAGCCTCCCCCAGCCTCAGCCTCCCTCCTCCCAGCCTCCCCCTGCATCAGCCTCCCTCCTCCCAGCCTCCCCCAGCATCAGCCTTCCTCCTCCCAGCCTCCCCCAGCATCAGC
Source organism: Anomaloglossus baeobatrachus (assembly GCF_048569485.1). Taxonomy (NCBI): domain Eukaryota; kingdom Metazoa; phylum Chordata; class Amphibia; order Anura; family Aromobatidae; genus Anomaloglossus; species Anomaloglossus baeobatrachus. Next base: position 632,542,395 of record NC_134355.1, read on the forward strand.
CTCCCTCCTCCCTCAGCATCAGCCTCCCTCCTCCAAGCCTCCCTCAGCATCAGCTTCCCTCCTCCAAGCCTCACCCTCCCAGCTTCCCCCAGCATCAGCCTCTCTCCTCCCAGCCTCCCGCAGCATCAGCCTCCCTCCTCCCTCAGCATTAGCCTCCCTCCTCCAAGCCTCCCTCAGCATCAGCTTCCCTCCTCCAAGCCTCACCCTCCCAGCCTCCCCCAGCATCAGCCTCTCTCCTCCCAGCCTCCCCCAGCATCAGCCTCCCGCAGCCCTCCCAGCCTCCCTCAGCATCAGCCTCCCCCTCCCAGCCTCCCCCAGAATCAGCCTCTCTTCTCCCAGCCTCCCCCCCAGCTTCAGCCTCTCTCTCCCTCCAGCCTCAGCCTCTCTCTCCCCCCAGCCTTAGCCTCTCTCTCCCCCCAGCCTTAGCCTCTCTCTCCCCCCAGCCTCCCCCCCAGCCTCAGCCTCTCTCCCCCCAGCCTCAGCCTCTCTCTCTTCCCAGACTCCCCCCAGCCTCAGCCTCTTTCTCTTCCCAGCCTCTCTCTCTTCCCAGCCTCCCCCCAGCCTCAGCCTCTCTCTCTTCCCAGCCTCCCCCCAGCCTCAGCCTCTCTCTTCCCAGCCTCCCCCCAGTCTCAGTCTCTCTCTCTTCCCAGCCTCCCCTCAGCCTCTCTCTTCCCAGCCTCTCTCTTCCCAGCCTCAGCCTCTCTTCCCAGCCTCCCCCCAGCCTCTCTCTCTTCCCAGCCTCCCCCAGCCTCAGCCTCTCTCCCCCCAGCCTCCCCTTGCATGATTACAGTGGACAAAAAGAGGCATCGCAATTTGCAACGATCATCAACTAACCTTTAAGGAGCCCATACATTCTAGGCTCTGCCTCTGCCTTACCTGCTCCTGTGCTCGCCGCCCTGCTCTGGCTGGCTCCTCTTCTGGCTTGCTCCAGCTGCAGACGCGTCCTCCTCCGCGGCGTGTGTCATCTGCAGGATTGGACGCTGCAGCATGGGGCAGTGAGCTGACTGTCGCGCCCGCGCGCCTCTGACCCCGGAAGTGCAGGCCATGGAACTTCCGGGGTTAGTCAGCTCACTATGCCTGGCGCCCGCCATGTATTTAAATAGACAGCAGAAGTGCGCCTGTCCTCCCTCCCAACCCCCCCGGAACACAGCCGAGTGTAACGGAGGGAGGGACGGGGGGCGGGGATGTAAAAAAAAAAAAAAAAAAAAAAAAAAAATTATATATATTTTTTTTTTTTTTTTTTTTTTTTTTTTTTTTTGCTGCCAGAAAGTGCCGCCCCCCGCAACGTGCCGCCCTAGGCACGGGATCACGGGTGCCTAGTGGCAAATACGGCCCTGCCTTTGGAGTTAACTAATCACACACTAACTGCAGCCTTTAAACAACCTGCATGTCCAAAATACACACAAGTCAAACCCTATCTGAATTATATGATGGAATCAGTCCTTTCCCTAGGGACTAGCCTTTCCCCTTATGGGCTAATCTCACACTTAACTATCTCTGCCCCTGCAGTCATCCTGTTGCCAGGCAGATCCTATCTTATAAAACATCTTACTTAACAGACCAACATCTTACATTACACATTCCTACACATGGTAACATGCTAAGTTACCATGAAATACTTTGTTATCATACTCTATGCAGGAACACATTATAAGATTGTGATGTCTTCAGAGGTAGGAACTCGACCACCTCCTTACACTATTATAGGTCCAAGGGTTGCAATCGCTTCCGGGCCCTAGAACCTAAGAGGCCCCAAAGCCCTTTTGGCCTATAACAAAAGACCAATACTATTTGGGAGCCCCATAGGAGCATTTGCATTCGGGTCCATGAGTTTCAAGTTACACTACTGCATTCCAGAGTCCACGAATATATAATGACCCGCATACCGTTCTCCAAAATCATCATTGATTGCTCTGTCAAAGATTCAGTCCCTGTCATGAGTAGTGTCATTTTGTAACCTAGATCACCAAGACATTAAGGCAACCAACAGTTCCCCTCACAGTTCTGTGTTCAAAATTGCTACTTGTGAGTTCCGCTCCTGGTGTGTCGCCCTGGGCAAGCCAGGGGTCACAGGTCACAACACCACCACACCCCACACTCCAGGTAGGCACATCACAGCTAAATTACAAATCCTTGTTGCCTTCCTCCAGAGACTGGTGATTCACACCAGGGGGTGGGCCAGGCGGTTGGCTCCGCCCACCAAGGAGATCACAGTTCTGGAGGCGGGAAGTACCAGGCAGTCTAGTCAGGGAGGAGGAAGTGGAAGGAGTGGAGGAGTAGCCCAGGCAGGGCTAAAGTAAACAGCAAGTGGAAAGTGAAGGAAAGAAAAGTGGAAAAGGAGGAGAGCAAGAAGTGGTGACAGAGCAGAGAGTGTGCAAAGCCTGAGGGCCCAGCTTTGTGTAGGGCCAGAACAGCAAGGTCAGCGACGGCGGTGACTGTCTGGAGGGGGACCGTTTGGAAGTTCCTGGAAGGACCCCGTTGGCTGTGTGCCCGGTGGTCTGGAGCAGTGTTCCGAAGGACAGTCAGCACCAGGGCAGGGGCCTCTCGGACCCTGGCAAGGCTAGGAGTCGCCAAATTTGCCGAATCCGTCAGTGAAGGGGACGTAGATCCCCCAACAACCAAGTCCCGATTGAAGGCAACAGCCCAACCTGAAGCAGAGAGACACCGCCACCGCCACGGCACCAGTTTCTCAGGGCCAGCGCCTGCGGGCAAAGTGTAGAGCTCCTCCGGCCCAGATTGCAGTCGGGGAGCGGGTAACCGGAGGGAATCCACCGCTACCATCAGTCAAACATAGGTGCAAGGAAGAGGGACATCACCGTCACCTACCGGGAGTGCAGGTGCAGCCGTCTGTGGGACCGTCCTACCAGCCGTTTGGTTTACCGTACAAACTGTGTCCAAGTCTCAGGCTGAGTGAGTACCACAGTGCCGCAAGGCACAGCGCTGCCCCCGCGTCCCTGCGCCCTCCAGGCCCTACACTTTACATCTCTTCACCGGGCCCCGGGATCACCAACCCCTACCCACGGAGGGGCAACACAACACCTGGCTGCTCCCATCACCATCCCCGGGTTCCCCATCCAAAGCAGCGGTGGTGCAATCACCACAACCGTGGGTGGCGTCACGAACTATAATCCCAAACAAACAACCCCCTTTCACTCACGGGCGAGGAGTGTCGCTCGAGACACCCCGGGATCCGGCCCGCAGCTCGAGCCACCAGGAGCAACTGCCGGACCCGAGCAGAAGGGGTGAGCGCGGTGTGCTGACACCCTCCTCCCCGCCCGCGACAACTTGGCGTCACGAACAGGATCTTACCGCTCTGCCGTCAGGTAGAGGTGCGCCTTGTTACCGCCGGAGGTATCCGGCAGAAAAATTTCAGAAGCCGCCATCTTTGGCGCGAAAAGTTCCCGCTCGAGCGTCTTCTCGAGCAGTAGAGGCGCGAAGGCCAAAACCCCGCCCCGAGAGAGGAGGGGCCGAAAAGAGCTAAGGGGGACGCGATGGCGGCTGGCGGCATGTAGTCGCCGCTATAAAAGCAAGGACGCCAGGACCTTGCCAGAAAACCGTTCCTGGAAGCAAACAGCAAAGACACCATGTGGATGCCGTCCCGAAACACCGTGGCCCCCGCACCGGGAACCGCAGCGTGGGTGGAGATCCGGACCGCGCAGCTCCATCTAAGGCTGCAGGTCAAAATGCAGCTCCTCTTGGAGGAGTGGGAGACCGACATGGCGGACGTTTTGGCAGCCGTGCGGAGACGCGAGGAGGAAGCGGAGGAAGGGAGGGTGAGTGACCCACGCCCCTATGTCCCGGAGGGACCGGTCGCTGCGGCTGAGGGACCCGGTCCAAGCCCTCTCCCCCCGTTGCCTCCCTCGCCACCCGTCTCGGAGGCCGTGACCCCGCCACTAGGCCCGCTGCCACCGCAACCGGTAGCGATACCCAGCCCGTCCGCCCCAGCGGACCGACCTGTAGCCGGAGCCCGAAGCAAACCGGAGGCATTGCCATGGAAGGCCCCGAAGATTGTGCCAGAGACGGTCCCCGAGCAGTTCCCCGAGCCGGAGCCGATGACCCGCTCCGAGCCGAAGGCCCAACTGCGGAAAGCCCCTGTGCCCATCCCCCACACCTCGGCTGAGGTGGCGCCGGGTTGTTGCTGCAAGGCAGCGCCCAAGGCCATGACACCGCGGGATACGCCACCCACCTTCCTGACAGTGGGTAACGTACTGGATGTCCCGCGGGGCTCAACCCGCGCGCCGGAGCCATACTGGGACAGGGAGCCGACCAAGCTGGGCCTGGAGATCGCGGAGAGGGAGCGGAGGAAAGCCGAGCTGGTAGCCCGAGCCATCCGGGAAAAGGAGAACCTGCGGCAAGCGACCTTCCGTGTCCGGGGCCCGTTCTACGAGGGGCAGGTGAGGCGGTTTGATATCCGCCGGGGCTACGGGTTCATATACGAACCGGGCCTGGAGGCCGAGGTGTTTGTAGCCCGGCGGGATGTACATGCTCACCTGCCCGAAGAGCATCCTGGCCGCAATCTTATCCCGGGAGACATGGTGCGGTACACTCGGCACTGCGGAGAGAGGGGGTGGTTTGCCCTGGATGTAAAGCTGAGGGGCAGCCCGGAGAGCAAGATGAGCTCTGCACCCCCCTCCCTCGGATGAAGCAGCAGCAGGACCGGAGTAGGGCAATGGAGGCCCGCAGCACCGTCCCCGTAGGGACCAGCACTTCGTTTGTTTGAAAGTTTGTTTGAAAAAGTTTGTTGAAAGTTTTGAAAAATGATAAGAAGAAAACACTGATTGAACCGAGTTTTCACCAGATTTGCCTTTGTGATTAGCAACCGGCAGGAGCCGGCACCGTTGTCCCCGTGGGGACCGTTAAAAGTTTAAAATTGCATGGGAACTAGCCATGGACAAGCCCGTGAACTCTGCAGGGCAACCACAAACGTTAGTGGCTTGTAAATATGTTGGGTACCGTTGCCGTTTCCGCAATGCCGCCTCCGGAGAGGCAGGTTGGAGGGAGGGCCCTGAGCAGAGCAGGCCAGGGCCCAGCCACCAAAGGGACCGGTGGCTACCCTCTGGAGGGAAGGACAGATCCCGCTCGGGTGACTTGTACTGGACTGTGGGTCAAGGGGTGCTGCCTGGGTTTTAGGGGCAGCATCAGGGCCAGGTTACTTGGGTGGGAGAGAGCGGAAACCGTAACCGTAAACCGTTGCAACGTTAAAAGTAAATGTGCCTCCTGTCTTGGGAAGAAGTTATTAAAAATGTTATTCATGTTTGCTTAACCTTGTTACCCCTTTTTCAGAAAAATAAAGCCGGTGTAGGACGGCAGCCCGCGGACGGTCTGCATTTTGCTAAGGGGGAATGTGTCGCCCTGGGCAAGCCAGGGGTCACAGGTCACAACACCACCACACCCCACACTCCAGGTAGGCACATCACAGCTAAACTACAAATCCTTGTTGCCTTCCTCCAGAGACTGGTGATTCACACCAGGGGGTGGGCCAGGCGGTTGGCTCCGCCCACCAAGGAGATCACAGTTCTGGAGGCGGGAAGTACCAGGCAGTCTAGTCAGGGAGGAGGAAGTGGAAGGAGTGGAGGAGAAGCCCAGGCAGGGCTAAAGTAAACAGCAAGTGGAAAGTGAAGGAAAGAAAAGTGGAAAAGGAGGAGAGCAAGAAGTGGTGACAGAGCAGAGAGTGTGCAAAGCCTGAGGGCCCAGCTTTGTGTAGGGCCAGAACAGCAAGGTCAGCGACGGCGGTGACTGTCTGGAGGGGGACCGTTTGGAAGTTCCTGGAAGGACCCCATTGGCTGTGTGCCCGGTGGTCTGGAGCAGTGTTCCGAAGGACAGTCAGCACCAGGGCAGGGGCCTCTCGGACCCTGGCAAGGCTAGGAGTCGCCAAATTTGCCGAATCCGTCAGTGAAGGGGACGTAGATCCCCCAACAACCAAGTCCCGATTGAAGGCAACAGCCCAACCTGAAGCAGAGAGACACCGCCACCGCCACGGCACCAGTTTCTCAGGGCCAGCGTCTGCGGGCAAAGTGTAGAGCTCCTCCGGCCCAGATTGCAGTCGGGGAGCGGGTAACCGGAGGGAATCCACCGCTACCATCAGTCAAACATAGGTGCAAGGAAGAGGGACATCACCGTCACCTACCGGGAGTGCAGGTGCAGCCGTCTGTGGGACCGTCCTACCAGCCGTTTGGTTTACCGTACAAACTGTGTCCAAGTCTCAGGCTGAGTGAGTACCACAGTGCCGCAAGGCACAGCGCTGCCCCCGCGTCCCTGCGCCCTCCAGGCCCTACACTTTACATCTCTTCACCGGGCCCCGGGATCACCAACCCCTACCCACGGAGGGGCAACACAACACCTGGCTGCTCCCATCACCATCCCCGGGTTCCCCATCCAAAGCAGCGGTGGTGCAATCACCACAACCGTGGGTGACGTCACGAACTATAATCCCAAACAAACAACCCCCTTTCACTCACGGGCGAGGAGTGTCGCTCGAGACACCCCGGGATCCGGCCCGCAGCTCGAGCCACCAGGAGCAACTGCCGGACCCGAGCAGAAGGGGTGAGTGCGGTGTGCTGACACCCTCCTCCCCGCCCGCGACACTGGCACCACTCAACAAGGCCCCCAAAAATATCAAATTTATATAGGGTTAGCAGAGGCTAAGGGGTGCTTCACACACAGCGAGCTCGCTGCCGAGATCGCTGCTGAGTCATGTTTTTTGTGACGCAGCAGTGACCTCATTAGCGATCTCGCTGTGTGTGACACTGAGCAGCGATCTGGCCCCTGCTGCGAGATCGCTGCTCGTTACACACAGCCCTGGTTCGTTTTCTTCAAAGCCGCTCTCCTGCTGTGACACACAGAGCAGGGAGCAGGAGCCGGCATCTGGCAGCCTGCGGTAAGCTGTAACCAGGGTAAACATCGGGTAACCAAGGTGGTTACCCGATATTTACCTTAGTTACCAGCCTCCGCAGCTCTCACGCTGCCTGTGCTGCCGGCTCCCTGCTCTCTGCACATGTAGCTACATTACACATCGGGTTAATTAACCCGATGTGTACTGTAGCTAGGAGAGCAAAGCTAAGCGGTGTGCGCTGGTAACTAATGTAAACATCGAGTAACCATACCGTCGCTTGCACGTTGCTGCTGACTGGGGGCTGGTCACTGGTCGCTGGTGAGATCTGCCTGTTTGACAGCTCACCAGCGACCATGTAGCGATGCAGCAGCGATCCTGACCAGGTCAGATCGCTGGTCGGATCGCTGCTGCATCGCTAAAGCGTGAAGGTACCCTAACTCCCTTTTCCAGGTAGGATTGCGAGATTATACTAGTGAAATTGGAACTGTTGGCAAGTATGGCTACATCACAATATCAGGGCCTTTTTGCTTCGTCCTCAAAAACAACATCAAAATGCCCAGGATTTCCTTCTAAATGGCAATTTTGGGTATGATTTTATTAACTATTGGCCACTTTATGACCAGACTTGCAGGATAGTCCAGGAAAAAACTGAGACTACAGACATGTATGACGTTAAGGCTATTTAAAGGGGTTAAAGGGTAAAATTATGTACATGTTTAAGTCACACCAAAGTTATTTTCCCTTTCTTGCATGACCACTACAAAGGTGCACAGAGCATTGTCAAGTCATTTTATGCTGACAGACTCCCTTTAAATGGACAGTAAATCACAGTAAAAGTGGGAGAACTTTTCAGCAGTCACGTTGTGCCATTCCTCATCTCAGATTGCAGTGTGCATTAGATTTCGAAGGAGGATCGGTAATCTATGGTTATAAAATTGACAGAGTAGGCCCTAAGGAGAATGGTGATCAGCGTAAATCGTTCATGATAGCGTATCAACCTGTAGAGATCGGACCTGCATTTAACAAAATAGATCAAAAGACAATCCTTAAGCGATCATCTGCAGGACAAGCCATTGAATAATTAGAAAGGGTTTGGAAATTTTAATTTTAATCAAGAGATGTGCGATATAAAACATGCTACAGATTAATAAACAATATGCTCCAAAGTGTAGGAGCTAAACAACTCTCTCCACTTGTCTGTGCCCTATTTCTTAAAAAAAGACCTGTCCCTTTTCTTAAATATCTATTTTTTTTTACCAGGAATAAATGTTACTTTTCTCCTGAATTCAGGGATGTTTTTCTTTTGTCCCTGCACCTCTCTGTTCCTGAGTGATAGCCCTCTTTTTCCTGTTTGTAAATCGTGGGGTGGGGGGGATTAACTAAGAGGGCATGGTCCACAACTCTTTTCTGTGGTTCTTATTGAGGATGATGCTCATTTGGCTAAAAAGTTCAGATATATATACAAGAAAGTCAGGGCTATATCTGTCATGATGATAGCGGGGAACTGGGGCCCCTAGGCTGTCCCTCAAGCTACAGGGCCCTATGCTATCCCTAACCTCAGGGATACTCTAGATGGTGGAGAGACCTGAGTCTCCCTTCCTGTGCCTGCTCCTGACCAGTCATGATCTGATTCCCCCTCCCCCAAGGGAGGGACAGAACAGGAGTGTGATGAAAACCACAGATAAAGACAGACAGGGGAAAACCAAAACTCTGTCACACAGCTTGCACATACAACGGTAAAGACAATAAGAGGTTCAGGGGGGGAACCAAAGCAGGAAGAAAGCTACAAAACAACAGAGCTAAACACCACAACTGCAATAAGCAAAGAGCACAACTTTCACCGGTAAGTCTGGGACACCACAAGGACCAATATAGAATAAACTATAGTTGGCATGGGTGTAAGGTTTTAACCAGCATAAATACAGTCGGTGGGGAGCAGATGTGATACGTCTCCCTACAAAATGTGACCAAAGAAGTAAGCAGACCAGCACAGATTAACTGTTGCTGGCCTGTCTATGATCAGCACACAGCAAATCAATGCCCAAGTCTACCTGTGTTGATCCCAGACACCAAAGAAACCATCTGGAGCAAACAATCTGGAAGAGTGTCAGAATCTGCAATCTGAACAGCGCCCAACGCTGCCATGACAGTTGGCAAAGTTTGAGCAAAACTCCATGTGACAATATCTCAAGAAAGGAGAGGTGCATAAACAAAATAAAAAATATCTTCAGATTCAGGAGAATTACATCTTTATGACAAGTGATAGGACCTCGTTAAGACATAATAATGGCAGACAGAAAATACAGCAATGAGATGGCATGAGTGGAGCGACCATGTCGTGAATTGTTGCCAATATGTTTTGTATTGTGTGACATTTGTTTAAACTCAAGAAAGAGGGTGAAGAAAACAATTTCTGGGTTCAATCTGCTAACCATGAATGGATGAAGTCATGAAGAAATAGACAACAGTCTACTATTGATGATATGTTGGTGGGACAATCTAGTAATCAGCCTATTCAATAAAAAAACATTGTGGGAGTCTACTACTCACCATTCTCAACCACGTTGGTTCCTTATGGTGAGCAGATTATTATTTGCTTCTTCAGGACCTCTTCTTACATATAGAACATGTCCACCTCCACAGATGATAATCAGTTGTGAAACATCCCCTCAAAAACTAGACTGCAGTAAGAAGTGATTTCTTCGAAGTCAGCTCCAAATGTGTTTGTCTTCTGCTGGATCTTTACTGCCCATCATTATGTCTCAGCATGGACTCACCAGAAGAGTGCCTCTCCAGTTTATGGTAATTTTTGTATTGTTACTCACCTTCCCTGGCTCAAGTGCTAGGCTCTGATTTCTCCTCCTTCTTTGATTGCTCCCTCTGCTCTTCTGTACATTAGCTTACCAGCATAAACCTCTGAGTATTTAGGAAGTTGGCATCACACTGATGCCAAGGACTGCTTCCCAATGCTCTTTTGACACTGTGACAAAATCAGCCCTGCTACATCACTGAGTAATTATTTTATACTTCTAGTCAGATGGGTATGAACTTTGTGACAAACCCAGCTCTTTTATATTCTGTTTAGTTCTGCTACACTGCTGACCAGTTCTGCCTAGAGTCTGTGGAAAACCCAATTGTGCTATATCACTGGGTAACTCTGCTACAGCACCATCTAGGCCTGCATGGACTCTCTGAGAAATCCAGCTCCGGTGTATATAGAGGAAACCCTGCCTAAATGTTGTGCCAGAGTTGCCATAGACTTCCTAACTCTACTCTACTAAACTCTACTACTCCACTTGGCCAGTATTGCCTCAGAATCTGCTATGTTACTCAGATGTGCATTTCTGATTCTTTGTCGCTGAATCTGTGCCGCCCCTGCAGCGGTTGAATCGCTCGCATCCGAGGGTGTCGCGGCTGGGGCTCGAGGGTCTCCGGATTTTGGGGCTCGCGGCCACTCTCAAACGGAAAGGGGGGTATATTTACAGGAGAAAGAGTTTGTGATGCCACCTTTGGTGTGTGGTAACGGGGAGTACCGCTGCTGCCGATGGGAGTACCCGGGGCGATGGAGTGGGGCAGCCAGCTGACGTTTCCCTCCACGAGTAGGGGTATGCCCCGGGACTCTAGATGCAGGACTTGCAGGTGAAGGGGAGCGCAGGGCCAGTGAAAAGCAGGGGAGGACCATGTACTCACTCAGACAGCACCGGTGATGGAAAGCAGACGCTGACAACAAGGTGAACCAAGTCTCTGGGTGCCGCTGCCCTCTTGGGGGAGCTCGTCCGGGTATCCGTCCCCTATAGTACTGCCGGGTGATCCGGAGCCTGCCTCCGTGCACAAATTGGAAGTGTTCTAATGGCCTGTTGGCATAAAGCTGTCCGGGCCTCGCTCCCCACTGTACGTAGAGGAGCTGTGCTCTCCAGAGGTCACGCTTGGGATTTCTGTGGGCTGTGTGGGTTGGAAAGCCCTATCCCCCTTGTTGTGCTAGTGCCCCTGATCTCTGAGCTTCGTGGGGACAGTCCATAAAGTCACTATCCTCCGCAGGTTAATTATCGGGTTGCCTGAAGCTACTCCCCGACCTAGGGTTCAGTACCCCACCGTCCTTTCGATCCCAAACTAGCTATTGTACTGCTGCTGACCGTCCTCTAAGACTAGGTCTGGGCACCCAGTCCCAATACCCCGCGACCAGGTCTCCCACTCCTCCGGGCCCAGACCACCATCTGCAAACCAACCTTCAACTCCCCGGGAGCCACACACTCCCCTAGCTCCTGCTGGAGGGCTACACTCTACTCTTTGCTCCACTGGATCCGACTCTTCTGTCATCTCCCACTAGTCTGCCTGACCCCTAGGTGGGTGGCCCTATTCCAGCTAGGCAGCCCACTGGTGTGTCTGACAGGGTGTGGTGTGAAGTGTGATTGGGATTTTATCGCTGATGGAGGCAGTACTATAAGTTAGGAACCCAGAACCATGGGAGTTTGAGTCCTGCACTGGGAGGTAAAGAGCATGCAGTACCCTGTGATGCTCTGACTAGTCCAGGGATGTCACAAATCAACTGTGCTCCATATATCCAACTTTGCTACATATATCCAACTTTGCTACACCAGTTGCAATGACTTTCACTCTGCATCATCAGTCCCAAAGTTTGCAGTTATTTTACTCTAGTTGCTATCCAACCGCATGTGCCTGTGCTAGTTATGATGCACCAACACCATTGTCCATGCTGCATTAGAACTACTCATCCAAACTAAACTCTTTAAAAATCCAACTTTGCCCTGGTGAAAAATAACATCTGAAAGTTTCTGTGACCACCAAATTTTCAAAGTGTGTTAAAAAATAAGAACTACAAGTAGTTATTGAGAGGTTTCTTTTTTTGGTGTGCTGGTGATACAGCTGTGGCGCCCCTGAGTCTTCAGTCGCCACAGGGTATTGCACCTCACCAGAGGTGCAGTATTCATCTTGGATACGGAGGAGGTCATTGCTGGTAAAACCAACACAATCCACCAAAACACAATTAGATGCCCTCTCACTGGGACTGGGCTAAGGTAGAGATTTTGGAGGGTGGCCATGACTAATGTAGTGGACCCTCTGCTCACTAGTTCAGGAACCTGGGGGGAGGAGCTAGACACCGGGGAGCAAGGCGACACACACTTACAAGGAGTCTAGTCCAGGAAAGGAAAGGAGTGAGACGCAGGAGAACACGGTCACTGAGGGGAGAGCTGATAGCTCCCTCAGGGCCAAGATCAGGGTGCGGAGACCTAGGCTGGTGGACACTTCAAGTCCCGCCAGCAGAATCCATCGGGCAAAGGATTTCACGTCTTCTAGCCCACACACAGATCCCGGAGCAAAGCAGCATATACAGCCAGGAGCCATGACCATAGGGCGGATCCAACTATGGACTCGCGCTGCCTGCTATACGGGAGAGGGAACAGAATGACCCCCAGGACTCGGGTCCAGGCGAAGCTTCAAGCCACAGGGACTCACACAACACGGCACAGGGAGGAAGGGCTCACTGAAAGCAACACCGGTTCTGACCTACGAACTATCCGGGATCAGCTGGAGCCCATGACAGCAGAGTCCGGCAGTCCAAAGGCGGTGACATCTCAGTGAGTAAAAAACTTAAACTGCGACCGTTGTGTTGTCTTATTCTTCCCGTGCTCCTTCATTAGAGTGGACTACTACTCCCCACATCCTCCATGGAGCTTAGCTCTACCTGTGGAGAGCTGCAACACCAAAGCTGCGTCACCGTCTGCCCCAAAAGAGAGAGACCTCCAGCAGCGGCGGCTAATACCTGGCCGCGTACTACAGGTGGCGTCACGAATAACTACTACTCCCATCATCATCCCCATCTTTAATTGGCACCGACGGAACGGCCCGGTGACGGGTAACCCTCCCTCTAGAAGACCCCGTGAGAGCGTCACAGCAAGGACAATGGGCTCCAGACTCCTCTTGGTATCTGAATTTCATTATTTTGTATTGTCTCACATTGTCTGTACATGTCCCCTCTGAATTGTAAAGCGCTGCAGAATATGTTGGTGCTATATAAATAAAAATTATTACTATATTTTTATTATCTGGATGGTGGTTATCAGACTTGTGAATGGAGGACCAAGGTAATGGCCGACATGGCTCCACTCCCCTTCATTAATCTGAAGTTGCGCATGTGCCACCTCGGCTGAACACTTAATTGCATCTTCTGTTTCACGTCCACCACCCCACCGCCAGAGACGTAGACGTAGGTAAATTCTTTGCAACACAACAACAAACTCTTTATTTTGCTTGTAATCTTCATGACAGACAACTTATATGTTCCTGTTCTGCTGCCGCTGTTTTGTTGGATACTTTTCTGTCTAGTCTTCGCCCTGGGTAATACTGTAGTCCTCCAGCAGGTGCATCTGACTTCTACTTTTCCCCATCTCTTGACTCTGCGGCTTCCCGTATTCTTTACTGCCTCGGGTGGTGTCTATGGAGCACCCCACGGGGTCTTGGCAATACTCGTCGCCGGGCCGGTGGTGGAGACGGATGTCGCGGTGGCCTGCCCGGTTACGTGATCCCGAGGTGTCCACAAAAGGGGAATGGAGGATGGGATGAGTAGTAGCTGTCTCATGATGCCACCAGCGGTATGCGGCCAGGGATTATCCGCCGCTGCGGTCACTGTCCTCTGGGGTGGATGGTGTCGCAGATAGGGTAGTTCAGCTTTCTGCAGATGAAGCTAGGCCCCAGGGAGAATGATGGTGGTAGTAGTAGTGGCCGTTGGCGCTGAAGTGTGGTGCGACAGCGCCGGCAATGAAGGACGGACACGGCAGTTGTGGATCCAGGTCTTCAATCACTGTCTTTTGGTTGCCCGGGGGTACCGGTGTCTGCTGTAATGAGCTCCAACCGATCCCGGATAAGTTAGAGGCCACCAGTATTTGAAAGTGTCTTTTCCCAAGTGATGTCCCTTCAGAAGTGAGGAACCCGGGTTGAGCTTCCTGCTCCAAGCCTCAGGCTCCATGAAGAAAAAGGAGGAGGAAAGTGGTGTCGTGCTGAAGTCCCGACTTGACTGAAGTTTGTGTAAGAGTTGCTCCTACTTCTACCCCAAGTAGTGCCCGCCCCCCAGGTGGTTGTCCTAGTGACCGGGAAAGTTCCATGCATCATTATGGCCACCGCCAGCCTACCCTAGTCCAGTCCCCAGTGAGAAGCTACTTAAGCTTTATGTAAGGTGAAATGTGGAAAAACCGGTGGTTAACCCCCTCCTTACCCGAGATGAATACTGCACCTTAAGTGAGGTGCAGTACCCTGTGGTGACTGAAGCCTCGGGGGTGCCACATCGTCGTTACCCAGGACAAGGGGATCCTTAGGCTCAGGACACAGTGGAGGAGACCTCATGGTTCCTTGGCGGACCCAGGAGCACAGAACGTTTACTCCAGGAACCTCTCTGCAGAACTCCCTTCCTTCCGGCCTGTCTGGCTAACCATCTCCCTGTTGCTCCTCCCTCTGTGCTGCAAGTCTCCCAGATTACCACAGTATCTATTTTTGGCTCTGCTGCACCTGCACCTATCACTCTTCCTATTGCTAACAAACTATTTACCTAACACTTACATCCCCTTCTGCACTCTTGGTCCCTACATGATATCCTACATAGCATTCTTACTTTAATATCTATCTGCTAACACTCCTATGCTTTCCATTCCTATCCAGTTATGCATTAATTCACCCATGACAAATTACACTTTATATACTAAAATACAATATACAATAACACACTTTACATACAACACGGTACACACGCAGTAAGAGTGGGGCAACTCTACCACCTCCTACACTTGTACCATCCCAACCTACATTTTTTACTTATTTACTAATTGTTTTGGAAAGTAAGACATGTCTCTTGGCCGTGCACATAGTTAGAGGTTTCCGAGAGCCATATGTTGCATTGTAGGAGGGGTGGATGAGTGTTATTTTAAAAAAACCTCTTTTGGTAGAAATATTAGGGGAACACTGGCATATTAATATTAGGCATCCATTTCTCATTAAAGTAGCTCTACAGTTGCATGAATTGTTTTTCCATGGTCCCTGAAGTCACATAAAGTACGGCAGCGCAAGAAGTATTTCACTATTTTGTAGTCCTTGCTCATGGAGATTTTACTATTACCTAATGTTTCCATACCGAGTTACTGTAACAGCCCTATAAATGGCACCTTTCATGAGCCAGTTTTTGAGCATAGTACTTTATTTTTGTAGCACACTGGTGGAATCCCTTTTTTCTCTGAAAATATCCCTTCTGTCTGGGAACATTTACAAAAGCAGGATTTTCCAACACACATCTCAGCTGAAATAAATTGTAACTCGGCTCGGAATGGCAGCTCAACAATTATGCACAGCGACTCGGGGGATCATTTACCAACCGGATAACTTATATAAATGCCGACCATTATTTTCTATTTTTATTTTTGCTTGAATATGCCATCTGTGTGCCAAGGGGGCAGATACCAGATAGCTCATCTGTTAGCTGCATTTCACAAGAGTTTGCATTTATGCTTATTTTATATTGTTATCCTTCATGTTTACTCAGCACCAATATGACTGCAAAGCAATCTGATTTATATTAGTTTGCAAGCTTGTTAATCTATGTGATGGCCCATAGGCAATACCCACATTTACACGGCTAAGCTACATGCAGGCATCCATTATAACCTGTATGGTGCTTTTATGAGACAATGCATTCTCTCTGAAAAGCAATGCCCAGGTAAAGTAGGGGCCCTTAGCAAACTGTAAAATTCAGATTATGCATCTATAAAGCAGAGAACTGTAATTTGGTCATATGAATTAAGCCTAAGGTTGAGTTTTTCATGATTTTTCTTGGTGGGTATAATGTAAATGTCCTCAACAAATCTTTCTGTTATAACTCCCCTAGTGACGTGAGTTAGCCAGGGGTGTAATGTCTGCCATCGCTACCGCGACCGGGCCCAGCAGGGTTGGGGGAACAGCACCTGCCTTGCAGAGAAACAGCTGACTCCTCCCTGTTCTTTCTTTACTTTCAATCAGTAGCATAGCTACCGAGTGGGGAGGCAGAGGATACAGCCGCCCCAGGACCTCTGCTCAGTGGGGGCCCACCCAGAGCTATGCTATTGTTAACTAGATCAGCGTGTGCAGCACCGATATAGCTAACCTTTATGGTGGTGCTGGGAGACACAATCTCCCTGCACTGCTGCTGAGTGAGGAGAGCGATGAGCGCATGCGCAGGGCATCAGAATCCCAGCGTGGTGATGTCATCGCAAAGCGCCGGGATTCTGGTGTCTTGTGCGAATGATGACAGTGCTGTGATCTGCCCGTGCTGGGAGCCATCAGGACCCTGCAGTAGGTGAGTATGATGTTATTTTTTTTTTTTTTTTTTAATGCAGTTTTGGGCACATATCAGCATAGGACCAAGGCTGGGGGATATATTTACCAGGATGGGACCCAGGTGGGGGGACATATATATACTAGGATAGGACCCAGGCCGGGGGGCATATATATATACCAGGATAGGACTCAGGATGAGACATATACATAGCAGGATAGGGCCCAGGCTGGGGGACTTATATATACCAGGCTGGGGGACATATATATACCAGCATATCACCCAGGCTGATGGACATATATATACCAGCAAAGGACCCAGGCTGGGGGACATATATACCAGGATAGAACCCAGGCCGCGATATATATTAAAAAATAAATAAATAATTATATATATATATATATATATATATATTTACTTATATGATAGGGAGGACCCAGGCTGGGGGACATATATATATATATATATATATATATATATATATATATATATATATATATCTGTTGCAGGATAGGGCCCAGCTCTGGGTACTCATATATACCAGGCTGGGGGACATATATATACCAGGATGGGGCCGAGGCTGGGGGACATATCTATACCAGGCTTGAGGACATATATACCAGGATGGGGGACATTGCCACATAATATAGGGAGAGTAACACGTATGTCTTTATAGATTTAGAAAGCTGCAGGAGCCAGTACATCTGACAACAACATTGCAGGGGAGTGGAAATGCGGGGTGCAGATCCAAATCTTGCACCAGGGGTGCACTTATTCAGTGTGAGGGGACTTTATACAGTGTGGGAGCTAATGGAGGACTTTTCTATAGTATAGGAGCTAATGTGGGGGGCTGTCATATACTGTGGGTACTACTTTAGGTAAACTCATACAGTGTGGGGGGCTACTATTGAAGCCATTATACAATGTGGGGACTGCTGTGGGGACAATTACGGTAATCAGTGTGTCGGCTACTGTGGAGACCATTCTACAGTGTGTGGACTATTGTTTTGGGGGAGTTGTGGGCCCATCATACTGTGTATAGGGGAGGTGTAGGGGCTTCATACTGTGTATAGGGAAGCTGTACATGGGGGAACTTAGGAGACATTATGAGTTGTTAAGAATGCACTTAATCATTATTGTTATAGGGGCACTCAGGGTTTTGTGACTGTCAAAGGACCACATGGGACATTATTACTTTCTAGGATCAAAATGTGGACATTTGTCTAGGGCACTTGTCTAGGGTACTTGCACAGGGCATTAATATTTTCAACCATTAATATTTTTTACCATCTAGAGGGCACAAAGGATGCATTTTACCATGTAAGGGGCACAGTAATGGCATTAATATGTGGGGCAGTTAGAGGAGCACAGTTTTTGTACCGCCCAGTAGGAGCAGTAATATGAACACATACGGCAGCAGTGGCTCAGTATTACTGGGGTATCAGGAGGATGAAGAGTTTGTGCAGGTTGGGAATAGATGGGACGGTGTCGGAAATGTGAGAAGTCAGATGGGTCTTTACTTGTAATCTCGGCAGACAAATTGTGACTGGAAGAAGTTGTCATGTCGGTCTGGGCCAGATAAAAAAGACGGAAAAAATGAATGACTCCATCTGAAAGAATGTCATCTGTAAGTCACCATCTATAACTGTACTGTAATCTCTTGTATGTGCTGATGACTGGATACCTGGATACCGAATGGGGGGACATGTATACCAGGATGGGATACATTTGTACATTACTGCATAATGGAGGAGGGGGGGCCAAGTCATATGTCTTTATATGATTTAGAACGCTGCAGGTGCCCATACTTCTGACCAATGTCTATTGGGGGGCCCAGGTCCAAATTTTGCACCGGGGCCCATCGCACTCTAGTTACGCCACTGCTCAAAGCCCTTGGTCCGGTTGAGCAGATGAACTGATGATGTTGATGCAGCGAGGTGAAATGGTTGGAGCAATAGAGGCTGTAGATGCAGGAGGGCGACTAGAAATTTGAAGGCTGTAGAGGCTGGAAGGTAGCTGGAAGAGCAGAGATTGAAAAGGTGAGATGGTGAGAATGGAGGGTGTACAGGAAGGATGTTAGTTGGAGGAATGGAGTCTCTAGAGGTGGGATGGCAGCTGGTATAAAGAATGCTGTAGAGATGAGATGGCAGCTGAAGGAATGGAGGTTATAGTGGCTGGATGGCAGTTGGAAGAAAAGAGGCTTTAGAGGCTGAATGGCAGCTGAAGAACCTAAAGCTGTAGAGAAGGATGGCAACTTCTAAAATGAAGACAGTAGAGACTGGAGACTAAGTGTATGAAGACTGATGAAGTAGAGCTGGACAATGATACGGTAGAGTAGTGTTGTTGATGTAGTGCAGATTAGAAGGCTAGGAGGACATAAATTGTCCAAGTCTTGTCTGCCCATCAACCGTGGCAAGGTGACCTTTCTCTGAGGAGACCCTATACTAGTGTCATGCCTCTCCTGGACCAAAAGTCTACAAATATATGGGCAGATAGGATCTGTCACTAATTAAAATATATACTACAAAAAACAGCATCTCCAAATACAGCAAGTGGGAATAGGTGCTAGTTGCCAAAACTACATGAAACACAAATAAAAGGATATAGCAGCACTCTGTAAGTGCTAAGACATATGCATATAAACTATACGAAATTTAAAATACATTAATGCTATGTAAAATATACTTAGAAAAATGAAGGTTCTTAGCCCAAAAATTGGCCAATTCTTGTATGCTCATCAACAGCGGCAAGGTGACCTTTGTCTGATGGGACCCTATACTAGTGGCATGCCTCTCCTGGACTAAAAGTCTATAAATATCTGGGCAGATAGGTTCTGTCACTAATTAAAAGCACCCTGTGGCTGATGGGAGGAGAACACAGTCTGAATAGGAGGCTGCCTACTGCACATCCATCTTCTATTGATTTGAATGGGAGGCGGATGTACAGTACTCGGCCGCATCCGCTATCAGTTGACAGAGCGGCTCTGGAACTGAGCATTTACGGCTGTCTACTACCGCCACCGGCACTGAGAGCAGCTGATCGACCATGGCCAATCAGACATTGATTACTTATCCTGGGAATAGGTCTTTAATGTAAAAGAAGTGGACAACTCCTTTTAACAAAACCCCTATGTAGAATTGGTTCATCATTTACAGGATTCGAACTATAATCTCAACATTGTTTCACAAGAAAACTCACAAAGAAGCCAGTCACTGTTTGAAATACTAGTCCAGCACTGATGACCGTGCATCGTTCAGAATGGTTCAGATCTGTTCGCAGCGGATTATCAACGATACTCTCCAAGCATACAACACAGCAATGGTTGGTTTATTCAGTAACAATCAGGAACAAATATAGAAAGCTTAGTAAATCAGCAAGTAATCATTTCTGTGTGTCTCTTTCTGGAGCTCCAGCAGCAAGCATCCTCTCATATAGAACACAGGAAGGAAGAATACAAAACACAGTCACATGCTCTTCCTGTGACCTGCCTTCTCTCTTTTTTTTGTTCTATCTTTATTAACAGCACACAAACCTAGCATCTAAACATTCATCGACAGGAATGAAGTTGTTGCACTAAGCATATGCCAACAAGATCAGATCGCTTGAGTAAAGGGTGCTTTACACGCTGTGACATCGCTAGCGATCTCATTAGCGATGTGACACGCTAAATTGCAGATGCGATCTGCCGAGATCGCACATAGGTCGGTTTTTGTAGCATCGGTCACATGTGCGATCTCGGCAGATCGCATCTACGATCTGGCGAGTCACATCGCTAACGAGATCGCTAGCAATGTTGCAGCGTGTAAAGCACCCTTTAACCATTGTAATGTGGATTCATGGTGAAACTGATCCACAAAAAATTTGACTTCATATTTCATTTTGTAGCCACTTATCTGCTTTCCATACAGTGAAGCGCCAATCGTGTAATAAAGTGGCCATTCATTGTGTGCTAAAATGGTAAATACTATAAGAAAGAAAAAGATTCCACAAAAAAACTTTTGAACTTTTTGTTTTTCTTAACATGTATGGATTGGAATCCCATTTCCACTTTTATCAACAAGTTTCCTGATTAAACAGGAAGGAGGAAGATTTTGGGCAATGACCACATTGTGACAGCGAAGCCCAGGTCATCCTCTAATAAGTAAACATACTTCTAGAACTACCTTTCTCCTATTACTCATCAAAGAATGTCACTCCCAACACAATTCCCATATTCACATGGTAGCATTTTACTCATTAAAACTGTCTGATTAAAATCTGAAGCAGGAAGATGCCCAGGAGCACTGACTGACGATGAGGAGGGGGGAGGGACTGTGCTAAATAAAGAGTTAATGTCTAAGAAAAGTTTTGATCTTGAATTCCTGAGGGTTAATTATTTGTAAATATTTTTCTATGTGACAATATTGTTTGATAATTAGGTCATTAGGAGTTTTATTTGCAAATCTAAATTTTACAATTTACTCTAAATTTATTTGTTACAAACATATGTAAAAATGTGTTTCCAACCCATTCTCC
The DNA here is from genome assembly GCF_048569485.1 of Anomaloglossus baeobatrachus. Classification (NCBI taxonomy): domain Eukaryota; kingdom Metazoa; phylum Chordata; class Amphibia; order Anura; family Aromobatidae; genus Anomaloglossus; species Anomaloglossus baeobatrachus. The sequence continues at coordinate 632,563,055 of NC_134355.1, forward strand.
AATAGATTCTTGCCATTTGCTTTGTGTGAATCCAAAAAATGGTAGCTGGCCAGCTGTGATTTTGCTGAACTATAGAGGACATAAAGGGGCTTAATTTTTTTTTTATACTCATGATCTCGCCATGGCCCTCCCCCCATACCTGTCCCACTGTTTAGTTTCTTCCTTCAGGCCGAGTCTTCCATTCACCAGACCCCATGACGTCACATGGAGCGCCATGCATGTCAATGATGTTGATAGTGCTCCACTTAGTGCGTAAGTGAATGGAAGACCTGGCTCGGAGGATGGTAGAAGATAAAAAACAGAAAATAGGAAAGCTGATCAGAGGATCGGGTATAACGGTGCGGTAGTCGTTGGCAAGTTGCACTTCTCCGGCACGCTACATGGAAGATGTTGTCCTGGCTGGGGGTGTGGACTTGCATTGTGAGGGTGGCAGTATGGTGACCATGTCTTCTGCTGGCCAGGATCAGATGTTAAATTATTCAGGAAAGGACACCACCAGCTCTTTAAAAACAACATAGTAGAGACAGTCCTCAGATGAATATCATGTACATGAGATAGCGGGTACACAATTTCTTGCACATTTCAGTAGCACAAACCAACTTAAGACACTTTTTCTTCTTTAACAAGAGTTGCTCCTGTTCTTACAGGTCTTGCTTGTTTCAGAAAAACCCAGCCTAGCACCACAGTACAGCTCATAGAAGCCATTCTATCTTCCCGCAGTTCTGCATCTACTTCTCCTTGTAGAGGAGAGAGTTTTCCAATATGGCCGAACTCAAGCTGCAAGCTTTTTGACACTTGGGGAATTCCCACAGTGGTCACTTACTTTGGCTCCTGTTCTATATGGTCTTGGCCTGTTAACTTTAAGGAGCTGTAAGGTGATAGAGGCCTTGCTGCTAGGTGTACTTTTTCCAGACCCTCCTTATTGAGTCACTCCGTTCTTTGGTCTGTTCTTAGACCTGATGTGTTCATTTACTATGTGTCTCAGTCCCTTACTTAGGAACATGCTATCTATGTCTGTAACACAGGGTTTAGTTAAAAACTCACTGAGTTTCATGACGGCATCTGACCCTGTTCACATAGCAGTCTGACACTACACACTCTGTTTCTTGTCAGGCTTCTGAGTTTCTCAGACAGGCTTGGGCATCGACCAAGCTGTGTTTTCTTTGGTTCAGGTTTGCAGGAGTTAAGTTCTGCTAGCCTGATGATTGCTTCTGAAGTCATATGCCTCTTTTCTCTCCTTCTTATCCTGTATCACACTTGGGATCCATTCTTCTCAAGTGGCAAGGGGCTTGTCTTCGAGGGACAAGGGTTCCCTGGGACTTTGATGGTTTCGAGATGTGTACCAGTCTCAGGGCTTGTGGCGGAGCTGGTTAGAGTCTCACCAACAACTCGGCCCATAGAGTTTTTAGATGCTTAGCCCTTCCACGAGCCAGGGACCAAGCTGGGCTGTAGGTTTCAGCTTCCATCTCGACATTTGGCAGATCTCAGCCAGGCCACTGTCACGGGTTTGTCATGGGTGACAGACAGTCATGGGATGTCCGGCAATAGAAGCTCACAGCGTTTGGCTATGCAAACTGCTCCTTGACCTTCTATCATTCCTTCTTGATACATTTGGTATCCTATGTATGTCCTCTGCTTTGTTTTCATCCCTTTCTCCCTTAGGACCCTGCAGAGTTCCTCATCCTTTCAGCTGCTTTTCATCAGCGCTTCCTTGGTGTCTCTATATACTCTCATTACCCCATACTTATTGCTGGTGATAAGTCCTCTACCCTTAACAAGTCTTCAATGCAAGCAGTCGGCTTGCATTCTTCTGGTGTACCCTGGTTATTGTTTGCAGTTCCTCTTCCTGAGGCATCTGGAGAAAAGCTTTTGTTTCCTTCCCTTGTTTGTTATCTCTGTGCTTCTTTAGAGTTTAAAGGGGTTAAATAAGCACTCAACCCATCACTTGCCTGCTAGCTTTATATACCTTTACTTCCTATTGCTCAGGGCTGGCGATAGCTCTAACTTCCTATAGATCCTGAGTGCAAGCTGTTGGCTTGCACTCACCTGGATTATTTTGTTGTATTTTTGTAGTCCCTCTCCTTGTATCTATTTTGAGATAAGTTGTTTGTTATTTTCCCTTGTTTTGTATCCCTGTGTGTCCTTTTGCGCCTAGTGGGGTTGACGAAGAGCTCATTTCATCTGCTCCCTACCTAGGGTCCAGATCAGGGTCAGCCTAAGGCCAGGTATCCAGGTTGGTGAATGGGTGTGGAATCTACCTAGGGCAGTCAGGGAACCCAGGGCCCAATGGTAGACTTGGTCAGGGGTCACCATTTCCCCATTCCGTAGACACAGGTTTTACCTTCCCTTCCCTTTCGCCATTCGCTTGGTACTTCCCAGTACATAGCGTGACTGTTCCCCTCAATACTTGGTGCACTATAGCGGTTATGTAACGGAGAAGGAAATGTGAGTTAAAGCATTGGATGTTTATTTCATGCTGCCCATCCAGATAAGCCTGATCCTGAGTGTCCGGAGACCACTCGAAGAAAGGGGTTTTCAATCACGGGTGTGTCACAGGTGGCAGACAGTTACATGGTGTCCAGCACTAGAAGGTTACAATGGTTGGCTGCGGAGACTGCTCCCTGACCTTCTATCATTCCTGCTTGATGTATTTAGTATCCTATGTATCTCCTTTACTTTGGTTTTATCCCTTTCCCTTTAGGACTCTGTGGAGTGTCTCACCCATTTAGCTGCTTTTAATCAACACTTCCTTGGTGTCTATATATACCCTCATTTCCCCATACGTAGTGCTGGTGATAAGTCCTCTAACCCTTAACAAGTCTTCAGTGCAAGCAGTTGGCTCGCATTCTTCTGGTGTTACTTGGTTGCTGTTTGCAGTTCTCTTCCTGAGGCATCTGGAGAGAAGTTGTTTCCTTCTCTTGTTTGTTATCCCTGTGTTTTCTATAGAGCTTAGTGGGGTTGACTAAGTGTTCATCCAATCCCCTCCCTACCTAGGGCCTAAATCAGGGTCAGCCTAGGGCCAGGTGTCCAACTCAGTACATAAGTGCAGAACCTTTCTAGTATGGTAAGGTAACCCAGGGCCCAGCGGTAGGCCTGGTCATGGGTCATCATCTCCCCCTTCCCTAGATACAGGGTCTCCCTTCCCTTTTACCATATGCTGGGTACTTCCCTGTACCTAGCATGGTAGCAACCCAGCCTTACCTCCTCAGGCATGAAATCATCAGCCTGCACCACTCGACTTCACCCTGATCCTCCTCTGGCTGGTGCAGCATATCACTGCTTCTTGCTACTCATCACTCTGTGCTGCTTCGCCTTTGTCTTTTGCAAATCCGTACTCTTTCTTATTTCCACTCACAAAATGGTGCTGTACCATTCATCCCTTGGCGTTGTACGTCAAAACTCCACCTTGCATTTAGTGGGGTCTCTTCTGTCTCACTATCCAGTTTATTCAAGTTCTCCGCCCATTCTCTGCTGTCACTCTGTAATGGGGGGGACCTTTTCTGTCCACTAGGTCCTATGGGGGTGGGCACTCCTCCCCATGGGCTGACTCCTCTAGGTGAGTCACTCCTTCCAGTAGGTGAAACTCCTTGGGGGCTTGGCAGCTCTTCACACCCTTCCACTTCTCCACCTCCCAAGATAGGTGGATCCTCTTTATCACGTCTGCCATTTTACAGTTTTCACTCAATGTAATCTTGGTCTGCATAGTGGTTGCCATCTCCTATGTGGATTAGGCCTTCCCCACAATGATAGGATCTTCTGGTGGCAAAGTTTTATCCTGCCGACTATGCCAAGTGTATCTTGACATGGGGCGGTAGTCATAGGTGAGGTGCAGTTCTCTTACACCCTGACACGCCAATACATGAAAGATGGGGTCCTCAGTGAACAGAAACCCTGGCTAGTAAGGTAGAAGCTAGAAAAGAGAAGATAAGACAGCTGATCAGAGGATTGGTTGTATTGTGGTATGGGGCGGTAGTTGTGGGTGATGTGCAGTTCTCTGGCATGCTACATGAAAGATTTGATTCTGGTGGGTGTGTGAACTTGTGTTATGAGTGTAGTACACCTGTGCAGGCATCATGGTGCTGATGGAAAGGGACCCATCGGTTCTTTAAATACAACATAATAGCTTTACTTGACATTCCTTTGCACAACCTCTCATACATTTCAGTAGCACAGAGAGACTTCAGACACACTTTTTTCCTCTTTATATCATCTTGGCCCGTTACCTTTAAATAGCTATAAGCTTCTCGTGGCCTTGCTTCTACAAGTACTTTCTCCAGACCCACCTTATTGAGTCACTCTTCTTTGGTCAGAACTGAAACCTGACGCTACTGTTCATTGTGTGTCTCAATCTGTTCCTTAGGAGCAAGCCATCTCTGTCTGAGTCTCCTCTCTATTTCTCATCACAGGGTACCCATTGCATGCAACCTAAACGATTAATTAGATCGTTGGTCTGTCTTCGTCGCATGATGGGTCTTAACTAAGTTTACACAGAATAATTAAAGTAACGGCACTTCTGGATCTTTGGGTGCTCAGGTAGGATCCAATAAAATAATGTGTACAGAGTTATAACCAGCTTGTATGCTTCTCATGCTGCTCTTTAGGTAGTTTCCGCAGAGCATCATGTTAACTGATGAAAGTCAAATTACATGACCAACACATCTTCACATACTGGATTTGCTGCTATTCCAAATAAATTTCCTTTTTGCACCATATTGAAGTGCCCTTTATAACTCTGTACTTTTAACTAAGCTTGCAACAGGAACTAATTCTTGCCTTATGAGCTGGCAGAACATATGAAGAAAGAGAGGTGCAAAATACCATGGAAAGTCATGACACCAGGTGAAATCTATCAGTAATTAGAAAGCAGTTCTGCCACTTAGTCAAAAATATCAGCTGGTTCAACTGATGGCCTATAAAAAGGTGTCTCATTACCAAAGTGTCTCACAAGAAACATCTTATAGGTAAAACCAGTGAGCTGTCTCAGGACCTTTGCAACCTTATTCTTGCAAAACATACTGATGGCATTGGTTACAGAAAAATTTGTAAACTACTCAAGGTTCCAGTGAGCAATGTTAGGGCCATAATCCGGAAGTGGAAAAAACATCATTTAACCGTAAACCGGCCACAATCAGGTACTCCCCGCAAGATTTGCAACAGAGGAGTGAAAAGAATTATCACAAGAGTTGTCCAAGAGCCAAGGACCACTTGTGGAGAGCTACATAAAGACGTGGCATCAGCAGGTACAATTATTTCAAAGAAACAATAAGTAGCGTACTCAATCTCCATTGCCTGTATTCACGCTTGCCACATAAGTCTCCACTGCTGAACAAAAAGCATGTTCAAGCACGTGTAAGTTTGCTCAAGACAAGACTGTGAAATAATGGGAGAATATAGTCTGGTCAGATGAGACCAAAATTGAACTCTTGGATGCCATAATTCACACCAAAATCAATCACAAAATCATGGCCCTGATGTCACCAAAGGTCTTCAAGTGGTCTCTACATTAGAAGCTACACTGATAGTGCTATTATCAGTGTAGCTCCTGCTATAGGCGCTGGGGGACCCCAAGGGACCGGGGACCCTAGGCAATTGCCCAGTGTGCCCGGTCTGTCCCAAATACACAAGAAAGGAAACTTTAAATTTGTTTCAGAGAAAGAAAATAAGCTGCAAGAATGGCCGAGCCGATCACCTGACCTGAGAATTTATGGAAGAAAGTTCAGAGTTTATACAAGAAGCCCAGGAGACCTTCAGGATTTGGAGAGTATTTTTATATTAGAATGGACCAAAATCACATCAGAGCAATGAATGCGACTAGTTTCTCCATACAAGATGCGTCTTGAAGATATCATTATTACAAACAAAGGCTTTTGTTCAAAGTATTAAATAAATTTCAGTAAACGTGTTCAATACTTTTCCCTGTGTCACTTCATTATTCCACATCACTACATTTATGGACATTTATGGTTTGATTTATTCACCTATGTGGATTGGATGGGTTGTTACCGACATCTGGTGAGAAATTCAGGTCAATAGCAGCTTTAGAGATATAGTTACTAAAAAAATGATAACATGTTCAATATTTATCTCCCCCTCTGTAAATTGCTGTCTCCTTTTTGACATGGGGGACATGCAGTGCCTTAAAAAATATTCACCCCCCTTATAGGATACGTATGAGGCAATATAGAGTGAATATCTACAGATCGAATACACAATACTCTGTGGAGCTGCTCCAGATTTGTGTACATGGCTTGGACCCTTGGATCAGCTGAATTTAGGATAAAGCAACATAATGTAATTGTTATACACACAATTATAGAGTTCAGCTGTAATTTATTAATGCACTTCCTAAACTGTGGTCACTTGTAACTTTCGTGATTGACGTTGCGTGATACCAGTGACATCTGTCTTTGGCAGATGGCCCAGGAACGCTGTTGGTTTGTACCCCCATATATACAGTATGTATATCTACTTTGAGCATGAAGATGGTTATATTTCTTAAGAAAACAAAAAAATCCTTCTGGGTATATCAATTTATAGGGACATATAAGCCTCTTAATCGGATCAAATGTACTGAAGTGAGTGTATATTGGATATTACATGTGGGGTAATGTATTCCGCACTGTAAAATGATAGGAAGAGGAGAAGTGTAAAGGGCAAAGGCCACATGAATGTCTATACTGTGGGTCAGGAGATGACGGGTGTCGTGTACAATATATATCTTATTCAGTGCGATTACTATGAAATTAGAAATAACCGAGCTTCTCCAGAGGTGCAATACCAAACATGACCCTCGGTCAGGAGTGGTGCGGTTTATTTTATGAAAGAAGTTTTGGTGATCTTAGACAACTTTTATACGGACTTTGAATATTCTTTAGAAGTTATAGCAGGGATGCGTTATTCCAATAACGAGAAATCTTAAGGCCGCTTCACACGCAACAATATCGCTAGCGATCTCGTTAGTGATGTGACACGCCCAGATCGTTGCTACGATTTGCCGAGATTGCTCATAGGTCGTTTTGTAGCGGTCACATGTACCCATCTCACAAACGACGCTACATCGTTCAGCAGTATATTGTTTGGCCAAGGCGGTCGTGTGAACACCGTCACACAGCATTTCTTCCAACGATTCCGGCAACGACAGAGGCGTATAATTGTCCATAGCATACACCCTGACGTGACACCAATCAGAGCGGAGGAGGCATGGAGCATTGCTCGTAATGACACGCCTGCGTCGCTGATGACGGATGCACTAACAATGTTGTTCGTCGTTGGCAGGGTGTCAAACGTAGCAATATGTCTGCTGCGTTCCAAACGATGAACAATATTTTGAAAATGAACGACGTGTCAACGATCAACGATTTTCACTAGTTTTATGATTGTTCAGAGTCGCTCGTAGGTGTCACACGCAACGACGTCGCTAACGATGACGAAAGTGCGTCACGAAAACCGTGACCCCCGACGACATATCATCAGATAAATCGTAGCGTGTAACGGGGCCTTTATAAAAAAGACGGTTGTTTGTAAAAGTTCAATATATAGAAAAATCACTCAAAACCATAAATAAGTTCTTATTGATGCTTTTAATAGAAAAAAGTGTATAGACAATCACAATTACAGTAAGTGGAATAAAATTCATATACAAAAGTAGTAACGATAATGAACCAGAAAAAAGATTTGGAGAAAGAAAACTATCCAACTGCTAGGAAAAAGAAACTCCCTAAATATATGGCACATATCCAGCATATACTGTATATAGTTGATCTAACAAAGCCTAAAGAGCTGGCCCTAATAGCCAAAAAACCCCACAAAAGAGCACTCACTAACCAGAAGGCAGGTCAGTACAGAGCCACTGTATGAAAAAATATACACACATATTCCCATCAATGACTTGCTATAGGAAAGGCATAAAGTGCACTAGTAGATTAGTGAATAAGTGATTTAAAGGTGGCATCTGAAGATCTTACCTGCTAATAGGAGAGGTGGGAGCACGATTCCAGGAAGTGTGGGAAGGTCCCGACATGTGTTTCACCTGTGCTGTTTCAAGGAGACCCGCGAGGACAGGGGGTGTCAGTGTAACACTGCGCCAAAGCTGACCTTACATACCCCTTGGGGGCACAGAACATCATGTGTTGGCGGAATCGATGAGGTCATATCATGTGGCTTCAACGTATTAGTGACGTCAGGGTGGGCTGCGAGGTGCAGGTTCATGACAGATTGACGGACAGAGGGTAGATGTCTGCATGACCCACTCCGGCTGTTCATGACAGCAATCTTTCATCAACTTTTCTCTGCTACCCATGTCCAATGAGATTAGCTACAGTGCCATTGATTGTAAACTTCTTTATTATGTTGTGCACCATGGACAAAGGAACATCAAGATCGCTGGAGATGGACTTGAGATTGTTGATATTTTTCAACAATTCTGGTTTTCAAGTCCTCAGTTCTCTTCTCCACTTTCTATTCCCTATGCTTAGTGTGACACAAACAGACACAAAATGCAAAGATTGAGTTAACTTCTCCCTTTTTTTATCCAGATTCAAGTGTGATTTTCATATTACCCAGACCTATTACTTGCTACAGGAGAGTTTGATCGAGCATCACATGTTAGAAACAAAGTTATTTACTCTCTATTTTGGAAAGGTGCCAACAATTCTGTCAGGCCCATTTTTGAGGTTTTGTGTGAAATAAAGTAGAATTTGCCTTTTTTTTCCTGTGATTTTTTGTGTTGTTCCAATATACACAAAAGGAAATAAAGTTATGTATGACAAAACATTTGTATAGCAGTAATTTTCTGAGAAAAATACTTAATTATATTGAATAGGTTATAAATTGGTGATCAGTGGAGGTCTGAACTTTTTGCCCTACAGCGATCCTGAATTAGGGATCTTGAACTCCGAGAACAGGGTAATGCAGAGTGCTGTACTCAGCAAACCCATAGACCAGAGGTCCCAAACCGTGTGGCTCGTGGACTTATGATGTGTAGCTTGTAGCTGTCTGTTAGCTTTTAGATTAGCAGCAGGCCTAACCAATAGATATGAAGAGCAAGTCTCCAGATCATGCCTTTGGTGAGTAGCCCCGCTCAGAAGAGCAGCTCTGGATGCACATATACTAGATGGGGGGATAAATATGGTAAACTAGAGACTGGATGATTTAGTCAGTCAGAGAAGGTGCTTGAAGCTGGAAGCAAAAGTGTGATGGGTATGAATGATGTGATAGTACCAAATGGGGGTATTGTGGGCTACCCTGAATGTAAGGATACCCCCCTCAGGGTGAATTTTTGAGGAAGTTTTTACTTTTCATTATACTGCTAATAGGGGCTCTGGTGTCATGTCTCCACCCGAGTCCGCTCCTGCAACTTCTGCTTCAGTTACCAGGCACCGCTATTTTCCCACTGTGGGCAGTGCTGGTGATAGAGAGGAGTCAGTACCAGTGGCTATGGTGGGCACAGGCTCCACCCATCCACTAAGCTGGGTTTGACTGGGAAATGCAGTACCACTGGCTGACTGTGGTTATGTGTGGCTTCCAGCTGAAGGCACTACACCCTTCTTATTCCTCCTCCTGTCTGCTGGTCACTGCCAGATATAGTCTTTGTAATTTTACTGCTGCGTCTCTGGATCACACCTTGTTCGTGTACTATTGATTCCTGTGTTTTTAACCTCAGCCTGATTTCTGACTACTCACCTACCTGCCGTTTTTGTACTTTGCTGCCATCTCCGGTTTGACCTTTGCCTGGTTTCCTGACTACTCTCTTGCCTGCCAATTTTGTCCCTTTAGTACCTCCTGGTTTTGACACTGCCTTTCGACTACTCTTCTCAGGGTTGCAGCCTTCCACAGGTAGCGATCTCCTGGACCCTGTAGTAATTTCAGATCCTTGTACAGGAGTTAAAGGGCTTTGGGGTTCTCGGGATCCTGCTAAGTGGGCAGCTAGCCTCTAGTCTGTCTGTGCAAGCCACCCTAAGTCTGTGGTCCCGGATAGACGTCACATCTGGATGTCACTATTTAGGGGCCTCTAGATATTGCTCACAACCATCTCTCACAGTTGAATGTGGCTAAGGTGTGTTTTGATGTTCTGCAGCCTCTGAGGAGTACAGTATTACAAGGTTCTGCAGCAGCTGAGGTTTGCATTATGAGGTCCTGCAGCATCTGTGTTGTGTATTATGAGGTACTGCTGCAGCTGTGGCATGTATTATGAGGTTCTGCAGCAACACTGGTATGTATTATAAGGTTCTACAGCAGTTGATGTGTGTATTATAATATTCTGCAGCAGATGAGATGTTATTATAAGGTTCTGCAGCAGCTGAGGTGTGTATTGTGAGGTTCTGAAGCAGCTTAGGTGTGTTTTGATGTTCTGCAGCTGCTGAGGTGTATAACAAGGTCCTGCAGCAGCTGACGTTTACACTATGAGGTTCTACAGCAGCTGAGGTTTGTATTGTCTTTACCATTTGGAGCCCATTTAAAAGTCTGTTTACACAGGCAGACTGCAGTAAACGATGCGCACTGAGTGATCTGTCATAGATTGTGAAACAGAATGTACCAGAATGTGACTTTTTTTAGATATAATCTTCAGATTTGCATTATTGTGTGATATATCATTATAGACAAGGAATATGTTTAGCCTCAACTATAAGACAAATTGTTCTACTCATTGTTCCCACTTTTATGGTTTTCTCATTAATGTTATTACAAATATGTGAAAATGGAAGCCAAACTGAAAATGCGATGACTATTTCCACCGTCACCCATATGGTAGGCATCATTTTGTTCTTCTTTTACCAGGAATGCAGCTGGGTGTGACTGTCCAAGCTATTTCATCTGAAAACAATGGTGATGTCAGGCCCGCAACCGGTCTTTATTCCTCAGCGTTATTAAGACTTCCCAGTTAGTTAATTCCTTGTAAGAGGGCTTGTTAGCTATGTTGCAGCTTGCCAAAAGATTTGAGCAGTTTAAAGAAAAAAATGCCTTGAACCGCCATCGATTGTCTCAGCCTGACGTTAGAAGATTTGATGTGTTCTCTGCGCTACTTAGAAGATTTGCTGTCCACGAGAAAGATGGAGTCAAGGAAATAGGTGATTTCATATGAACTCATCCTGCTTCAAAGCCATGACACATCTGTCATTAGAGCGGGCCGCTGTCTGTGGAGATCTGCTGTTAATCTGTAGAGCTGGAGCCTATATGCACCCAAACATTGGTGTTCTTAGAACATTAGCATTCACATTTTGATGGATTAACACCCTATAGTGACAGAATGTTGTTAGAATGTGCCATCATGTATGGATTGTTACCAGTCCTCAAAAAAGTGTGAACCTTCTGGTATCACAATCTTTCTTCCCATACTATAAGTTGTGTTGTCAGTATGTGAAGCCCCGCCGGTGTAGTGTCGGTGCATACCTTCAGGGACTCCACGTAGCTGGTGCTGGTCACAGGTAGGGAATCTTCAGTTTTGATCGTGACGCCACTCTCAGATTTGCGGTCAGAGGGGACCGCCACTGCAGATTAGGAGGCACCTGGGGCTGATGGTGGGTGCAGTCGGGTGTAGTAGTCTCCTGAGAGTGAGGCAAGCCCCAGGGCCCTTTGTAAAGCTGTAGTACCACAAGTCGCAGAATGACCACGCACAGGCAGAGTGTCTTTCAGGGTTTTTACTCACTTCAGGTGGCAGGGTGAGTAACCCGGGCGTAGCTGGGATGAACCAGGTGGGAACCAGGTATCCTTCCGGCTGACTGTATGAGGGTGACTACAAACTCGCCTTCCTTAGCCCTTGGTGGTTTGGGGTGACCCCGACTTTGAGTCCCTATGGGGGTCACCCAGGGAAGATGCTCCAAGCCTCTCTCCCCTTCTTGTGTTGCCGTGTGCTTGTTCCCCGGGCCAGGCCACTCCAGCCTCTTGCCTCCTGTGACCTATGGGCCCTACTTGCGGTTACGTGGCTGCGGCTTTTGGTTGTTGTGGTGTGGGCTGTAAGAGCCCCACACCGGCAGGTTTAGCAGGGAAAGGTGAATCTATCCTCGCTTCGGGATCTGCCGCCCGGTTGGGCCTGGTGCTCTCTAGAAGTCTCCTTACTTCCCACTCCGTTGCACTCGCTAGCTGAAGCTGGCTTTCAGGCAGCACTCCTAGTTGACCGTTCTCCCCCGTCTGTAGCCACTGCGCAGGCGCTGTTAGACAGCAACAGCCCCACAGGTCTGCTCCTCACTGAGCCCTCTGGAGTTCTGCCCTAACTGACTCACTGCTCCTCCTCTCCTGTTCTTGCCTACGCCACCTAGCAACCAGACTCTCCACCACACCCCTTGAGAGGAGATGGAGGCTTTTTAACCCCCTACCACTATTCCAGTGGAGGTATAGGCTTTGCCCCCTCCTGGGATCCCCAGGGGTCCTCTCATGGGTACATGTGTGAGACCTGATCACTATGCGCCTGTGTTCCACACCCCTGTCAGCCTTCTGGATTACCTGTATTGTACTGTCCCCAGCATGGGTGCAGTACTCAGTGGTGCCTGACCAGGTCAGGGGCGCCACATTCCCCCTTAGTTATCACCAGCACGTCCTCGGGCTGCAAGACAACATTTTAAAATGCATAAAACATTAAAACATGTAAAACATTTAAAAGCACCAGGTATCAGACATCACCACCCTCCACCCACAAGTCCGTTAACCCACCCAAAACCCTCTCAGGAGGCAGGTCACCGGTCCTGTTGGTGACCAGGTCTGGGCCATCCGTTTCCCCAGACCTTTCCTCCAATCTTCCTCTCCCGTTGGCCGCGACTTCAGCCACTTCTGGCAGGATGTAGAGGCGGCTTTCATGGGCTGGTGGTTTCAGGGTATACCTGGCCTGGTGGATCCGCGCCGTCAGCCTCTTCTGGCAGGATGCAGAGGCGGCCTCCACAGTTGGTGCTGACCAGGTACCCTCTTTGTGGTGGTGAGCCAAGGCCCCATAAACAGGCGTGCTCTCTGGTCGCAGGTGAGCCAAGGCCCTTTTCTACGGACGGGCCCCCCTGGTTGCAGACGAGCCAAGCCCCTAAACAGGCTGGCCCTGGTGGTGGTGCCACTGGTGTAACTATTTACACTGCGAGAGTTTGTGGCTATAGCAAGTTCATAGCCTTAAGGTTTATGGGTTTTCTCACATCAGTTTATGTGGGCACATTCTTGAACTTTAAAACGTTGCAAACAAAACTTTCAAAACTTTAACTTCTGTACTTCTTTTCTGTACTTTACTTTACTTTACTCCTCTTTTTCACTAGGGCGAGGGCACGTTGGGCACTGGCACCTGTGACTTTCTTGCTCTTTGTCTCTTTCTTCATCTGTGGTTACCTCATCTATAGGTTCTGTGTCTTTCCTTTCTTGGTCTGCATCTGATTCCTTTTCTGTATCTGTTTCTTTATCTCTGTCTTGTCTTTCTTGTCTTTCTTGTCTTTCTTGTCTTTCTTGTCTTTCTTGTTGCATGGGATGGCTGTAGGGTTTGCTGGGACGTAAGGTTACATCAAGTGCGTACAATCCCCTTTCACCTTGGTGCATGGTAAACTGTACCAAATCTCCCATTTTCAGATTTCTGCAAGGGTGTCCTCTTGGCAGATGAGCGTTCACATCTCTGCGGTTTACAAATATCCCTTCTTTTATTCCTGGTGCTACAATGAACCCATAGCCGCTTTTCAGATTAAAGTCTTCCACTACGCCATAACACAGGGGTCCTCTAGCCTGGGCTTTGGACTCTCTCAACAAACGCTTCTCCTTTAGGTCTCTGGCGGTGACTGCTCTCTGTTCAGGAGACTGTGGTGCTGGAGCAAACTGTGTTCTTTTGCGCCGTGTCTTGCGGGCTGGATCCATGCCTGTGGGCTCCCAGGTGAAGCTCTTAGGCAGCTCTTCTTCTGCAGAGGGGGTCAGGTCCTCCTCGTCCCAGCGGGAGTATGGCAGCATTTCCGGCTCTGAACACACAACTGCTACTGGTGACACTGGAGTCGGAGTCAACCCTTCTGCTTCCTGGCCTCCTCTCCCCCTTAGTTCTTCCTGGCACTCCGGCTGTGGCAGTGCTGGGGATGGATGCTCTTCAGCCGGCCCAGGCGGGGGACTCTTTGGTGTAGCTGCTGCAGGAGTTATCAGGAGACTCTTTGGGGTATGCGGAGGGGGTATGTATTGGCTCACCAGCCATTGTGGAAATTTGGCCTCCAGGTCAGCCTTCATCTGCCAATATGCAGGGTCTTCACCCACCGTGGGCTGCCTGTCAGGAACCTCTGTGGACCGGGGAGCGGTGTCTGCTCTGGCCTTACAGGCCGGGGTAAATGCTGAGGTAGTCTTTTCTTGGCGGGCCGCGCCTGGCATGGCGGCGGCCTGGTCTTGGCGGGCCGCGCCTGGCATGGCGGCGGCCTGGATCAGTGTCGCTGTTGCAGGGGGCTCTGTGCAGGCTGGGCTAGACGTCGCTGCAGCAGTCTGGGCTTGGCGGGCCGCGCCCTGTATGGCGGCGGCCTGGTCTTGGCGGGCCGCGCCCAGGATGGCGGCGGCCTGGTCCTGGCGGGCCGGGCAGGGCATCGCTGCAGGGACTGGGTCTTGGTGGGCCGAGCAGGGCATCGCTGCAGCCGCTGGGGCTTGGAGGGCCGCACCTGGCGTGGCTGCGGCCTGCTTCAGCGTCGCCGCACCGGACGCCTCTTCAGGGACCGCGGACGTGGCAGCAGGGGTCGGGGCACTTGCGCGGGCCGGGGCATCATTCGACTCACCCGTTGTTGGTAGCACTGGGGTCTGCGTCGTCGCCATCCCGCCTGACACCCGGCGCGCAGCTCTCCCTTCATAGGCCCGAACCGCCGCGGTCATCTCCTGCAGTTCCATCCATTCCTCCCGAATCTGCTCCACGACCCGGGTCTCCAGCCGGTTGCAAAACTGGGCCAGCTCTCGGTACCACCAGGCAGCGGAGCCTGGTTCTGGGTTCCTGCGGTCAGACGCCATTTCTTCTGCGCCGTCTTCTGCACGGTCTCCCAGCAGTGGACTCTTCGCTGCCTCCTGTAACAAGCGGTCCAGTTTCTGCTCTGCCTCTTTCAGCAGCTCCTCTCCCAGCAGCAGGCTTGTGGCTCTCTTTCCTTCCCGCCGTCTCTCGACGCTTCCACTCTCATAGCTGGCAAGGTCAGAACTCTGCAGGGGATCTCTGGGTAGCCACACCCCTTCGTGGGCGGTAACTTCTTCCAGCGCGGGCTGCTGTTGTTTTTCAGCGCGCTTTTCATGGTGGCAATATGGCGGCGCTTCCAATTTTTCAAGCGGACCGCCCAGGCACATGGTCACCTGTCTGAACAGGTCTAGTCCTTATCCTGTTCGTGACGCCAGATGTGAAGCCCCGCCGGTGTAGTGTCGGTGCATACCTTCAGGGACTCCACGTAGCTGGTGCTGGTCACAGGTAGGGAATCTTCAGTTTTGATCGTGACGCCACTCTCAGATTTGCGGTCAGAGGGGACCGCCACTGCAGATTAGGAGGCACCTGGGGCTGATGGTGGGTGCAGTCGGGTGTAGTAGCCTCCTGAGAGTGAGGCAAGCCCCAGGGCCCTTTGTAAAGCTGTAGTACCACAAGTCGCAGAATGACCACGCACAGGCAGAGTGTCTTTCAGGGTTTTTACTCACTTCAGGTGGCAGGGTGAGTAACCCGGGCGTAGCTGGGATGAACCAGGTGGGAACCAGGTATCCTTCCGGCTGACTGTATGAGGGTGACTACAAACTCGCCTTCCTTAGCCCTTGGTGGTTTGGGGTGACCCCGACTTTGAGTCCCTATGGGGGTCACCCAGGGAAGATGCTCCAAGCCTCTCTCCCCTTCTTGTGTTGCCGTGTGCTTGTTCCCCGGGCCAGGCCACTCCAGCCTCTTGCCTCCTGTGACCTATGGGCCCTACTTGCGGTTACGTGGCTGCGGCTTTTGGTTGTTGTGGTGTGGGCTGTAAGAGCCCCACACCGGCAGGTTTAGCAGGGAAAGGTGAATCTATCCTCGCTTCGGGATCTGCCGCCCGGTTGGGCCTGGTGCTCTCTAGAAGTCTCCTTACTTCCCACTCCGTTGCACTCGCTAGCTGAAGCTGGCTTTCAGGCAGCACTCCTAGTTGACCGTTCTCCCCCGTCTGTAGCCACTGCGCGGGCGCTGTTAGACAGCAACAGCCCCACAGGTCTGCTCCTCACTGAGCCCTCTGGAGTTCTGCCCTAACTGACTCACTGCTCCTCCTCTCCTGTTCTTGCCTACGCCACCTAGCAACCAGACTCTCCACCACACCCCTTGAGAGGAGATGGAGGCTTTTTAACCCCCTACCACTATTCCAGTGGAGGTATAGGCTTTGCCCCCTCCTGGGATCCCCAGGGGTCCTCTCATGGGTACATGTGTGAGACCTGATCACTATGCGCCTGTGTTCCACACCCCTGTCAGCCTTCTGGATTACCTGTATTGTACTGTCCCCAGCATGGGTGCAGTACTCAGTGGTGCCTGACCAGGTCAGGGGCGCCACAAGTACATCGGGCACCCCTTCTATGCAACCAGGTACTTCAGCCATAGGCTGGTCCTGCTGGCTTGGTTGCTCTGTTTGAGCTCTATCTTGCCTGAACTTTCAGGAAGCCTTTCTGGATGTCTTCTTTAGCATGGAGCATGGACTAAGAGGCCTTCTCTCAACAAAACTGGTTCTGCTCTCACTCTGTCACCTTTTGTCTCTAATCTGCTACCAGCATCTCTCTGCTGTCTCTTTATCTCATTGTGCCACCCCAACTCCATCTGGCCACATGCCGAATACACGCTCTAAGAGCGCTGCTCTGACCTCCTCTGGTCATCCCCAAAACTCTACTCATCTCTAAAGTACCGTATTTTCCGCTGTGTAAGACACACTTTTTTTTCCCCCAAAACGGAGGTTAAAATGGGGCTGCATCTTACAAAACGGATATGACTTACCGGGGCAGCAATGGTGCAGCGGAGTCATAGGAGACAGGGTCACAGAACGCGCTCGGGGTGTTGTGGCGGGTGGCATTGATCGGCGGGTGGGATGCCAGAGTACCACAAGATGTGGTGTCTCGGTGGTGGGTACATTGAGCTGACTGCCAGCTCCAATGAATCGCCCACAGTTGACGCAATGAACTTAAAGAAAATGGCTGTGAAGGTGGCGCATGCACAGATTGATGCTATGAACTTCAAGAAAATTGACGTGGAGTCCTATCTGTGCATGTGCCGCCTCCACAGCTATTTTCATAAAGTACATCATGTCAACCGTGGGTGATTCGATGTAGCCAGCAGTTAGCTCAATGCACCTGCCGCTGGAACACTCCGTCCTGGGACATCTACACAGCCCACTCGCCCACAAATCAATGGTGCACGCCGCGACACCCCCGAGTGCGTTCTGTGACCCAGCGTCCTATGACCCCAGTAAGCCATATCCATGGGTTTCAATGGTGCTTGCCGCCGTAACACCCACGAGACCACAGTATTGTCTACCCTCCATCCTCTGACCCTCCTTGAGATGCAATGCCCCCTCCTCTGAGCCCGCGGCATCGCTGAGCCTGCCTCTTGTGATCTTCCTGAGCCGCTCCAGCACCACCGCTTCCCCCGGTGAGCATTAGGATTAAGACACACTAGGATAATAAGACGGACCCTCCTTTTAACATTAAAAATTATTTTTCCCATTTTCCTCCTGTAAATTTGGGGTGCGTCTTATAATTTGGTGCGTCTTAAAAAAGAATTGAGAAATGATTGATTGCTCTCAGTGAGAGAAACAAAATTAAAATTAAGTGGAGGATACCAGAATGTACCGCAGAACTTTGTTCTTTTAACTTAAAAAGGAAAATACGGTAATTTCTTCTGTAGGTAACATATATATATATATATATATATATATATATATATATATATATATATATATATATATATATATTACCTATCTATCCATTAGTTACCTATGCCTATATGTTTGTGTCTATCTATCCATCCATCTATCCACCTATCATGTATCTATGTAGGTATCAATCCATCTATCTATCTATCTTTCCAGTGATGTAACAAAGATTGAGGGCCCCAATGCAAAACCTCCAACAGGGCCCTTAACTATCATGGGTCATTAATAGTATTAGTCTTCTAAAATAGGCCAATGAGACTTAAACCTGAGTGTGAATATATCCCCTGCACAATGTATTTACACCACTCTTTCTTCTCTCTTCCTCATTCTTTTTTTTCGTATTCCATGCTTTAACTCCTACTAATACTTCCCTTAACGATCCAACAAATTTAAATGTAGTCAAGTGACATCTCGTCAAAGGTTTCCTTATCCTGGAGGGTTTCGCCTAAACGAGCATCATGAGACAACAACAGCAATAATGATTCTTTAATATTGGATCATTACATCTTTTACTAGTACTGAGTGACTCAAGGGTGAGCAGTATTAGCAATACTAAGGTTATCTTTTAAAAGAAAATATATGTTGTGTGTTTAAATGTAAAGATTACTGTATAAACACCTTTATATACAATTGTTTGTATTATTTATTTACTTCAAAATGAAGTTAAGTGACTTTCTAAATTGTCTTCATTACAAATGTTTCACCATTTGCTGCTGCAGATCAATAAGTCTGGGCTGAGTGCTTTGCAGGTTCATCCAACTTCTGCTCCAGTCGGCTCTCTGCTCTTCTCTTCTTCCTCTCTTCTCTTTTCTTCCTCCTCTCTTCTTGCTCTCTTCTCCTCTTTTCTTTCCCTCTTCTCTTCTTCCTCCCTTCTTGTCTTCCTCTTGCCTCTTCTTCCTCTCATCTCCTCTTCTCTGCCTCTCTGCTCTACTTCATCTCTTTTCTTCCTTTCTTCTCTTCTTTCTCTTCTCTTCTTTCCCTCTTCTCTTCTTTCTCTCTTCTCTTCTTTCTCTCTTCTCTTCTTTCTCTCTTCTCTTCTTTCTCTCTTCTCTTTTTTCTCTCTTCTCTTCTTTCTCTCGTCTCTTCTTTCTCTCGTCTCTTCTTTCTCTCGTCTCTTCTTTCTCTCTTCTCTTCTTTCTCTCTTCTCTTCTTTCTCTCTTCTCTTCCTCCTCTCTTCTCTTCTTCCGTTCCTCTCGTCTTTCGCTCTCTCTTCTTTCTTTTTTCTTCCTATCTTCTCTTCTTCCTATCTACTCTTCTTCTTTGCTCTTATCATCTTAAACTCTTATCTTCTTTCTCTCTTCTCTTCGTCCTATCTTCTCTTCTTCATCTCTTCTCTTCTTCTCTACTCTTCTTTTTCTCTTCTCTTTTTCTTCTCTATTTTTCTTTCTCTCTTTCGTCGGTGTGACGCTATTTTCACATGTTGTGTTTTTGTAGCATTTTTTTATGCAAATTAAAAGCTGCTTTTTACATTACCAGCAAAAGCTATGAGATTTCAGAAATCTCATGCTCACAATTGCTTTTTTTTCTGACTGAATTGGAAAACAAGGGATTGCAGTGTAACTGGTTCTTTACTCATGGTGATGCTTGCTACCCGATCAAGGCTGGTCCTCACCACTGGTCCCCTTAGTCCCAGTGCCGGTGTGGTAACCTGGTGCCTTCTTTCCCCTGCACCTGTCTCTGATTGGTGGGTCCCCATGGCTTGGAGCGTCTGGGGTCTCCCTCTTGGTAGTCTTTCAGTCTTAGTCCATACGGTGGGCAGTTTGAACCCTGTAGGATTGGTGCTCTGTTCCAGTCCCTGGTTCTCCCATCACTGCTGGTGCCCCGGACTTTACGGTCAGTGAGATCCTGGATGGTCCCCTCACCGTACTGATTTTATCAGGTCTGCCTGGAGCGTTTGCCTGACCTAGGGCTCTGCACCCCGTCAGTGCTATGGTTCCGAGAGTACTCCACCATACTCCTTTGGCAACCACACGCCTGTGCCTGACAGGTCACAGTTACACACTCCCGTCAGTACGGTTACGTCCGCCTCATTTCACTTCTACTTACTGACTGTCTGACCCCTCCTCCCTGGTTGTCGTTCAGTGGACTGGATCGGTTCCACCCCTAAGTGGCCATCCATTGGGTCCAACCCTAGCCTGTCACCAGTCCTTGGGGAAGGGAAAAACAGGGATTATATGTGTGTTTTGGTGTTACCGCCACTGGTCTTTTGGGTCCTTGGGGTAGGCCCTGCATCTTTGACAGGATGCAGTTCCTTGTAGCTCCAGATGGCTTCAAGGGCGCTACACTGCTCTCTGGTCCGGCACCTCCTCCATCTTGTGTGATCGCCATACTCCTTCTTCACAGGGCCATGTAGATGACGTGTCCTACGTCATCCACCCAAGCTGGCATTGCAGTCTTGCACTGGCACACTTTGATCTGTCCTGTTGAGGGCAGAGCAAAGTACTGTAATGCGCAGATGCAAGGAAAGATCAAAGACCACTCGAGCATGCGCACTACAATACTATTATCTGCCCTCAGCCGGGCAGAGAGAAGTGTGCATGCACAGGACCTCAATGCTGGCCTGTGAGGATGACGTTGGACACGTCATCCACATCGGCCTTTGAAGAAGGAGGACGGCGATCAAATAAGATGGAGGAGGCACCTAGGTGAGTATAATAAAGGGTTTTTTACGTTATACACAGTGGCCTGGGCCCTTATATAAAGTATTCTAGTATGCTGTATACAAGAGCTCACTGGTGGTGGCTACAGCTTATAGTCGCCAAATTAGGTGACAGGTTCCCTTTAAAGTGGCCTCTCTAGTCCTCAGTATACAGTACAGATGAAACGTTTGGCCACACCTTCTCATCTCTAGAACAACTGTTAAGAGGAGACTTTGTGCAGCAGGCCTTCATGGTAAAATAGCTGCTAGGAAACCACTGCTAAGGACAGGCAACAAGCAGAAGAGACTTGTTTGGGCTAAAGAACACAAGGAATGGACATGAGACCAGTGGAAATCTGTGCTTTGGTCTGAAGTGTCCAAATTTGAGATCTTTGGATCCAACCACCGTGTCTTTGTAGAAAAGGTGAACGGATGGACTCTACATGCCTGGTTCCTACCGTGAAGCATGGAGGAGGAGGTGTGATGGTGTGGGGGTGCTTTGCTGGTGACACTGTTGAGGATTTATTCAAAATTGAAGGCATACAGAACCAGCATGGCTACCACAGCATCTTGCAGCGGCGTGCTATTTCATCCGGTTTGCGTTTAGTTGGACAATCATTTATTTTTAAACAGGACAATGACCCCAAACACACCTCCAGGCTATGTAAGGATGACCTGGTCTCCACAGTCACCAGACCTGAACCCAATCGAGATGGTTTGGGGTGAGCTGGACCGCAGAGTGAAGGCATAAGGGCCAACAAGTGCTAAGCATCTCTGGGAACTCCTTCAAGACTGTTGGAAAACCATTTCCGGTGACTACCTCTTGAAGCTCATCAAGAGAATGCCAAGAGTGTGCAAAGCAGTAATCAAAAGCAAAAGGTGGCTACTTTGAAAAACCTAGAATATAAGACATATTTTCAGTTGTTTCACACTTTTTTAAGTATTTCATTCCAAATGTTTTAATTCACAGTTTTGATGCCTTCAATGTGAATCTACAATTTTCAGAGTCATGAAAATAAAGAAAACTCATTGAATGAGGTGTGTCCAAACTTTTGGTCTGTACTGTACATATAGAGGGTAATTGGATAACAAGAGAACATAGCCTTTAATAAAAAAAAAGAAAGGAAAAAAATACAATGAAACAACAAAAAAAAAGCTAGACACCGATGAGGACATAACTTCCGAAACTGCAACGTATAACTTGTCACAAACTTCCTACAAGAATTCTCCGCTCCTTTCCTACTGGGAGCCATAACTATTTCCAGATAAACAAATTTAGTGAGTCCAAAATTCCTGACCTGATAAACTTACCTATAAAGTTGACACAAGGAGCAGGAGATTAGAGCGCTAATACACAGTGAGATATATACAGTGAGATAAGGAGACCACAAGTCCTAAATCACATCCGGCTCATGTTGTAAACTTTTGGAATCCTACCACCAGAGCCCGACAACAGCGAGGCCGATAGATAATACCGGTGTAGCTGATTAGAGAGATTACTTACTATAAAGGCCAAAAATTTCTGCTCATGTGTGGGTGGCCAAGAGGTAAAGGACCAAAGCATAACTTAAGGATGTGACCTGGATTAACCCGACCTCTAGATAGACCTTTACTATTAAACAAATACTACCACCACCCTTCACCACCTCGTCAGTGATATGATATCTGTGCTATGTAAGGTACAAATACTAAAGGCCAAAACAGGGAATCGTTCTTCAAACAGTAGATGTCATTGATTAACTTCGTGGTAAAGGACATGTTCCCTATGGAAATAACTTTTCTTACAAGCAAATCTTGGTTTAGAATTCTTGTTTTTTTAGAGACCACTTCCAAATTTTCAGTTTTTCAGATTTTTTCCTTTATAGGTATATTTTTGAGTAAGGGTACTTTCACACTTGCGTTGTTATCCTTCCGTTACAATCCGCCCTTTTGGAATACAGCGGAATCCGTTAACAGATTCCGCTGTTTCCCATAGACTTGTATGGTTGACGGATTGTGCCAAAAGGACCTGCGTTGCTTCCGCTGGGCGACGCTCCGTTGCTTCCTCCCAGCGGGAGAAACGCAGCATGTAACGTTGTTTTGAGCAGCGGAATCCTCAGGATTTCACTGCGCATGCTCTTTTTTTTTTTTTAAAATCACAAACTTTATTTTGTCTCGCGGTGGCCGAACATTTAGCTGAGCGCCTGGCCGCCGGCAAGTGACAGCGCTCAGCTGAGCGCCCGCCTGCCGGCATGCCCGGCCGCCGGAAAGTGACAGCGCTCAGCTCAGCGACCGGCCACCAGCTATCGAGAGTGATCAGCTGATCGTTCACAATAGTCTGCTGCCGGTAAAACTGTAAAAAATAAAAAAAAAAATTAAAAAAAAATAGCTTTCTGTTGTTTTGTACGATCCGTAGCATCCGTTGTGCCACTATATGCAACGCATCCGTTGCATCCGTAACACAACGCAATGCTACGGAAGCCGTCCAACGCAAGTGTGAAACTAGCCTAAAATGTAAATTGTTCTTTTATTCTATAAAGTAAAAAACGAACCAAGTTCAGCTCACCCCTTCAGGCGTGTTCCTTGAATCTCCTGCCGCTCGGATACACAGGTACCGTCACCTGTTGGAATCATAGAAGAAGAAGGAAAATCCGGCGAATGTGGGGTATAACGATCGCCACTCAGGGTAAAATTCCAGCTCTTTTATTCACGTAAAAAAACAAAAAACTGAGCTGTGACAAAATGTTCAATAAACATGCAACATTACAAGCATGTGAATTGCAGCCTCAAGACTAGAAAAAAACCAAGGAGAAAATTGTAGAAAAAATACCCTGACTATAAATAAATAAATTGCAAGTGCTTAATAAACAGGGTACTTAGTATATACATTTTTGCAAAAAGGTAAGAAGCTGTCTCACCTCGTCACGGTGTACCCATCTGAGACAGTCCCTAACCTACTAAAGTTAAAAACATATTTTGTACCTGACTGGTGTCATGTCAAAACTTCAATATGGATGGTAAAGTGGTTAGCTGGGTCCCAGATTAAATACACAGCAAAAAGTGAGAAGCAGGTAATTGTTCAGCCTCAGTATCAGGAGGGCTGCACCCCCAACTTGCATTAAAGCAAGATAACAGACAAAAAAAACAAAAAACTGAGCTGTGACAAAATGTTCAATAAACATGCAACATTACAAGCATGTGAATTGCAGCCTCAAGACTAGAAAAAAACCAAGGAGAAAATTGTAGAAAAAATACCCTGACTATAAATAAATAAATTGCAAGTGCTTAATAAACAGGGTACTTAGTATATACATTTTTGCAAAAAGGTAAGAAGCTGTCTCACCTCGTCACGGTGTACCCATCTGAGACAGTCCCTAACCTACTAAAGTTAAAAACATATTTTGTACCTGACTGGTGTCATGTCAAAACTTCAATATGGATGGTAAAGTGGTTAGCTGGGTCCCAGATTAAATACACAGCAAAAAGTGAGAAGCAGGTAATTGTTCAGCCTCAGTATCAGGAGGGCTGCACCCCCAACTTGCATTAAAGCAAGATAACAGACAAAAAAAACAAAAAACTGAGCTGTGACAAAATGTTCAATAAACATGCAACATTACAAGCATGTGAATTGCAGCCTCAATTGTAATGTAATGTTGCATGTTTATTGAACATTTTGTCACAGCTCAGTTTTTTGTTTTTTTTTGTCTGTTATCTTGCTTTAATGCAAGTTGGGGGTGCAGCCCTCCTGATACTGAGGCTGAACAATTACCTGCTTCTCACTTTTTGCTGTGTATTTAATCTGGGACCCAGCTAACCACTTTACCATCCATATTGAAGTTTTGACATGACACCAGTCAGGTACAAAATATGTTTTTAACTTTAGTAGGTTAGGGACTGTCTCAGATGGGTACACCGTGACGAGGTGAGACAGCTTCTTACCTTTTTGCAAAAATGTATATACTAAGTACCCTGTTTATTAAGCACTTGCAATTTATTTATTTATAGTCAGGGTATTTTTTCTACAATTTTCTCCTTGGTTTTTTTCTAGTCTTGAGGCTGCAATTCACATGCTTGTAATGTTGCATGTTTATTGAACATTTTGTCACAGCTCAGTTTTTTGTTTTTTTTTTGTCTGTTATCTTGCTTTAATGCAAGTTGGGGGTGCAGCCCTCCTGATACTGAGGCTGAACAATTACCTGCTTCTCACTTTTTGCTGTGTATTTAATCTGGGACCCAGCTAACCACTTTACCATCCATATTGAAGTTTTGACATGACACCAGTCAGGTACAAAATGTTTTTAACTTTAGTAGGTTAGGGACTGTCTCAGATGGGTACACCGTGACGAGGTGAGACAGCTTCTTACCTTTTTGCAAAAATGTATATACTAAGTACCCTGTTTATTAAGCACTTGCAATTTATTTATTTATAGTCAGGATATTTTTTCTACAATTTTCTCCTTGGTTTTTTTCTATTCTTGAGGCTGCAATTCACATGCTTGTAATGTTGCATGTTTATTGAACATTTTGTCACAGCTCAGTTTTTTGTTTTTTTTTGTCTGTTATCTTGCTTTAATGCAAGTTGGGGGTGCAGCCCTCCTGATACTGAGGCTGAACAATTACCTGCTTCTCACTTTTTGCTGTGTATTTAATCTGGGACCCAGCTAACCACTTTACCATCCATATTGAAGTTTTGACATGACACCAGTCAGGTACAAAATATGTTTTTAACTTTAGTAGGTTAGGGACTGTCTCAGATGGGTACACCGTGACGAGGTGAGACAGCTTCTTACCTTTTTGCAAAAATGTATATACTAAGTACCCTGTTTATTAAGCACTTGCAATTTATTTATTTATAGTCAGGGTATTTTTTCTACAATTTTCTCCTTGGTTTTTTTCTTTTATTCACGTGCAGTGGTAAAAATATACAGCATGTGTACCGCCCCGCTCTCAGCAGCAGAGCTGCTCGGATCTGGTCCTTCTGTGTGTGGCTCAAGAGTCTCTGGAACCGGGGGGTCTCGCGGTCACTTCAATCAAAAAGGGCGTTATGGTGGTGGATGTAGGACGTATATGTACGGGCTGAGCTGTATTAAGTTTGTGACGCCACCCACGGTGTGTGGTGAGGTTGGACACCACAACTGCAGTTACGGGGGCACCCTGGGGAGATGTTGTGCAGCAAGTTGTTAACCCCTCCGTGGGCAGGGATGGTGGCCCAAACGTTGGGTTTTTCATGCAGGGAGATGGGCGACCGCAGGGTGCTGGTGTACTGACTATTGAAGGAAACACATGAGTCTCTGGTAAACCAAGGTGATGGTGGTCGGTGCCCGCAGCCGGCTGCGTTCTGGTCCACCACCCAGCTGGTGGTCTCTGTCTTTCTCCTGCACCTTTGTGAAATGGTGGACTGCCTGTGCTTGAAACTTCAGGAGTCCGCTCCCGGCTGGATATGGCCTAAGGAGTCCGCAGACGCTGGCCCGTGGGATCTCTGAGCCTTGGCGGTGGCCTTTTTATACCCCTCGGTGGGCTGTTGTCTTCTAATAGGGACTTTGGGTGGGACAGGACTTCTAGTCCTGGCCTCAATCAGTTAATTAACCAGCCCCCAGTAGCTTCTGGACCTAGCTTCAGGGTCCGAGTACACCCCTGTGTGCTCCAGTTTCCGAGACGGTTCCCCAGGTCGGTACCGGCAGGCCACTACCCTGCCCCAGTCCACCTCGGTTCCACCGAGCCGTCTTCCCGGCTCCTGCAGACGGAGACCGCCGTCTGCGTCCTAGCCAATGGAACCAGGGCTCCTACCCTGGCGCCGTTCAATTTGGGGTATTCGCCTCTGCTGGAGCTGCACACAGCTCCAGCCCGCACTCCTCTCCAACTTGAACTCTAACACTAGACTCAACTGACTGCTTTCCCGCCCCCGGGCTGTCTAGACTCCTTGGTGGGTGTCTTCCAACCGCCTGGTTCCGCCCCCTGGTGTGTCTATCAGGCCCTGAGGGGGGTGACTAGGGTTTTAAAGGTTGGCTGATGTTACCTGTGAGGGAATGGTGTAGTGCAGGGGCCTATTTGTGACTACCTGGCCCGGCCAGGGCGTCACACATGTAAAACATAATTCATGCACAGCTTCCAAAGTGCAGTAAAAATTTGACAGTTGCAACACGTTTCGGCTACATATTATAGCCTTTGTCAAGTGACAATGTCTCCGAATTTCCAAGCAATAAATTTTGTATTCATTTTCTGAAAATGAGAAATGGTCAAAATAACAAAAAAATGCATTGCTTTCAGACCTCAAATAATGCAAAGAAAACAAGTTCAGTTAGAAACAACAATACAAATGTTTTACCTCAGGAAGAGTTCAGAAATCAATATTTTGTGGAATAAGCATGATTTTTAATCACAGCTTTCATGCGTCTTGGCATGCTTTCCACCAGTCTTTCACATAATGTAAGCAGTTCTTCTTTGTTTGATGGCTTGTGACTATCCATCTTCCTCTTGATTACATTCCAGAGGTTTTCAATGGGGTTCAGGTCAGTAGATTGGGCTGGCCATGACAGGGTTTTGATGTGGTGGTCCTTCATCCACACATTGATTGACCTAGCTTTGTGGCATGGCGCATTGTCCTGCTGGAAAACCCAGTCCTCAGAGTTGGGAACATTGCCTGAGCAGAAGGAAGCAACTGTTTATCCAGGATAACTTTGTATGCAGCTTGATTCATATGTCCTTTGCAAACATTAACCTGCCCAATTCCTGCATTGCTGAAGCATCCCCAGATCATCACCGATCCTCCACCAAATTTCACAGTGGGTGCAAGACACTGCGGCTTGTACGCCTCTCCAGGTCCCCATCTAACCATTAGACGACCAAGTGTTGGGCGAAGCTGAAAATTAGGTAAAGAAAATTCTAGGGCCCAGCTTTCCTGAAGTCAATTACATCAAGAAGAGAAGTAGATTGAAGATAATTCACTGTCTGGCGTTATTTTAGATCTTTGATTTATAATACTGTTTTTGTATTTTTTAAAAAAAGGGATGCTATTTCTCCCCTGGCACTAATATCTGGTACAGCTGCTACTTATGTCTCTGATCTTTAAAGGGAATCCATCACCAGGCTTTTTCTCTCCGATCTGAGAGCAGCATTATGTAGGGGCAGGGACCCTGATTTCAGTGATGTGTCACTTATTGTGCTGCTTGGTAATATGTAGAATGGCAGGGGAGGTAGTTGTGGGTGAGGGATTGACTCCTAATGCCTGGGCACGCTACATGAAATACCTGGTAGTGGATGGGCATGTTGACTTTCACTGTGCCGGTTAGGAAGCCATGTAGGCCGCATCTTGTCTCTGACGTCAGCTGGCCAGGACCGGTTGATAATTCACACCCCCAAGGACGCCAACAGTTCACTTTAAACCACAACTCTTTACTATACGGCTCATTTTATTTCACAACTTCACATTCCAGATAGCGGACACATACCTTCCAGCACGTTACAGTTTTACTTAGCATTAGCAGACACTGATAAACTTCCCTGTGAGTTGCGTCACATGTACCATAGATGGTGAGTCCCAGTGCAACCCAGTCCAGCGTTACAGAGTACACCGTGATGGTCACCTTCCTTTCCTGCAGTCCCACGTCCATTCTCCTTAGGGGTCCCATAATGACTGGAGTAAATGTTTGTGCACCCGGGCGTCTAGTGGGAAACCGTTCGCTTGGTTGACTACATTCACATGACTAATGCCTGCTTTACACGCTTCAATAGATCTTTCAATCCGTCGTCGGGGTCAAGTTGTAAGTGATGCACATCCGGCATCGTTCGTGACGTATTTGCGTGTGACACCTACGTGCGATCAAGATTGAACGCAAATACGGTGATCGCAAACACGTCGTTCATTCCTCATATATTGAACGTTTGGTTGTACGAAACTAGTCAATTGAAACGTGTGACAACCATCATACGGTTTTGCAAATCCAACTTTTATATGTCAGAAGCTGTGCGGGTGTGTTGTTGAACGTCAAGTTTTTACGCCCATATCCATACATTTAAATAATCGCACTTGCGTTACGGCTTAATCT
This sequence comes from Anomaloglossus baeobatrachus, assembly GCF_048569485.1. NCBI lineage: Eukaryota > Metazoa > Chordata > Amphibia > Anura > Aromobatidae > Anomaloglossus > Anomaloglossus baeobatrachus. Next base: position 632,591,527 of record NC_134355.1, read on the forward strand.
CTCTTTACATGGCATCCTGCAATGCCTTGAAACACTGCCATAATTCATAAACATTATTAAAATCAAGCCATTACCTAGCAAGTTACAAAAACAAGAATGACAATTAAAGGGGAAAAAAAAAATTGCAATTTTAACGCACGTGCGATATTTTTATAGTGGGTTTCCAGATTAAACATGCATTGCAAGCCTTTAATAGTCTTGAATGCAACGCGCATAGTTCTGGTGTATTTTATAAAACAAAAAAATAACGTAATTGCGTCAATTGATGGTTGTAATTTAATTTAAAAAAAAGGGTGCACAATGCATACGTCAGAAAACACATGATCTAAAAGATCGCACACAATATTGATCAATTACAAAAAGACTACTAACGCACATGTGACAGCAAATAAACGATCTACGTGCGATGTCATTAAATCGCATATGCGACCTGGGCGTGTCACATCGCATACGAGATCGCACACCTAATTGTAAGGGGTAAAGCTGGCTTTAGTGGCATAACCAATACAGTCCTGCACCAGTAAAAGTCACCCTGTACTTTGAAGACTTTAGCGGCCTGTCTGTTAGGGTTCCATCCTCTAGATTTTTACATAGTTACATACAGTTAGGTCCAGAAATATTTGGACAGTGACACAATTTTGGCGAGTTGGGCTCTGCATGCCACCACATTGGATTTGAAATAAAACCTTTACAACAGAATTCAAGTGCAGATTGTAACGTTTAATTTGAAGGTTTGAACAAAAATATCTGATAGAAATTGTAGGAATTGTACACATTTCTTTACAAACACTCCACATTTTAGGAGGTCAAAAGTAATTGGACAAATAAACCAAACCCAAACAAAATATTTTTATTTTCAATATTTTGTTGCGAATCCTTTGGAGGCAATCACTGCCTTAAGTCTGGAACCCATGGACATCACCAAACGCTGGGTTTCCTTCTTCTTAATGCTTTGCCAGGCCTTTACAGCCGCAGCCTTCAGGTCTTGCTTGTTTGTGGGTCTTTCCGTCTTAAGTCTGGATTTGAGCAAGTGAAATGCATGCTCAATTGGGTTAAGATCTGGTGATTGACTTGGTCATTGCAGAATGTTCCACTTTTTTGCACTCATGAACTCCTGGGTAGGTTTGGCTGTATGCTTGGGGTCATTGTCCATCTGTACTATGAAGCGCCGTCCGATCAACTTTGCGGCATTTGGCTGAATCTGGGCTGAAAGTATATCCCGGTACACTTCAGAATTCATCCGGCTACTCTTGTCTGCTGTTATGTCATCAATAAACACAAGTGACCCAGTGCCATTGAAAGCCATGCATGCCCATGCCATCACGTTGCCTCCACCATGTTTTACAGAGGATGTGGTGTGCCTTGGATCATGTGCCATTCCCTTTCTTCTCCAAACTTTTTTCTTCTCATCATTCTGGTACAGGTTGATCTTGGTCTCATCTGTCCATAGAATACTTTTCCAGAACTGAGCTGGCTTCATGAGGTGTTTTTCAGCAAATTTAACTCTGGCCTGTCTATTTTTGGAATTGATGAATGGTTTGCATCTAGATGTGAACCCTTTGTATTTACTTTCATGGAGTCTTCTCTTTACTGTTGACTTAGAGACAGATACACCTACTTCACTGAGAGTGTTCTGGACTTCAGTTGATGTTGTGAACGGGTTCTTCTTCACCAAAGAAAGTATGCGGCGATCATCCACCACTGTTGTCATCCGTGGATGCCCAGGCCTTTTTGAGTTCCCAAGCTCACCAGTCAATTCCTTTTTTCTCAGAATGTACCCGACTGTTGATTTTGCTACTCCAAGCATGTCTGCTATCTCTCTGATGGATTTTTTCTTTTTTTTCAGCCTCAGGATGTTCTGCTTCACCTCAATTGAGAGTTCCTTAGACCGCATGTTGTCTGGTTACAGCAACAGCTTCCAAATGCAAAACCACACACCTGTAATCAACCCCAGACCTTTTAACTACTTCATTGATTACAGGTTAACGAGGGAGACGCCTTCAGAGTTAATTGCAGCCCTTAGAGTCCCTTGTCCAATTACTTTTGGTCCCTTGAAAAAGAGGAGGCTATGCATTACAGAGCTATGATTCCTAAACCCTTTCTCCGATTTAGATGTGAAAACTCTCATATTGCAGCTGGGAGTGTGCACTTTCAGCCCATATTATATATATAATTGTATTTCTGAACATGTTTTTGTAAACAGCTAAAATAACAAAACTTGTGTCACTGTCCAAAAACGGTGATCATTGACACGTCGCTCCTTTCCTTAATATCGATGCTGCTGCAGGTACGATGTTGTTCGTCAATCCTGCGGCCGCACACATTGCTATGTGTGACACCGCAGGAACGAGGAACATCTCCTTACCTGCGTCCACCGGCAATGAGGAAGGAAGGAGGTGGGCGGCATGTTTCGGCAGCTCATCTCCGCCCCTCCGCTTCCGCTTCTATTGGCCGGCCGCTGTGTGACGCTGCAGTGACGTCGCTATGACGCCGAACGCACCTCCCCCTTGAGAGAGGGATTGTTTGGCGGTCACAGTGAAGTCGCTGACAAGGTATGTGCGTGTGACGCTGCGTAGCGATAATGTCTGCTACGGCAGCGATCACCAAATGTTGCACGAGCGACGGGGGCGGGTGCTATCGCTAGCAATGTCGCAGCGTGTAAAGCACCCTTAAGAACAGTGATGTACCACAATGTCCATGTGTTGTGCATGCAGAGGGTCACACATGATGATATATACACTATATGGACAATGGACAAAAATATTGGGACACACATCTTAAGTAGTGAATTCAAGTTTTTTATTTAGTCCTATTGCCCCTGACAGTGTTACATCTCTGGTCTCCATATACTTTCTGCCAGGTAGTCCTCTATATTAATGAGTTCTATATAAAGTCACCCTCTACCACTGATTTCTGCCTATGCACAGTGTACACAGAAAGCTGTCAATGAGGTGAGGATGAGGATAAACAGAGTTCTGGATTCAGAGAATGAATTGTATCAAAACTACAACCAACAGCTCATTAAGTGATAACATGACTGAAATCAGGGTCTCTGTCCCTAAATAATGCTGCTCTCAAATGGGGAGCAAAACCCTGGTGATGGACTCCCTTTAAAGATCATGCCCCTACATCATGCTGCTCTAAAAGGGAGTAGCAAAATATGGTAAAAACATGTCAATAAGATTAATCCCCCAAATGTTCATATAAGGGAATACAGGTCTTTGAAATGTAAATTGTTTGACACCTTTCTATCTTTTATCTGTTTCTGCAGTGTAATGTAATTAGCAATTTCATTCAAATACAAATGAGGCTTTAAATTCTCCAGGCCTGACAAAGCACTTCCTGAATCTCTGTCTCCTGAGCATTTATCCTGCCTAGTACTGCCCTCTTTTCCTTGCTTGACAGCTCACTGACTATGTGACATAAGGTAGGAGACAAGCAAATCAGACTGTGAGCTGTCAATCAAACTAAAGAGGCTGGTGCTGGCTGGGCAAGCAACCCTGGAGGCAGTGGCTCCTTAAGTGCTCAGTCACGCCCAGAGCACTTAACACCTCATTTTAATATAAATGAAAATGTTTATTACTTGAGAGTGCAGCAACAGATAAAAGGTTTAAAGGTGTAATGAAATTGGCATTGCAAGCTCCCACATTCCTATAAATGTGGTTTGGAGGGTTGATTGTACTGAAAGACTCAGTATAAAATAATGCCATTGCTCATAAACAAGGCAAAAGAGGCTGGTGCTGGCTGGGCAAACAATTTCGGGATGCAGTGGCTCCTTAAGTGCTTGGTCTCGCCCACAGCGCTTAACACCTCATTTGCATATAAATGAAAACGCTTATTACTCAAGAATGCAGCAGCAGATAAAAGGTTTAAAGGTGTAATGGAATTTAAATTTCAAACTCCTACTTTCCTATAAGTGTGGTTTAGGAGGGTTGATTGTACTGACAGAGTCAGTTTAAAATAATGCCATATCTATTATATGGTCCATAGCAGGTTTTAGGCCTCTCTCACATGTCCGTGAAAATCACGCACGTTTTTCACGGACGTGTCATATGTGCGTATTGCCCTCCGTGAGTTGTGTTGATGGAACACGTGTGTTCTCCGTGTCTTATCCGTGATAACACACGGAGAACGGGAACTTTCTGCTCACCTGTCCCTGGCGTCGCTGTCCGTGGTGCTGATCTTCGGTCCCCGGTCCTGCCGACTCCCCGCTGCTGCTGCTTCCGGCCGCAGTGAAGTGAATATGCAATGAGCGGCGATCGGAAGCGAGTGACAGCAGCGGCAGAGACAGGAGGGCTGGAGAAGGTGAGTAAAGATTTTTTTTTCTTTTTCTCAGACACGTGTGTTTTTTCCGGTGCGTGTCACACGGATCACCTCCGTGAGGTCCGTTTGCGTTCCATGTGACCCATTTGCGTTCCGTGTGACACCCTTGATGCCGGAGAAAAATGGACATGTCTACGGGTGGAGCACACGGGCTCATATATTCTCCACACGGACACACGGTCCATGGCAGAACACGCACGTGAGCGCAGACCCATTTATTTTAATGGGTCTACGTGTGCCAGTGTCTCCGGTACGTGAGGAAACTGACCAAACACGTACCGGAGACACGGACGTGTGAAGGAGACCTAACATGCAGTCCTATGTAAATTGTCAGATAACATCCCCTACCTGATCTCATATTGAGTTGGGACAGATGACAAATTCAGTTCTGCTACATCTGCAAAGGGTTATCCTCATCAGTGATCAGGTCTCATTGTCTACCATTGTTACGAATGACAACATAAGATTGATTGGCCTCCATTGCCTGTGGCTTAGTGTGTGTCCTCTCCCTGGGGACACTGGCCGAAATCACAGTCAGCCACAAAATAACCAACGCAATCTATCATAACACAACGGTTGCACGGCACAAGAGGTCTCAAAATATAAACCCCCTATGAGCGGAACGGATGAAACTTCAATTACTGAGATGTTCTGCGCAACAGGCCAGGCCATTCGCCAGTGACAAAGTTCTGCAACCGTCATTGGAAGTCATTGTACGGCCATGAAAAGGGGAGATGTTGCTCGGCAGATGGAGATCTGCGTGTGGAAAAAACAGGTAGATGACATCACGCGATGTGACAAAACTTTCAACATCGACCATTAATTCCTGGGTAAATAATATCCAGTGCCTGATCTTGCATCAACAGTATCAGCGAGACATCTGCTCTGCATCCATTGTGCTAGGCTACACCATGGCTCGCGGAGCATGACGTAACAATGGATGACAGCTCCATCTACAGGACGCATGTGGAAATAACAATGGCTTTTTTGTTCTACTGTACATACCACCAATAAAAGAAACATTAAAATATAGAGTGGCGGATACATTTTAGGGTTTTGTTCACAAGAGTGTCGTCTTTTAGATTTTAGATTTTATTACCATCAGGACTTCATTTTCATGGAAATAAAACATCTTCCAAATGCAAAAAATCCACTTCTCGCATTAGTTGACCATTCAGATTGAATTCATTGAGCAAACAAAAAAAAAGCGCCATATACTGAATAAATAATAAGTATCTAAATAATACCATCTTAGGCCCGTTTCACACGTCAGTGAAAAACAGTGACGTTTTTCACTGGCGTGTAAAACACGCACATGTCCCTGCGTGTGCCGTGATTCATGGCACACGTGGGTTGTCTAAGTGCAATCCGGGCTCCGTTCTCCGTGGCCCGTGATTGCACTTAGAGATTAACTCACCTGTGCCCGCTCCCGCTCTCCATGGTGCTGATCGCTCCTGCGGTGCAGCATCCGGCCGGCGCTGACCCCCGCAGCAGCTCCTTCTGGGTCGGCTGTGTCGTGCATCATTAATACGCGCGACAGTAATGAGCCGGCTTAGAAGCAGCCGGCAGAACGGGCTGCAGAGGACATCGCTGGACGCCGGGTGAGTTAAAATGTTTATTATTTTAAATGCACGTTTTTTTCTGGCACGTGTTTCACGGATCACACCACTGCGTGGTCCGTGGAACATCAGTGATGCCAGAAAAAAATGGACATGTCTCCGTGCAGCAATCACGCACACGCGGGTACGCCGCATGGAGACACGTGCAGTGAAAAATCACTAACGTGTGAGCAGACCCATTCATTATAATGGGTCTGCGTATGTCAGTGATTCTGGTACTTTTAAAAAAAAGCACAAACGTACCAGAATCACTGACGTGTGAAAGGGGCCTTAAAGAGCTCTCACAATCCTCTGATTCAGTGGCATCAAGTATTACATTATGGCCTTATTATACTTTTTCAGTTCCTCTCCTCGATGGCCCATTCCTAAATTTTCCCTTCACTATTAGTCAAGTATCTACATAGAGTCAGGTCTAAAGCGAATCTGCCTCCAGATCCCACAAAACAAATGGCATGCATTATTAAATAGATCTCTTAGCATAGATGATGCAGGTATACTTACATTGAAAATCCTGGCCAGAATGTATTTAGAAAGTTTAATATACTCTCCAGCCACCTGCTCTGATTGACAGCTGTCCAGTGTCCCTCCTCCCTGCGGAGGTCTCACCCTGCTCACTACATTCTGCAGGTGTCAGGTAGGCTTGGTGGACTTGGACTGAACACATTTCTACCCATGAAATATCTCGCTCTTTAGCTTGGTTAAAGTGGGCTTTAGACGCTACGATATATCTAACGAGATGTCGGCGGGGTCACGTCGTAAGTGACGCACATCCAGCATCGTTAGTGATATCGTAGCGTGTGACAGCTTTGAATGAGCAGAAATACTCACCTTCTCGTTCATCGCTGACACGTCGCTCATTTTCTAAAAATCAAACGTCCTGTTGTTCATTGTTCCCGAGGCAGCACACATCGCTCCGTGTGACACCCCGGGAACGATGAACTGCAGCTTACCTGCGTCCCGCCGGCGATGCTGAAGGAAGGAGGTGGGCGGGATGTTTACATTCCGCTCATCTCTGCCCCTCCGCTTCTATTGGCCGGCCGCTGTGTGACATCGCGGTGACGCCAAACGTCCCTCCCTCTTCAGGAAGAGGATGTTCGCCGCCCACAGCGAGGTCGTTTGGAAGGTAAGTATGTGTGACAGGGGGTTACAACATTGTGCGACATGGACAAGAAATTGCCCGTGACGCACAAACGATAGGGGCAGGTGCGATCGCAAATGCGATCGCACGAGAAATCGACACATGTAAAGCAGCCTTAATAAAATGCTCGCAATGATGTCAGGACTATAAATCCATTCTGATGTGTTTTCTAAGTAAACATACCAGTCTCAGCAGGGTTACAGAGGATATCCACTACTTGGACAACCCCTAATCATTCCCCTTGTTTGCCCTGTAAAAACAAATAAGCCTATGTAACGCCCTGGCAAAACCAGGTTGTCACAGAGACTGCACAAATCTTCCAGGTACAGGACTCCATCCTCCTTGGCAGTCCAACACAAACCCACACCCAGGTACACAACATCAGCCAGCAAGGCCTAGTCACCCCCCATGACAATAGGGACACACCAGTGGGCGGAGCCAAGCGGATGGTGACGTCCACCTAGGGGTCCTGAGGTGTAATGGGAGGGTACAAGAGAGTTCAGTGGAGACAGCAGTTGAGTGCGGAGAGAGGAAGTGAGAGGAGTGTGGAGAGACAGCGGAGTCAGGGGTTGGAGCTACCGGACTACTGACTAGGTGGCAGCCGGCAGACAGGGCCACAGGCGATGGAGATCCGGTCGCGGGAGACCTTAAGTGGACCGGGGCAGGGTTGTACCCCGCCGGTGTCGACAGCGGGAATCTGGTCCGGAGGCCGTGCACAGTCGGGGTGCCTGGACTCTAGGGCGAGGACTGCTTCAAGCCCCTTGTCAATTAGTCAACAGGGGTCAAGATTCAACATCTTGTCCCACCAGCAAGCCCAGAGAGCGAGACGGAAGCCCAACGAGGGGGATAGGGCTGCGCAATTTCTTCCCATTTCTTAGGGGCAGCATCAAGGTCTAGGTTGCTTGGGTGGGAAAGTGGAAGGACATGGACCCGTTTCCCGTATGTTTGATAAAAATGTTCCGTTTGCAACAGTTCAAGTAATGTGCCTGCCGTAAGGGAAGAAATGAAAAAAAAAATGCTTTTTGAATGTTTCTCAATTGTTTATATCTTTACAGAAAATAAAGCCGGTGATAGACGGGCAACCGGCGGACGGTCTGCATTAAACCAAGGGGGAATGTGACGCCCTGTACACCCCAGGGGTCACAGGTCATTACACTCACCACATACACCCCCACCCCAGTAAGGTACCATCAGTCAACCAAAAGACCTGATTGCCTCCCTCAGAGTCAGACAGGCACACCAGGTGGGCGGAGTCAGGTGGATAAACACGCCCTCCGAGGTGTCTGCTGACTTGAGGCAGGAAAACACAAGTAGATTGAGATAGAGTTTTGGAGAGAGGAGGGAGAGGAGCGCAGTTCTGCTTGGGGCCTTGGTTGGAGCCTAGGACCCCAGATCAGTCAGGCAGGCAGACGGTAGTGGCCGCCTGCAGGAAACCGGGAATACGACCGGCAGAACCGTAAGATACCGGGACAGGGTAGTGGCCTGCCGGAACCGAACCGGGGAGCCAACTGGTTATCGAAGCACCAGGCAGGGTACTCAGACCCCGAACTAGGCTATAAGCCCCCACCATAGTCAAATCAACTGATTGCGGTCTGGACCTCAGGGGTTCAGTCCCACCTAAGTCCCGATTGAAGGCAACAGCCCAACCTGTCTGGATTGGAGCCACCGCCAGAGGCCAGAGATCCAAGGGGCCAGCGTCTGCGGTCAAACGGGCTCCTATGACACATATACGCCGGAGAGCAGGCTACCAGTGCTCAGGCAAAGTAGCCAAGATCACATACAGGTGCAGAAGAAAGGTGGACATTACCAACCGATCTGGAGAAACTGCAGCCGGCTGCGGCACCGTTCGTCACCCCGTTTGGTTTACCAGTGCATTTGTGGTTTAATCGTGAGTACACCAGTGCCCTCGGGCACCACACCGCTCTGCACCGCAACCCTGCGCCCTGCAACCTCACTACCAGGCTCCGGGACACACCGCCCCTACCCACAGAGGGGTTAACACCAAGCTGCGCCACAACACCGCTTCCGGGAGCCCCCGTACCTTCACCGCAGCGGTGGTGCCCACCATCACCACCACCCGAGGGTGGCGTCACGAACTGTACAACACAACTGTCGCGGGCGGAGGAGGGGACGCCACGCTCTCCCTACCGCTCGGGTCCGGCTGGCACTGCGGCCTGCTGCCGCTGCTCGGTGGCTCGAGCGATGGGCCAGATCCCGGGGACTCGAGCGGCGCTCCTCGCCCGTGAGTGAAAGGGGTAGTTTTTGGGTGTTGGGGTGAGTTTATTGTCCATGACGCCACCCACGATTGTGGTGATTTATTAACACCACCGCTGCTCTGTATGGGGATCCCGGGAAGGATGGTATGGAGCAGCCAGTTGTTATGTTGCCCCTCCTTGGGTAGGGGTTGGTGATCCCGGGGCCCAGTGATGAGGTGGGTGATGCAGGGCCTGGTGGGCGCAGGGACGCGGGGGCAGCGCTGTGCCTTGCGGCACTGTGGTACTCACTCAGCCTGAGACGATGACACAGTTCTCGGTAAAACACACGGCTGGAAAGACGGTTCCCACGGACAGCTGCACTTGCTTTCCCCAGTAGGTGACGGTGATGGTCCCTCTGTCCTGCACCTATGTTGATATTGGTTGCGATGGGTTCCCACCGGTAACTTGCTCCCCGGCTTGGATATGGGCCGGAGGAGCCCTACTTTGCCCGCAGGCGCTGGCCCTGAGAAACTGGTGCCCTGGCGGTGGCGGTGTCTCTCCGTTACGGTTGGACTGTTGCCTTCAATCGGGACTTGGTTGTTAGTAGACAGACGTCCCCTTCACTGACGGATTTGGCAAATTATGGCGACTCCTAGCCTTGCCGGGATCCGAGAGGCCCCTGCCCTGGTGCTGACTGTCCTTTGTATACTGCTCCAGACTGCCGGGCCACTACCCGTCCGCGGTCCTTCCAGCAACCTCCGAGCAGTCCCCCTCCAGACTATCACCGCCGTCTGCTGACCTTGCTGTCACTGTCCGGGGCGCACACCCGGACCAACTTCAGGCTTTACTACTGTTTCCTTTTCACTTGACTTCAGCTTCACTCCTCTACCACTTCCCTTCCTTCTACTTTCACTTGCAAACTCTATCTGCTCCTCAACTGAACTGCCTGGTTCTTCCCGCCTCCAGGGCTGTGTACTCCTCGGTGGGCGGAGCCAACCGCCTGGCCCACCCCCTGGTGTGAACATCAGCCTCTGGATGAAGGCAACAAGGATTTTGGTTAGGCTTGGTGTTCCTAACTGGGGTGTAGGGTGTGGTGGTGTTGTGACCTGTGACCCCTGGCTTGCCCAGGGCGTCACACAACCACCCCACAACCCCTGCGTGCACCGCCACTACACCCCTTCCAGAGCGACGTGACACCCGGGGCAGTACAATACCATGAAGTCGAGCTGACTGAGCCCTGTCACCAGATTTGTCCCTTACAAGCTGCGGCCACTAACAATAAACAATTATATATAGCATTTCAGAATACTCTATATAAGTAGCCAAGCTGATCTGTATAACATAAAAAAGTACTAAATTATCCACACATAGGCCTCCATTGCACTTCCGCACATGCACACTTCTCTCTGCCCTGCTGAGGGCAGAGCAAAGTATTGTAATGTGCAGGAGCGGGGAAAGGTCAAAGACCGCCCGTGCATTACAATACTTTGATCTACCCTCAGTAGGGCAGAGAGAAGTGCGCATGCGCAGGAGCGCAATGGAGGCCTCTGTGTGAATGATTTAGGATGCATCATCTACACGGAGCTTGGAAGGAGGATGATGACTGCAAGAAGACTGCCGAACCGAGACCAGGGACGCCCATTGGACCAGGGAAGCCCCACAGGTTAGAATAATAAAAGCTCTTTAGGGACTTATATATAGTATTCTACAATTCAGTATATAAGGGCTCACTGGTGGTGGCTGCAGCTTATATGGGAAAAATATGGTGACAGGTTCCCTTTAATTCAAATGCTATCAAAGATGTTAACCTATAGGAAGTACATTCAGTCTATCTATATGTCCGCTACTTAATGGACCCAAAAATTTCAATATTGGAATGCTTGGCCTTGCTTGTAAAATACTTGTAAGGGAGAGAAGAAAGAGGACTACTCTAACCATAAAAGCTTCCCCTCTACAGGAGAGAGGTAGAAGTAAAGATAACCTTACTGACCATAAGAGCATATGATGCACCCATGGGTTCTAGGGGGTTGCTCGTCACCGGGCCGGTGTATGGGGCTGGGATGTCACAGCAGCTAGGCATGGTTCCGTGACCCCGGCAATGTCAAGAAATGGGGGATGATGATGGGGATAGTAGTTATTTGTGACGCCACCTCTTGAGCAGAGACTCAACAAACGTACCTCCAGTTCATTCAAAACGGTACTGCAAAGCTCTGTTCTCACGGGATCCAAAAATCTCAATCACGGGATATGAGATAACTTTTATTAGAGGTTGCTAAATCAATTAGTGGGACTCCGATCCATCGGCTAGGTCAGTAATCTTTGGCTGCTGGATGGGAGCTCGCAAATCTCTTACCTTCTGAGATCCGCGGCACAACTTTTGATTAGAACGTCATTATGATGTTAGTCACTACTTACGGGTAGTATAGACGGAAGGGTAGTCAGACACTTCGAGGTCAGGAAACAGGAGGACACGACAAGACACAGGGAGTAAGCAGAAATGCAGTCAAGTCACAGGCCAAGGGTTAGAATTCCAGGAGAGTGCGTACTAGATTCAGGGAGCAGAGAGAGACGTGGTCAGGTAACGGTCCAAGGTCAGAAGCAAGGAGGTAACGAACAAGGAGCGGACAGAGAGGAGTCAGAGAATGGTCTGGGGTCAAGAAACTTAGATCAGAATATAAGCACAAACACAAGCCAAGAGCACAACTGCAGAACCAGAGAGTACGACAGGTGAGGTTCTGGGAGAGCATGTTCAGTAATGAAACAGAGCAATTACCAGGAAGGTGGAACACCTGAGTAATCAGCACCTCCCAGAACCTGCATGGAATTTTCTGCTGTCAAACAACCTGTCAGCTAGTGCTCAAAGAAACACAGCAGAGCATCTCCAAATATGCAAGATGCTCAGCACAAATGAAACATGTCACTGCTGGCTTCGTAATTCAGGGAGGCGCGGCAGAGCATCACCTGTGTACAAGATTCTCTGCACAGAGGAATAATGTCACTGCTGGCTATGTAATTCAGGAAGGTGCAGCAGAGCATCACCTGTGTGCAAGATGCTCTGCACAGAGGAATTGAGACAGTCACCATTGCATCGTGACGCACAGATGACATTGTGCCAGCCCCGCTAATCAAAAGCCTCTCGTCCAGAAACCTGAGACTACTGACCTATTCAATGGACCAGAGTCACTGGAATCGATCCAACCATCTTCAGTGATGATAACTAATTTTTGGGAGGGGAATAACCATTTAACTATTGAGGCTCCAACAAGTCCACTAAGGAGAAAATAACTTCTTTGTACAAATAAAGGATTCCGAGTAATTTTGGGATAAGCTCAGCAAATCAAATACATTTGAAATCAAAGTGCAAAAAATGTATTTTGAAAGTGAAGTATGGTCTGAATTAAAATGAAAGCACTTGGATTACCGTTTCATCTATCGAGATACTTTCAAATACTAATTGACTTAAAACTTTGAAGGGATTTGTGGGTAAATACATTGTAATTCTCATCTCATTTATTTCCACGATGGAAGACTTTTTTTTTTCTTAAACTATGAACCAATCTTGAATCATATCCATTAGCACTTTGAGTGTGCAGCTGAAATTAAAGACATCTGTCTGGAGCCTCTGTTCATATAGTACAGATTGCCTTTATTGTAGGAACAACTTCATGGCTTGTTTGAAGCCAAGGCAATTACAGAATGAATGACTTCCTTCACGTCTTCATGCTTCTTAATATTTTCCGTTCCAAATCGATATTTTGTGGGAGCTAAATGACAAACTGGATCTAAAGTTTTAGAAATCACTGTGGGGAACAGTTCATCCAGTTTCCTACATCTTTATAGGGTTCTGCACTTTAAAGGATCTCATAAAGTGATGATATATCACCAGGTTAAGGTTTGACCTCTAAGAACCCTACCGAACATGAAAATGAGGAGAGATACAATGCTACATTCTTAGAATTTGTGGTGGTCCCTGGAGTCAGTAGACCCCCACTGATCATAAAGTGATGGCCTATCCTAGTGATAAACCATCACCTTATGACATGGAAGTTATGTTTTAGCCACATGTCAGTAGTGCTGTCTCGGTTTCCTTTTGGAGGCGTGAAAAACGGGATTTAATCATATCTACTAACAGGGCTGTTGTCACGAACCGGATTGGATGATGGGACTGGGACACTTAAGTTGACCGTCAGACCTCGTACCCTGCACTTCACCTCAGCTCAGAGGTATGCTTGAAGGTACTGAGGTCTGAGTCACAAGTGTGTCCCTGACTCTTGTCCTAGCCGGGATGTAATTCCCCTCCCCACCTCCACCCCAGGGATGAGCCGGGACTGTAAACACAAACCTGACAACTACACACGGACAGGGGAAAGCAACAACTCGTACACACGCCAATCACACACAAAGGAGCCACTAAAAGTGCACAAGTGGAAAAAACATAAAAGGAGAAGTAAAAAGACTACAGGGTAACTTCCATACCATACAACCAGCACACCACAAACTGCTGCAGCAAGCACCAATGCTGAAACCAACAATGCAAATCACAGAGAGAGGGTTTCTCCAGCTCCTTTCTCCTCCTGGCCAAGATTCCAAATGAATGAAAGTAACCGGCACCCTCTACTGGAAGCAGAGGGAATACATAGGACCTGGGAGTGGTACAAACCGGAAACACCTGATCAAGAGTCAGAAGCTGCTGGAAGGTAAAGTGACATTAACCCTCTCCTCCCCAAAGGAAAGGAAAGGGAATACATTTAATCAGCAGAGTGTCGCAAGGTAAAGTGAGACACTGACCCAGAACCTATCACTAAACTCCACAACAGAGAGAAGACCATGACAGCTGTTGACTTCAAGTCACCGTCTGCTCTGTCTTGCACCATTTTCAGGTGTATACACTTTCTGCAGGCGGACAGCCATACGCCAGTCTACTACATGTGGGTGTCCTCCTGCAGAAAGCGTATACGCCCGAATATGGTACAAGACAGAGCACACACAGTGACTTAATCTGCTCCATTACAGTAAGTGGCCCCGTCTGCGTATGCGTCCGAAACCCATTTTGCAGGGAAGTTCGGATGGAAGCTCTGACCAGACCAGTGAACGTATGTAATAATGCAATGTGAAAGGGCCCTTACCCAAAAATTAAAGAACAACTTAATCACTGGGACCCCAGTAATTATGAGATTGGGGTCGTGGACTTAAGAATTGGAATTCTGTCTGAAATGGAGTTGAGATGTACTGTACATGCTCCAGCTCTGCTCCATTTATTCTTTATTTGACTGCAGGAACAAAACTGAGCCCCAATCTTAGGTATTGTTGGATCCCCAGTGACCAGCAAGTGCTTTATAACTATTAATAGCATACAACATGACATTTTGGGAATAACCCTTTAAATAATAATAATAATGATGCTAACTATATAAGTTTGATATCACCAAAATCATACTGACTTGGGGAATCACGTAGCTAAGTCACTATCATTGTACAAAACTGCCAAAACAATGGCCCAAATATAGTTTTTTGTTGTTTTTTTTTAAAAGTACATTATATAGTAAAATGAATGGTGTTATTCAAAACTGCAAATCGTCCCACAGAAAAGAAGCCCTCATATGACTAATCTGTGAGAGGGTTGAGGATCCAGCTGCAATATCTCCTCCCATCCACCAGAGGGATGTCTGCGCAGTCTGGGAGGAGGATCCAGAGAGAGGGACAAGAGAAATGAGGAAGACAGAACAAGAAGATTTTGAGGTGAAGTGGCTGCCTGTTTCTTGCTCTGATCTGGATACCTGGAGTGTTAGAGACAGCCTGCCAATTGCTGTGCAAGCAGATCTAGAGTGTGAGAGACAGCCTGCCAATTGCTGTGCGCGCAGAGGCCATGCAGCTGCATGTCAGTGTTTATAAACGGCTGCCAGAGAGAGAACTGTGAGCGGAGCGGTTGTCCTGGTGATCCGTACCCGAGGCCTTCCTACCGGACTTGACTTCTGCTCTGAGATGATCTGCCCCATGATTGCCAGTGTCATGGAGAACTGTTGCACAGCTGAAAGCTGCCCAGATTTCCCTTAGTAGCAGAGACCTTTCCAGATCTATTCATTGGTACTGTAAGTCCTGAACTCAGGCCCCGCAGGTATCCATCTGTTTTAGCGGGCAAGTGTGCACACTTATGCAGTAGTGGTTTTGGCATCAAAATGAGTATAATACACAGCAATCACAGCTGCAGAACTGAATTTTAACTTCTGTTGTATTGCATCTAGAAGGTGTTTAACCCCGGGGTGCTTCCCTGTTTGTACATGACATGTATATGAGAGGAAGAGAGGGGGATAGAAATTTAATTAAGATTGTTAATTGGTGTGCTTTTCTAGAGACACGTCCTTATTGCACCCCGTGATTTACACTCCCTTCCCCTGGAGTTCCCTGCTAGGTAAATTGTGTTTCGGTAGTTCCTGTACTATTGGATTTGGGTTTCCTGACCATCACACTGATCCTGGTTTAGTAACCGGGTGTTTGTACATTTATTGGTATTGATATTTGATTTCCTTACTGAGATCCACTTCCCATTTCCCTCATCGGGATATAAAGAGTTTGCATTTAAACCTAGTCTCCTTTCTCTTTCGTGGCCCGCTGTATTCTGAAGGTAACCTCTCGGTTCCACACTTCCAACAGAAAAATGTTGCGAAAAAGATGGAACTGTTATTGATCATGAGAGAGTCGAACTGAAAATTCGCTGTGTAAATGGCCACCTATACTCATTGCCATCCCAATCACTGAAGACTGCCTTTTTTGGAGCAGCCTGACACCCAGCAATCATACATTTATCATCTACCTATAGATACCTCACAACTTATGTTTATGGTATATCAAAGACCCATTTGGGGTTGAACTATTGCATAAGCTGGGTTTACACACTGAGACTTTCTAGCGATCCAACCTGCGATCTCAACCTAGCCGGGATCGCTACAAAGTCTCTGGTGAGCTGTCAAACAGGCAGACCTGGCCAACGACCTAACAGCGATCCGGACCTGCAGAGCGACTAGCTGGTCGTTGGGGACGTGTCAAAAAAGCAGGTGAACTTCACCCGACTTCATTTAATGCCGCGCGGCTCTGTGTGCCGTGTAAATAAATAAATAATTAAAAAATCCGGCGTGCGATCCCCCCCTATTTTAATACCAGCCAGATAAAGCCATACGGCTGCAGGCTGGTATTCTCAGGATGGGGAGCCCCACGTTATGGGGAGCCCCCCAGTCTAACAATATCAGCCAGCAGACGCCCAGAATTGCTGCATACATTAGATGCGACAGATCTGGGACTGTACCCGGCTCTTCCCGATTTGCCCTGGTGCGTTGGCAAATCGGGGTAATAAGGAGTTATTGGCAGCCCATAGCTGCCAATAAGTCCAAGATTAATCATGTCAGGCGTCACCCCGAGATACCTTCCATGATTAATCTGTAAATTACAGTTAAAAAACACACACCCGAAAAATCCTTTATTAGAAATAAAAAACACTAACAAATTCCCTCATTGCCAATTTATTACCCACACCAAAGCCCTCCTTGTCCGGCGTAATCCACGGTCCTCCAGCGTCGCATCCAGCTCTGCTGCATGCAGGTGACAGGAGCAGCAGAAGACACAGCCGCTCCTGTCACCTGCACGCAGCTAATGAAGAGAGCCGTGTGATCGGCTGAGCTGTCACTGAGGTTACCTGGATCCAGCGGTGGATGCAGCGGTGGCCGCGGGTAACCTCAGTGACAGTTCAGCTGATCGCGTTACTCACCTCATTTGCTGGTGATTTCCCCCCCTCTCTCATACTCACCGATCCCCGATCACCGGCGCTGCACGGCGTTCACACTGCTACGGCGGCTTTTCCTTTTTGGAAAAAGCCGGCTGCTCATTAAACAATCTCGTATTCCCTGCTTTCCCCGCCCACCGGCAAATGTGATTGGTTGCAGTGAGACACGCCCACACGCTGAGTGACAGCTGTGTCACTGCACCCAATCACAGCAGCCGGTGGGCGTGTCTATACTGTGCAGTAAAATAAATAAATAAATAATTAAAAAATCCGGCGTGCGGTTCCCCCTATTTTAATACCAGCCAGATAAAGCCATACGGCTGCAGGCTGGTATTCTCAGGATGGGGAGCCCCACGTTATGGGGAGCCCCCCAGCCTAACAATATCAGCCAGCAGACGCCCAGAATTGCCGCATACATTAGATGCGACAGATCTGGGACTGTACCCGGCTCTTCCCGATTTGCCCTGGTGCGTTGGCAAATCGGGGTAATAAGGAGTTATTGGCAGCCCATAGCTGCCAATAAGTCCTAGATTAATCATGTCAGGCGTCTCCCCGAGATTCCTTCCATGATTAATCTGTAAGTGACAGTAAATAAACACACACACACCCGAAAAAATCCTTTATTAGAAATTAAAAACACAAACACATTCCCTCATTACCAATTTATTACCCACAACAAAGCCCTCCTTGTCCGGCGTAATCCACGGTCCTCCAGCGTCGCATCCAGCTCTGCTGCATGCAGGTGACAGGAGCAGCAGAGGACACCGCCGCTCCTGTCACCTGCACGCAGCTAATGAAGAGAGCCGTGTGATCGGCTGAGCTGTCACTGAGGTTACCTGGATCCAGCGGTGGATCCAGCAGTGGCCGCGGGTAACCTCAGTGACAGCTCAGCTGATCGCGCTACTCACCTCATTTGCTGCGTGGAGCTGACCGGAGCGGCGGTGAGTAGCGCGATCAGCTGAGCTGTCACTGAGGTTACCTGCGGCCACCGCTGAATCCACCGCTGGATCCAGGTAACCTCAGTGACAGCTCAGCCGATCACACGGCTCTCTTCATTTGCTGCGTGGAGGTGACAGGAGCGGCTGTGTCTTCTGCTGCTCCTGTCACCTGCATGCAGCAGAGCTGGATGCGATGCTGGAGGACCGTGGATTACGCCGGACAAGGAGGGCTTTGGTGTGGGTAATAAATTGGTAATGAGGGAATTTGTTAGTGTTTTTTATTTCTAATAAAGGATTTTTCGTGTGTGTGTGTGTTTTTTAACTGTAATTTACAGATTAATCATGGAAGGTATCTCGGGGAGACGCCTGACATGATTAATCTAGGACTTATTGGCAGCTATGGGCTGCCAATAACTCCTTATTACCCCGATTTGCCAACGCACCAGGGCAAATCGGGAAGAGCCGGGTACAGTCCCAGAACTGTCGCATCTAATGTATGCGGCAATTCTGGGCGGCTGCTGGCTGATATTGTTAGGCTGGGGGGCTCCCCATAATGTGGAGCTCCCCATCCTGAGAATACCAGCCTTTAGCCGTATGGCTTTATCTGGCTGGTATTAAAATTGGGGGGGACCTCACGCCGGATTTTTTAATTATTTATTTATTTATTTTACTGCACAGTATAGACACGCCCACCGGCTGCTGTGATTGGGTGCAGTGACACAGCTGTCACTCAGCGTGTGGGCGTGTCTCACTGCAACCAATCATATTTGCCGGTGGGCGGGGAAAAGCAGGGAATACGAGATTGTTTAATGAGCGGCCGGCTTTTTCAAAAAAGGAAAAGCCGCCGGAGCAGAGTGAACTCCGTGCAGCGCCGGTGATCGGGGATCGGTGAGTATGAGAGAGGGGGGGACACTTCAGTCACTCGGGGGATTAGCGGTCACCGGTGAATCCTTCACAGGTGACCGCTAATCAGGACGCTACACAGACAGAGCCGCGGAGTCGCTGTAAAGTCCCCTTTACACACTGAAACTTGCTAGCGATGCATGCTGCACAGCGGGAAACAAGGGACCTAGGAATGGTCCTGAACGATTTGTAGCGATCACAACTTCACAGCAGGGGCCAGGTCGCTGATAGGTTTCACACACTGCAATGTCGCTGGGGAGGTCGCTGTAACGTCACAAAACCGGTGACGTTACAGCGATGTCGTTTGCGATGTTGCAGTGTGTGAACCCAGCTTTAGGCTGTTGTGTTAATGAAAGTTGGATATCTAATATGAAACACTGCTGATCTTTCTTGTAGGCATTTCTAGGAACCAATGGGTCAGGGATTCTGAACTGTGAGCATCCGTTTCTATTATAAGGTTGTGATGCTATACACAAGGCCTTTAATATAGATATATTGATATTTATCTGTTTTGTTGCCTCTTGCAAAAATGTCTCCCGTGACAAAATAGAAAAGCCCAATTTCCCCATAGGTAAAGAAACATAATTCCCCAAAAACTGAGCTAATGTTAGACTCTGTTTACATCTGCATTGTGGCTTTCATTTATAACTGAGGACTTGGCACTCTGCCGGATTTGCCATATGACAGATACCAATGGCACTCTACAGACCCCATTACTGTACAAGGTGGTCTCTTAGGGTCCTGTTATGGAGTGTTGTTTTGATGGCAAAAAATAGTGCTGCCTCCCCCACCGACAGAATGTGTGACCGATGTTCCAGCACAAATATGTACACAGCCTTAGTTAAAAGGATTTTCCAGGCTTATGTAAATGAAAATTAATCATTTTCGGCGAAAAGTTCTTTATATTTTTAATATACTTTACATTTCATATGATTCAAAATCTCTGTTTGTAGTCACTTAGTGGAAGATCACTTCGGTTAAATTCTTCTAATGTGTATGGGGGTCTACCAATTTTTTCCGGCCACAGATATTGGAGTATAAAAAGGTACCAAGCAGTTGGCTTTAAACATGCCCAATCTTTTTGTTCTTAGGTTAGGATTTCCTCTTGGGCTCAAACATAGGTTTATCAAAAGCTGCTATTTTATTTCAGATGAGGTTCGAATTTGAACATTGCGAAAAGACTAAAGGGGGCTTTACACGGTAGCGATATCGCTAGCAATTTCTAGTGATAGCGACCGTGTAAGTACCCGCCCCCGTCGCGCATGCAATTGTTTGTGATCGCTGCCGTAGCGAACATTATCGCTACGCAGCATCACACATACTTCCCTGGTCGGCGGCGTCGCTGTGACTGCCCAACAATCCCTCCTTCAAGGGGGAGAGACGTTCGGCATCACAGCGACGTCACCGCAACGTCACTAAGCGGCCGGCCAATCAAAGCAGAGGGGTGGAGATGAGCAGGACGTAACATCCCGCCCACCTCCTTCCTTCCTCATTGGGGCCGGCGGCAGGTAAGGAGACGTTCCTCGCTCATGCGGTGTCACACATAGCGATGTGTGCTGCCGCATGAGCGATGAACCACAACGCTAAACAACCCTTACCGATTTTTGACTTTGGGATGACCTCTCCATGGTGAACGATTTTCACCATTTTTGAGGTCGCTTAAGGTCGCTGGTAAGTATTACACGCTGCGATATCATTAATGACGCCGGATGTGCGTCACTAACAACTTGACCCCGGCGACCAAACATTAACGATATCGTAGCGTGTAAAGCCCCCTTAAAGGCCGCTTTACACGCTACGATTTATTTAACGATCTCATGAGCGATGTGACACGCCCAGATCGTAGTTACGATTTTCCGAGATCGCACATAGGTCGTTTATTAGCGGTCACACGTAACGATCGCACAAGTGACGCAAAATCGTTCAGCGATATACTGTTTGACTAAGGCGGTAGTGGGGATGTTGTTCGTCGTTGGCAGAGTGTCAAATGTACCAATTTGTCTGCTGCGTTCCAAACAATGAACAATATTTTGAAAGTGAATGACGTGTCAACAATCAACGATTTTCAACCTATTTGCGATCGTTCAGAGTCGCACATAGGTGTCACACGCAATGACGTCGCTAACGACGCCGGATGTGCGTCACGGAATCCGTGACGCCGACGACATATCGTCAGATAAATTGTAGTGTGAAATGCTGCCTTTACATGAAAACTTGGTTGCTTGCAGCGTAGCCACTCATTCATTCACCAGAATTCGCAGTCTAATTTTTGGAATTTCTAACCTCTGGACCTTTCTCTAGGTTATCTCCTCTACTGAAAAGTGCGAACTCTCATCAACAGGAACCATTTGTGTAACTATAACGGGTCCAAGGCTTGTATTATCTGGATCCTGTAGACTAGAGAGACCAAAAAGGCGTTCTTGGTCCATATGAGAGAATCAACACTAAATGGCGCCCTGTTGTAGGTTTTGCAATTGGAGTCCATGAACTTCAAGTCATGTCACTGGCAGGAACTCCTACACAATTACAACTCACTGGATGCCAATCTTCTCAACATCAGTCCTCTGATTGACCCTCTAAAGTGTGGAGTCTCAGTCTCACTTGGCCTCACTGCAATTGTCTTTAGGTGGTTCTCTACCATTCAGATGTCTGTCTTCACAATACGCATGTGTACCGCCCCGCGGCCTCGGCTGTGACCGCCGAGCCGCTCGGATCCTTGCTCGCACTGCGGGCGGTGGCTTGAGACTCTCACGGACCTGGGGGTCACGTCGCTCTGCAAGGGGGTTTGGCGCCTACGCACGGGGGAATGTGGGTGTTTGGTTTTGGGATGATTGTTCGTGACACCACCCACGGGTTGTGGTGATGGTGGACACCACTGCTGCGGTGAAGGTACGAGGACTCCCGGGAGCAGTGTAGTGGCGCAGCTAGGTGTTGACCCCTCCGTGGGTAGGGGATGTTGGTCCCGGGGCCCGGTTGGGCGAGGGCCGAAGTGCAGGGCACAGGGCTGCGGTGCGGCGCGGTGCGGTGCCGGATGGCACTGGTGTACTCACGAGTAAACCACACAGAGTCACTGATAAACCAAATGGAGGTATGAACGGGGCCCGCAGCCAGCTGCAGCTTCCTAGTCAGGTTGGCAATGTCCGCCTTTCTCCTGCACCTGTGTTTGTAGTGTGACCACTGTGCCTGGGCACTGGTAGTCCACTCCCCGGCGTGTATGTGTCATAGGAGCCCCTTTTGCCCGCAGACGCTGGCCCTTGGATCTCTGGCCTCTGGCGGTGGCTCTTATCCAGACGGGTTGGGCTGTTGCCTTCAATCGGGACTTTGGTGACAATGAACCCCTGAGGTCCAGACCGCAATCAGTTAATCTGACTATGGTGGTGGCGTATAGCCTAGTTCGGGGTCTGAGTACCCTTCCTGGTGCTCTGGCATCCTGTTGGCTCCCCGGTTCGGTTCCAGCGGGCCACTACCCTGTCCCAGTCCCTCATTGTTCCACCGGTCGTATTACCCGGTCTCCTGCAGGCGGCCACTGACGTTTGGTGGGATAGCTTTATGCTTTTTTTGATCAAAAACAGTGTTTACTAAGTACCCTATGTTTATATGCACTATGCTTTTATTTAGTTACAGCAGGGTATGTTTTCACAATTTTATTCCTTGGTTTCTCTTTGGCCACTGCCGTCTGCCTGCCTGACTGATCTGGGGTCCTAGGCTCCAGCCCAGGCCCCAAGCAGAACTGTACTCTACTACTCTCCACTCCACTGTACTGAACTGGACTGACTGTCTACTGTTTTCCTGCCTCAGGCCAGCAGACATCTCGGGGGGCGTGTCTTTCCGCCTGACTCCACCCACCAGGTGGGCCTGTCTAACTCTGAGGGAGGCAATCAGGTCTTTGTGGTTGACTGATGGTATCTTTCTAGTGTGGGGGTGTATGTGGTGAGTGAAATGACCTGTGACCCCTGGGGTTCAGGGCGTCACACATGGCACATTACATAGTTCTTGCATTCACCCTCACAGTTTCATTCCACTGACTCTGTGGCAGCAGTCTAAAAATTCCCCATCCTAGGCCCCATCCTGGTATATACTGTATGTCCTCCATCCTGGTATATTTGTTGTCCTCATCCTGGTATATATGTCTCCCATACTGGTAGATATGTCTCCTATACTGGTATATATGTCTTCCATCTTAGGCCCCATCATTTTATATGTGGTCTCCATCCTGGTATATATGTCCTCATCTTGGGCTCATCTTGGTGTATATGTCCCCGTGCTGGTATATATGTTCCCCATTCTGGACCTTTCCTGGTATACATGCCCAAATCCTGGGCCCATCCTGGTATGTATGTCCCCATCCTAGTAAATATGTCCCAATCTGCTGCAGCCGATATTAAAGGGTATGCAAATAATAAACCATAGAAGTGAAAAAAAACAATTAAAATATAGCTTTTAATAATAACATTAAAAAGTCAGATGACCAACCACACACAAAGAATAAATGGGTAGAGTAAACAGGTATAATAACAAACGTCAGGAGGGAGATGCAGCTAAACCGCAAACTGGATCTAGGTAGACCCTGATAACCTCTCCCTACTTAGCAATGGAGGGTATGATGCCCTAGGGTTGTGGCGCCCCCATTTACCGATGGGAAACCCTAAGTAGCCCTTTGTGTGTGGTTGGTCACCTGACCTTTTAATGTTATTATTAAAAGCTATGTTTTAATTGGGTTTTTTCACTTCTATGGTCTTCATCCTGAGCCTATCCTGGTATATATGTTATTATCCTGGGCCCCTTCCTGGTACATAGTTCCCAGTCTGTTTCAAATACATTTTAAAAAAACAAAAAAACAAAAAAAACCAAACAGCTCACCACTACTAGTTGGAGACTTCCATTCCTGGGACAGTGCACGGGTGGATACTCTACTCACCGCCCTCCACTCCAACGTTGGTCGGTGTCCTCTGTAGCCAACATGCAGTGGCTGGCAGCTAACATCGGACTTCGTGCTGTGGAGTATGACATCACTACCAAGCCACGGTACCGTTGACATCAGCTGCCGGCCGTCAGCTTGTATTGCAACGAATGGATTCTGAGCTGCAATGCATTTCAGCTATCCAGCTGAAGCATGCACTGGGGTTGGCTGGCTCCTGTTCTCTTGGGACCTCTGGTAGGAATGCGAAAGCCATTGTTCACGACTTGTACATCTACAGTCTTCAGTAACTCTGCTACCTGTGTGCAGTCTCCATGGACTCTGATACCTGTCTGCCTGTGGTCTCCTTGAAACCTGCTATAATTTTGCAGTCTTCAGTCTGCCCAAGGTGTTCAGTTATTCTGCTGTGTGGCTTCTAGGAATTCATTAAACTTTTAGTTTGTATTCTGCGTTTCTGTGTTCCTTGTGCTCCATCTAGCTTCTGCACCGATGCCTGAGTGCCCACCTGGAACATGAGCTTAGAGGATCCACCTCGCTTTGTGAGCCCGCCATATGTAACATGTTTTTCGGGAATCTGTCAATAACAATCGGATGTGCAGGAAACACAGCATCAAAGTGAGAACATGCACACAAACAGCACAGGCATTTGTTCCCTGCAGTTTTCTGTTTTATTCTGTAAAATTACATGACAGCAACAGCTGAGCCTGTGACAGAGTAACTATTACCGACAGACAGGAGGAGACGGAAGTAATGAAGAACATAAAGGAGAAACATTAGCCCAGTCCTGTTACGTCTGCTAGAGGAAGGTTAATTCAGGAGATATTTTCCTAAAGCATTCATGTTTAACCCAACATGCCATGATGCTGTTGTGGGCGGGGGACAGACCGCGGCAGGGGGCTGCTCGAGACACTCGGATTCGGGGTCGTTGCGGTGACTAGAGGGGAAGCCGGATCTGGGCCTGATCATCCGTCCGTCACCCGCAAGTGATAAAGGGGAAGTTTATATATACAGGGGAGGTTTGTCAGTGACGCACCCATGGTGTGCGGTGATTGTTGGTGACACCGGCGCTGTCGCTGGAGGTGATGCCCGGGGCCGATGGAGTAGGACAGCTGGATGTTATCCCCTCCACGGGTAGGGGAGGTGTTGTCCAGGGACCCTAATACAGGTGGGATGGTGCTGTGGAGCGCAATCTGCAGGGTTGGACCGGAGGGTGTTGGTGTACTCACAGTTCAAAAATAACTTGACACAGAGTCTACATGGTAAACCAAACTGCCGGCAACCAGTAGCCTCCGGAGGGGTGTGCTCGGGTCCCACACCCTGGTGCAGCAGAACAGGGGCCCTTCCTCCTGCACTTTAGGTTTGTGTCCTTGATTTTAACTACTCCGCCTGGAACGGGGAAGTCCGCTCCCGGTATGTTTGTCTGTGGGAGCTGTGGCCCGCGAGAACTGACCCGTGGGATCTTAGCAGGCAATTGCGGAGCTCTATCTCCCTCGTTGGGCTTCCGTCTCGCTCTATCTGGGCCTACTGTGGGACAAGACCTGGAATCCCGTTCCTGGCTGGTCAATTGATGAGGTGTTTGAAACTGTCCCTTGCCTAAGGGTCCAGGTACCCTGTCTGTGCACGGTCTCCGAACTGGATTCCCGCTGTAGGTACCGGTGGGCTACGACCCTGCCCCGGTCCACTTAAGGTTTCCCGCAACCGGATCTCCGTCGCCTGTGGCCCTGTCTGCCAGCTGCCACCTAGTCAGTTGTCCAGTCCTCTGGTAGCCCAGGAGCTCCAACTCCTGGGTACCCTGATCACCGTCTCCTCAGCTCCAACTCCTCACAACCGTCACTCTCAACTGTCACCTCTAACTCTCTGACTGACTGCAACTGGCCCTTCCCATAACACCTCAGAACCCCTAGGCAGGCGTCACCATCCCCTTTTCCCTGGATACTATCTTCTGGGCCAATTCCTGACTAATGGCAACTCATTCTTATCTAATCAGTGCTTTGAGTTTATCACTATCTCTACGGTTTTGTTTGTCCTCCTGCTTTTTTAAGAATTGACCACAGGTTTTTAATGAGATTGAGATCTGGGGAGAGTTCTGGCCAAGGAGACAAAATTTCAGTGTTTTGTATGGCGACTACATAGAGATCACATTTGCCTTGTGACATGGTCTCCATCATGCTGGAAAATACATTGTTCTTCACCAAATTGCTCCTTGATTGTTGGGTGAACTTGCTCTTGGAAGATGTTTAGATCCCATTCTTTATTCATGGTAATGGTCTAAGAGGAAACATTTCTCATTCTGAAGATTGCTAAGCTGGCGTAAAGAGTCTTAAAGTCCATTAAATGCTCCTCTGGTAAATAAATATGTAAATAGCCTCTTCAGAGAGGAAGAGGACTACTACAGAGGATTGGTCTGAAGTTCCTTTCTCTGATTAAAGCCCTTTTTGTGCAATTTTTGCGAACGTGAAATATACCTAATATTGGATTTTCATTTTCTGCATCAAAGAGAACCTGTCAGGCGATTCATGCTTGTCAGATTGTAGGCAGCAAGAACTGTAGCATGGCCGCCCAAGTCCAACAGTCCTGTCATTACCACTCCGTTTATTGACACAGGACATTGCTGCAGCCCCTCACCGAGTTGAGTCCACACTACAGGCCAGATAGGCATAACACAAAGAACGCTGACCCATACTGCACTCCATTGGTTCAATGGTATAGTGGCAACATGCGGCTATGTTACCTGGGTTGTGACACTGCCAACAAATTCCGTAATTCGGTCAGGTATTTTGGAACCCCAGTATGGCGATACTATGACCCCTTGGTTTCCCCATGGAACTCTTGACCACCTGGTAGCTTTCTGCCAAGTCCACCAGGTCATCCGCATTCCAGGGATGACACAGAACACTGCTGTGGCGCCTCACTGAATTGAGAGTCCACACTGCAGGCCAGATAAGCATAATACAAAGAATGTTGATCCAGACTGCACTCCATCGGTTCAGTGGTAATGGGGCAACAGGCGGCTATGTGATCTGGGTTGTAACACTGCCAACAAATTACGCTATTCGCTGAGGCCTTTTGGAACCCCAGTAAGGCGATGCTATGATCCCAGGTTTCCCAATGGGCCTCTTGACCACCTGGTACCTTTCTACCAAGCCCACCAGGTCATCCGCATTCCAGCGATCTCCATGGGCAACCCAAGACTGCACAGGCCTCAGTCCATGACAACCTGCTCCACCATCTGCGCTGGGTTGGAGGACTCCGGCTGCAATCACTTTTAGACTAAACGTAACAAGTCAACCATTTGGGAGAGTGGAGATTTGTCACCATGATGCACCCAATGCTACACCCATTGTGCTCTGACAGTTAGGGGTACTTTACAAGTTGCGACATCGTGTTAAGGCCAGATGGACGGGTAGATCCTGGAGGTGGATCCACTGGGCCGAACTCCCGGATGAGGGAAAGGAGTCCGGTAGCCGGAGCACTGTAGGTAGCAGGACAGTCCGTGCACTGAGAGCAAATGGAGAAGTCCCTGGGACCACGAGGTCACGGATGGTGGTCCGGGTGACGGAGCTCAGGTTCGGAAGCCGTGATGGTGTCAGGCAGGGTCCGGAACCGTTGGAGCGAGATGACGGGTCACCGCAGGGATCCGAGATGGTACGGACTGTCAGGATGGCAGATGGGCAGCGTTCGGGGTTCGAGGTACCGCAGGACCGGATGGCGATGCAGGATCGGTTCTAGAAGACAGAGAGGTAAGTATCTCATAGAACACAAGGAGACCTGACTCCTAGCTTGGGAAAACACGAAGAACAGGCCCCGCTCCCTTGGACATTAACCCCCTATATACCCTGTACCTGAGTGCATCATTTCCTGTTAATTGACACTGGCCCTTTAAGAAAGGTTCAGTGACTGCGCGCGCGCCCTAATGCGCATGCGCGCGGCCCGGGTGCCAGAAGCCAGGGCAGGAAGCTGAAGGGAGGACGCAGGGGAGCCGGCCAGGAACTGGGAAGCCGTCGGGCGCCGGGAGCGGAGACCAGGGGGCCTGGGAAGTGCGGGCACCGGAGGCTGGAGAGCGGGGAGCGTGGCAGGTGAGCCAGGGAGCGGAGCTGAGGACCCGGGGATCGGAGCAGGGGACCCGGGGAGGGGATCCGAGGACCCGGGGAGCGTGACAGTACCCCCCCCCACGCCCCCCTCCCCGCAACCGGGACAGGAAGGCACGGATCAGAGGAGTGCCCACGTTCTCCCTGGGCTCCCAGGATCTATCCTCAGGACCATACCCTTCCCAGTCCACCAGGAAGAACTGTCGACCACGTACGGTCTTCATGGCCACGATATCTCTTACCGCATAGATGTCGTCCTCAGCAATAGGAGGAGGGGCCGGACTGGCGGCAGCGGAGAAGGGACCAAGGACAACCGGCTTGAGCAGAGAGACGTGAAAGGAGTTGGGTATTCTCATCGTGGCCGGGAGCTGCAGTTTGTAGGAGACCTCATTGATCTTGCCGAGGACTTTAAACGGTCCGATGTAGCGAGGTCCCAGCTTGTAGGATGGTATCTTCAGTCGGATGTATTTGGAAGCAAGCCAGACGAGATCTCCCGGAGAGAAACACGGAGGATCCAGACGTCTCTTGTCCGCATGTCTCTTCATCCGCAGGGAGGCACGTGCAAGGGAGGCCTTAACAGAGTCCCAAATGGATGTAAAGTCACGGAGTACTGCATCAGCAGCAGGGATGTCCGAGGAAGAGGATACAGGCAATGGGACAGACGTCTGAAGTCCGTAGACGACATGGAAGGGAGAACTGGAGGAGGACTCACTGACGTGGTGATTATGGGAGAATTCAGCCCAAGGAAGAAGCGTGGACCAATCGTCATGATGGGCGTTCACGTAGTGACGCAAGAAAGAGGTCAATATCTGATTGATCCGTTCCACTTGGCCATTCGACTGAGGATGGTAGGCTGAGGAGAAGTCCAGAGTCACTCCCAGATGTTTGCAGAGAGCCCTCCAGAAGCGGGAGGTGAACTGAGTTCCTCTGTCGGACACTATGTGTGATGGAAAGCCATGCAAGCGGAAGATGTGCTGTATATAGGCGTCCGCGAGTTCCTGAGCAGAGGGCAGTCCAGCCATAGGAACGAAATGGGCCATTTTAGAGAACCGATCCACCACGACCCATATGACTGTGTGTCCGGAGGATAATGGCAAGTCCGTAATAAAGTCCATCGCTATGTGTTGCCAGGGAACTGAGGGTATGGGCAGAGGCAGAAGACGGCCGTATGGCAGGTGTTTGGGTGTCTTGTTCCTGGCACAGGAGGAGCAGGCAGAGAAAAAAGAGGCGACGTCCGTGCGCAGGGATGGCCACCAGTAATGACGTACAATAGCGCTCCATGTTTTCTTCTGACCTGCATGACCGGCTGTTTTCGAGGCATGGCCCCAGTGTAACACTTTTTGCCTGTCAGCCTCAGAGACATAAGTCTTCCCAGGTGGTATCTGGGCCAGGGTGACAGGAGCCACCGGAATAATCTTACTTGGACAGATGATGGGTTGAGATGTCTCTTCCTCCTGTTGCAGGGGCACGAAAGACCTAGACAAGGCATCAGCGCGTACATTCTTGTTCGCGGGTCGGAAATGAAGCTGGAAGTCGAACCGGGCAAAGAACAAGGACCACCTGGCTTGCCGTGGGTTCAGTCGCTGAGCAGTCCGCAGGTATTCCAGGTTTTTGTGGTCCGTGTAAACAATGACAGGGTACACTGCTCCTTCCAGAAGATAGCGCCATTCCTCCAGAGCCAGTTTGACCGCTAATAGCTCTCGGTCACCGATGGTGTAATTGCGTTCAGGCGCGGAGAAGCTCTTGGAGAAGAAACCGCACGTCACCATCTTCCCGGAGGAGGACTTCTGCATGAGCACTGCTCCGGCTCCCGAGGAGGAGGCATCCACCTCCAAGGTGAACTGGCGGTTTAACTCTGGACAGTGGAGTACAGGAGAGGTGGCAAAGGCTCGCTTTAGAGCGCCAAACGCGGCGTCGGCCGCAGGTGACCAGTCCTTTGGATTAGCCCCCTTCTTGGTCAAGGCGGAGAGAGGAGCAGTCAGAGCCGAGAAGTGAGGAATGAACTGGCGGTAATAGTTAGCGAATCCCAGAAAACGTTGGATTGCCTTCAGTCCAGAAGGAGGAGGCCAGTTGAGAATGGAGGAGACCTTCTTGGGATCCATCTGCAGTCCGGTATCGGTGATGAGGTACCCCAGGAAGGGGAGAGAAGACTGTTCGAAGACGCACTTCTCGTACTTGGCGTACAGACGATTCTCTCTCAGTCGTTGTAGAACCAGTTGCACGTTCTCTCGGTGGGTCTGGAGGTCCGGAGAGAAGACAAGGATGTCATCCAGATATACCACCACACAGACGTAGAGAAGGTCCCGAAACACATCGTTCACTAATTCTTGGAAGACTGCTGGTGCGTTGCACAGGCCGAAGGGCATCACGCAGTATTCATAGTGCCCATCGCGAGTGTTGAACGCGGTCTTCCATTCATCCCCTGAGCGGATACGGACCAGGTTGTAGGCACCCCGAAGATCCAACTTGGTGAACACACGAGCTCCTCTGAGCCGATCAAACAATTCGGGGATGAGCGGCAGGGGGTACTTGTTTTTCACGGTGATTAGGTTCAATCCCCGGTAGTCTATACATGGGCGTAGGTCACCCTCTTTCTTCTTTACGAAGAAGAAGCCTGCTCCAGCAGGAGAGGAGGATCTCCGGATGAATCCCTTAGCCAGGCTCTCTGTGATGTACGTAGACATGGCCCTTGTTTCGGCTGGAGATAGTGGATATATCCGTCCTCGAGGTGGTGTAGTTCCCGGGAGCAGGTCAATGGCACAATCGTAAGGACGATGTGGCGGGAGTACTTCGGACTCCTTCTTATCAAAGACGTCCACGAAGGACCAATAGGCTGAGGGCAGTCCCGGTAGGGACTCGGGAACCGGAGGTCGCCGGATGGGTTGTATGGTCTTCAGACATCTCTCATGGAAAGAAGACCCCCATCGAGTGATATCGCCAGTGCCCCAGCTGACTGAAGGCTCGTGTGTCCGCAACCAGGGAAGTCCCAGCAGGATTTGATGTGACATATGTGGGAGGACGTAGAGAGCGATGTTCTCGGTGTGCAGAGCACCGATACGCAGTTCAAGCGGCTTGGTGATCCAGGAGATGGTGTCAGAGAGGGGTCTCCCATCCACAGAGGCAATCACTAGGGGCTTGTCGAGTGGAGTAACAGGCACCTGGTACTTGTCCACCGTGGCCTGCTGGATGAAATTGCCTGCTGCCCCAGAATCGAGGTACGCCTCAGCCGTAAACCGCGTCTCTCCCGTTGTCACTTGCACAGTCCATGTAACTGGGTCTGAGAGAGTCCCAGCACCTAGGGTGGCCTCTCCTACCAACCCTAGGCTTTGGAGTTTCCCGGCCTCTCTGGACAGGCGCGTAGCAGGTGTGTGCCCTCTCCGCAGTAAAAGCAGAGACCCTTGGCGAGCCGCTCTGCTCGACGTTGTTCCGACTGTCGCACACGGTCGATCTGCATGGGCTCATGGACGGAGACACCAGAGGCCGTTGGCTGGAGTACGGTGGGCTTCGGTGGAGGAGAGGAATGCCTTACCGGACGTCTCTCACGGGACAGCTCTTTGGACCGCTCCTGAAAGCGTATGTCCACTCGAGTCGCTAGGGTAATCAGGGCGTCCAGAGTGGACGGTACATCACGTCCAGCCAGCTCATCTTTGATTCGACCCGATAGTCCTTCCCAGAAGGCGGCGGTTAGGGCCTCGTTATTCCACCCGAGTTCTGAAGCCAAGGTGCGGAAACGGATGGCGTATTGACCCACCGTCAGTGTTCCCTGACGTAACCGGAGAAGTGATGACGCAGACGCGGAGGCGCGTCCGGGTTCGTCAAAAGTGCTGCGAAAGGCCTGCAGGAACTCCTGGAGGTTCTTGGTCATAGGTTCCTCCTTCTCCCACAAGGGGTTCATCCACGCCAGTGCCTCGCCCTCTAGGTGGGACATGATGAAGGCGACCTTGGCTTGGTCGGAGGCAAACAGATGTGGCAGCTGCGTGAAATGGAGGGAGCATTGGTTTATAAACCCCCTGCAGGTCTTGGGATCTCCGGCGTACCGGGGTGGTGAGGCCAAACGCAGTCTGGAAGCATCCGAAGAGGCGGCCACGGGAGCGGGGGTCGTGGCTTGACTAGTGGAGGCTCGGGATGTCGAAGACGTGACTGCCGCTTGTAGCGTGGTCAGGCGGGTGTCCACGGAAGTCATAAAGTTCAGCATGCGGGTCTGGACTTCACGCTGGCGTTGGAGTTCCTCATGCAAGGCCGCTAGTGCTTCGGCGGGATCCATGGCCTGTTCTTACTGTTAGGGCCAGATGGACGGGTAGACCCTGGAGGTGGATCCACTGGGCCGAACTCCCGGATGAGGGAAAGGAGTCCGGTAGCCGGAGCACTGTAGGTAGCAGGACAGTCCGTGCACTGAGAGCAAATGGAGAAGTCCCTGGGACCACGAGGTCACGGATGGTGGTCCGGGTGACGGAGCTCAGGTTCGGAAGCCGTGATGGTGTCAGGCAGGGTCCGGAACCGTTGGAGCGAGATGACGGGTCACCGCAGGGATCCGAGATGGTACGGACTGTCAGGATGGCAGATGGGCAGCGTTCGGGGTTCGAGGTACCGCAGGACCGGATGGCGATGCAGGATCGGCTCTAGAAGACAGAGAGGTAAGTATCTCATAGAACACAAGGAGACCTGACTCCTAGCTTGGGAAAACACGAAGAACAGGCCCCGCTCCCTTGGACATTAACCCCCTATATACCCTGTACCTGAGTGCATCATTTCCTGTTAATTGACACTGGCCCTTTAAGAAAGGTTCAGTGACCGCGCGCGCGCCCTAATGCGCATGCGCGCGGCCCGGGTGCCAGAAGCCAGGGCAGGAAGCTGAAGGGAGGACGCAGGGGAGCCGGCCAGGAACTGGGAAGCCGTCGGGCGCCGGGAGCGGAGACCAGGGGGCCTGGGAAGTGCGGGCACCGGAGGCTGGAGAGCGGGGAGCGTGGCAGGTGAGCCGGGGAGCGGAGCTGAGGACCCGGGGATCGGAGCAGGGGACCCGGGGAGGGGATCCGAGGACCCGGGGAGCGTGACACATCGCTAGCATTTGCTAGTGATGTCCAGCGCGATAGCACCCGCCCCCATCATACATGCGATATCTTGTGATTGCTGCCGTAGCGAACATTATCGCTACGGCAGCTTCACACGCACATACCTGGTCGGCGACGTCGCTGTGACCGCCGAACAATGCCTCCTTCAAGGGGGAGGTACGTTCGGCGTCACCGCGATGTCACTAAGCGGCCGGCCAATAGAAGTGGAGGGGCGGAGATGAGTGGGACATAACATCCCGCCCACCTCCTTCCTTCCGCATTGCTGGTGGATGCAGGTAAGGAAATGTTTGTCGTTCCTGCGGTTTCACACACAGCGATGTGTGACGCAGCAGGAGCGACAAACAACATCGTATCTCCTGATGTAGTGACATTCTGGAAATGAACGACATTACACAGATCAGCGATATTGTACGCTTCTGTGCTGGTTCATCGTCGCACTTAGGATTTACATGCTGCGATGTCACTACCGGTGCCGGATGTGCGTCACTAACGACGTGACCCCGACGATATATCGTCAGCGAAGTCGCAACGTGTAAAGCCCCCCTTAGAGTCACGTGTAAGTGTGGCAATATCTCCTTTTTTAATTTAATATATTATTTAGCATCATGTAAGGCCAGGTTATAATAGGCCTGTCTCAGCTTTGGAGTCAAAAACGTTGCCAGCACCTCCGCCCACTTTCTCAGTTTTTCCCATTGCACGATCCTTTCAAACACCATCAATATAATTTTTCGGGGTTATATTTTGTATGGCTCTCCTCACTGCCTTCTACAAGTATGAGTCATCAGCTTGACTTGGGGATTTAGCCTTCAACCTGCCATGGACTACGTCTACTAGGAATTTCATCTGCCGCTGCCACTATTGTGACTGAAGCTTTGCTTGATGTTGCTGCTGCTAGGATTGCTGTTGCTGGATGTTGCCCTGAACCAGCTGCATGATTAGCTCCTCCATTTTGCCTGACCATGCTTCTATTCTTATGGCCGCCTTCATCTAGGACATTCAGATCGTCCGCAGCAATCAGGAGTGTCAACTGGGACTCTTGCCTATATTTCTAGCACCAACTGTACGACTCTGACTCACTAAGGTGCGTGTTAGAAGAAGACATAAGAACCATTTCCTTTTTCATGTCTGGCTGATTTATTCAGTCCCCACATATCACGCTGTAAAACCAAACTCAAAACAGCCTCATTCCGGCACAAGGATACAAACAGAAAATAAGTCCATATATCACTGCGATGGTCCCCGCTTATACTAATATTCAGCTCTATATCAAAAGCAACACTGCTGGGTGTCTGCACACACACACACACACACACACACACACACACACACACACACACACACACACCTGAATAAGACTAATAGTCACCGTTTTATCTCTTGTACCACGCCCTAGGGTGGAAATATGTGAGCAGTCATTTCCATCCATGTAGCTGACTGCTTATAAACCTGGTCTTGACACACCCTATTAACTCTCTTAGTATTTACCATGCTGGAGTCTCCTTCCGGGCTTTCATCACTAAGGTTATCAACCTCGATGATAAATGTCTCCCCTCAAGGACTTTTCCAGGGACCTTCTCACACTATATAATAATATTAAAGTAATATATAAAAATGCATATAACAATAATAGCACAATAATAATGAAAACAATAACAATTTTTAAAAATTAGATCCTAACTTTACTCATAACTTTTGCACATTTTGCTTCTCAGATTCTATCTTGCACAAGGTTATTCGAGGTTGAACAGGAGCTCATATTTAAATTAAATATTTAATTTACAAATTTGGTGGCGCTTCTGCTGGGAGTCCGGACCTCCCTGGTGTTTTCTATCTGGGATGTATTTCATAAAATGTCACACAAAGAACAGCTCACAGTTACAAAGCAATTAGATCCAAATAATTGAAATTGGGAACGGAGGAATGGATAGGTTAATTGCTCTTATTAGCTATATGAAATTAGATAATGTAGCGGCCATGTATTACTTTTCATACTGTAGAGAAACATGCTTGGTACAGTATTATATTATTGATTCAATTTTTTAGCTTTGTGGTTAATAATCCTGTTAGCTAAGAGAGGGCTCTTGAGATTAAAAAAAAAAACATGTAATCTATGACTATGGTCTTCAGCTATAGTGAAATTTAATTTTAATGGAGTTGTCTGACATAAACTCCAACATATTTTTAAGCTAATCCGTGCTGTATTTGTCGCGGGCGAAGGGGTTGGGAACGCCGCTCGTCTGGAATCGCTGGCGCTCGGGTCCGGTGCTTCTGCTCCTCGGTGGCTCGAGCACGGGGCCGGACCCGGGGCTCGAGCAGCGCCTCCTCGCCCACGAGTGAAAAGGGGGTTGGTTTGTGGTGGGATGTTTGGAGATGTCGGTCGTGACGCCACTCACGGGTTGTGGGGATGGTGGGCACCACCGCTGCTGGTGACGGGGAATCCCGGGAGCGATGGCGGAGAGCAGCTAAGGTGTTGACCCCTCCGTGGGTAGGGGCTGTTGGTCTCGGGGCCCCGGTTGGGGAGTAGGTATAGGTACAAGTGCCGATGCGGGGAGGAAGCGTGGGCGAGGGTGCAGAGCGGTGCCGGATGGCACTGTTGTACTCACTCAGACACAGAAGGACAGAGTCTCTTGTAAACCAAACGGCTGGATGGACGGGGCCCACAGCCGGCTGCGGTGTTCTCACTCTCCCCGGACGGGTTGATGGTGGCTGTCATTTTCCTGCACCTGTGTAAGTGTATTTGACTCCTATGGCTTCCACGGGTAGTCCGCTCCCTGGCGTGTACGTGTCGGGAGAGCCCGTTTTACCCGCAGGCGCTGGCCCTTGGATCTCTGGCCCTTGGCGGTGGCAGTTATCTGGACGGGTTGGGCTGTTGCCTTCTGACGGGACTTAGGTGGGAATGAACCCCTGAGGTCCAGACCGCAATCAGAGAATTTGACCTTTTCGGCGGCTCCTAGCCTAGTCGGGGTCTGAGTACCCTGCCTTGGTGCTTGGCTTCAATCTGCTCCGCGGTTCGGTACTGGCGGGCCACCGCCCGACCCCGGTCCTACGGTTCCTCTGACCTACACCACCTCCTGCAGATGGCAACCACCACGTCTGCCGACCTTGCTGATCGTGCCCGGGCTCCGACCTAGACACCGACAGTCTTCACTCCTCTCACTTTCACTGCCTAACACAATCTCCTGTCTTTTCCCGCCTCCAGGCCTGTGAACTCCTCGGTGGGTGGGGTCAACCGCCTGGCTCCGCCCCACCTGGTGTGGACATCAAGCCTGGAGGGTGGCAACAAAACAAGGATTTTTGGTTGACTGGTGTTACCTAACCAGGGGAGGGGGTGTGTGTGTGATGTTAGTGTACTGTGACCCCTGGGGGTCCAGGGCGTCACACTCCCCCTTGGTAAAACGCAGACCGTCCGCAGGCTGCCCGTCCATCACTGGTTTTATTTTCTGTAAAAGATAAATAACAGGGAAAAACAAACAACTCAATGCATTTTTGTCAAATCTTCCCTGATGGGAGGCATGTCACTTTAAACGTTGCAAACTGTAATAAAACATTTTTAATAACAACGGACGGGTCCCAGTTCTTCCGCTTTCCCTCCCACACAACCTAACCCTTAATGCTGCCCCTAAGAAGCGGGCAGCACCCCTTTTCCCCAGTCCGGAAACAGGAACCTGGTTCAGGTCGCCCAAGCGGGAACAGGTACGGTGTCTCGCACCCGGCTGTCATTCAGGGGGCCCCACATCCAGGGAGACCCCTGACCCCGTAGGATGGTCACCGGTCCCGGTGGTGACCGGACCCCAGCCTGCTCTGCTGTGGGTCCTTCCTCCAACCTGCCTCTCTGTAGGCGCTTCATGGAACTCCAGCCCGGAATTATTTACAAGCCTACCAGTTTGTGGGTGGCCTGCGAGTTCTCTGCCATGTTCATGAGCAGTTTATCACGTGAAAAGGGGCTTTTAAGGGGTTAAGAAAACATAACTTAGGGTCCCAAAATTGGGACAAGTCCTTTTATAACGTAATCAGGTGGAGCGTGGCTACCACCGCAGCGACCCGGATTGTCCGATGGTCAGACGATCAATCGGGTTCCCCATCCAGATGCAGCGGGTTCCGGGGCTGTAGGCCATTACCGGGAACGGTGGCGGAGGCAGCGTGCTCGGGACCCCTTCCTCCATCAGCTGCACCATCTCGGTCTCACCTGCTGCGGCGCAGCCGGGTCCCGGCTTTCACTCTATCAGGGACGGCTCCGAGGCCTGCGTGGCTTGATTGCGGCGCTGCACGGCCGGGGCGGCCCCTTGCTCACGGGCCTACACCACGGCAACCATCCTGCGTACCTCCGCCTTCCAATCCAGCAACTGCTGCAGGCTCTGCGCCCTCACCTTCATACAGAACCGGCCCAGCTCCTGCTCCAACCAAGCAGCAGTCCCAACGGGGAGCTCGCCCGGGCCGCAGTCTTCAAAGGCTACTCCTCCTCTGCTTCTTCCAAGCACCGCCGCTCCAGCGGCGGGCGCCCCTGCGCCCCCGTCCGAGAACGCCGACATTTTTCCATCTGCCTCCCCCCTTGGTTCTCTCTGGCACCTCCTTTTCTTGCGGGCGGGGCTTCACTTTTGCGCCTTCCCTGCTCGGGGAAGACGACTCGAGCGGGAACTTTCGCGCCCAAGATGGCGCACTTCTACTTGTAAGTAGACGGGTAGGATCCTGTTCGTGACGCCAAGTTGTCGCAGGCGGAGGGGTTGGGAACGCCGCTCATCTGGAATTGCTGGCGCTCGGGTCCGGTGCTTCTGCTCCTCGGTGGCTCGAGCACGGGGCCGGACCCGGGGCTCGAGCAGCGCCTCCTCGCCCAAGAGTGAAAAGGGGGCTGGTTTGTGGTGGGATGTTTGGGGATGTCGGTCGTGACGCCACCCATGGGTTGTGGTGATGGTGGGTACCACCGCTGCTGGTGACGGGGAATCCCGGGAGAGATGGCGGAGAGCAGCTAAGGTGTTGACCCCTCCGTGGGTAGGGGCTGTTGGTCCCGGGGCCCCGGTTGGGGAGTAGGGAGGAGCTATAGGTGCAGGTGCCGATGCGGGGAGGCAGCGTGGGCGCGGGTGCAACGTTGCGGTGCAGCGCGGTGCCGGATGGCACTGTTGTACTCACTCAGACACAGAAGGACAGAGTCTCTGGTAAACCAAACGGCTGGATGGATGGGGCCCACAGCCGGCTGCGGTGTTCTCACTCTCCCCGGATGGGTTGATGGTGGCTGTCGTTTTCCTGCACCTGTGTAAGTGTATTTGTCGCGGGCGGAGGAGGGGACGCTGTGCTCTCCCACTGCTTGGGTCCGGCTGCTGCTGCCGCTGCTCGGTGGTGGCTCGAGTGGTGGGCCGGATCCCGGGGACTCGAGCGGCGTTCCTCGCCCGTGAGTGAAAAGAGGATTTTGATTGTGGGGATTTGATTATTGTCCGTGACGCCACTCACGGTTGTGGTGATATTGGTGACACCACCGCTGCTCTAGACGGGGATCCTGGGAGCGGTGACAGGGAGCAGCCTTGTTGTTAGTTCTCCCCTCCGTGGGTAGGGGGTTGGTTGTCCCAGGGCCCGGTGATGGGGGTAGGGACGGATGACAGGCAAGTTACAGGGCCTGGTGAGGTGCAGGGTCGCGGGGGCAGCGCTGTGCCGCACGGCACGGTGGTACTCACTCAGCCAATGATGAGGACACAGTTCTCGGTAAAACACACGGCTGGATGGATGGGTCCCACAGACGGCTGCGGTGTTGTTTCTCCCGGCAGGTTGATGGTGACTGCCTTTCCCTGCACCTAAGTACGGTAGATGGTTCCAATGGGTTCCCACCGGTAACCCGCTCCCCAGCTTGGATATGGGCTGGAGGAGCCCCTTTTGCCCGCAGGCTCTGGCCCTGGGAAACGGTTGCCTTGGCGGTGGCGGTGTCTCCCTCTCTTGGTTGGACTGTTGCCTTATGTCGGGACGTGGCTGCTGGGAAACCCAGGAGGTTCCCTTCACTAACGAATTCGGCAAATTCACGGCGACTCCTAGCCTTGCCGGGGTCCGTAAGCCCCTGCCAGATGGTGCTGGCTTCTCTTTGCGTACCGGTCCGGTACCGCCGGGCCACCACCCATCCACGGTCGTTACGGTAAGCTCTGATAGGCCACTCCTGCAGACGGTCACCACCATCTGCCAACCTTGCTGATCTGTCCGGGCCACACACCCGGACCAACTTCAGTCTGCTCAGCTGCCACTTTCCTTCCTTCCACTTTTACTTCCCTAGCTGAACTCCTTACTTTTCCTGCCTCCAGGACTGTGAACTCCTCGGTGGGCGGGACCAACCGCCTGGCCCACCCCCTGGTGTGGACATCAGCCCCTGGAGGAAGGCAACAAGGGTTTTGTGTCTGACTTCGGTGTGCCTGGCCGGGAGTGTGGGGTGTGTGGGTGTTGTGCTCTGTGGCCCCTGGCTTGTCCAGGGCCCCACATTCCCCCTTAGTTAAATGCAGACCGTCCGCGGGCTGCCCGTCCATTACCGGTTTTATTTTCACAAACTGAAAAATAGAAAAACGGTAACACATTACAATTAAAATAACATCTTCCCACATCGGGAGGTACTCTTACTTAAACGTTGCAAACGGTAACGGCTTCCGCTCTCTCCCACCTAAGTAACCTGGCCCTGATGCTGCCCCTAAGCAAACAGGCAGCACCCCTTGACCCCAGTCCAGCACAATATACCCGAGCGGGTTCTGTCCTTTTCAGGGGACCCACGTCCATGGGGAACCCCTGAAACCCCCAGAGGATCGCCACCGGTTCCGGCGGTGGCTGGGCCCCAGCCTGCTCCACTGCGGGCCCTTCTTCCAATCTGCCTCTCCAGAGGCGGTAACGGTGGAAGCCACAACAAAATTATTTACATGCCACAAGTTTGTGGTTGCCCTGCTAGTTCTCGGGCTTGTCCGTAGTAGTTTCTACACATAAAAGGGGTCCCAACGGGGACCAGTTGCCGGCAACGACCGGTTCTAAGCAGGCTGACAATCAGGTAGCAAATCAGGTGACTCTTCGGTTGATCCTTCACTTATCATTCATTTAAACGGTACTTTGTGGTCCCAATGGGGAATAACTTGCAGCGGGACTCCGCTAACTTTGGAGCGACTACCACCGCAGGGGGTCGGCCCACTCGGGGACCGGTCGGTACATCGGGTTCTTCTTCCACAGGCAGTTCAGTCCAGAACCACTGACGGCCGTTAAGAACGGTGGCGGGGGCAGTGCGGTCGGAACCCCCTCCTCCATCAGCGACATTCTCTCTGGACCTCCAGCTGCGGTGCCGGCCCCCGGCTCCCATGCAATAAGAGCTGGTTCTGGGGTTTGGGTGGACTGGTCACGGCGCGGCACGGCCGCAGCGGCCCCTTGCTCACGGGCCCCCACTACGGCAACCATCCTGCGCATCTCCGCCTTCCAGTCCAGCAGCTGCTGAAGGCTCTGCGCCCTCACCTTCAAGCAGAACCGGCCCAGCTCCCGTTCCAGCCACGCAGCGGTCCTGGCGGAGAGCTCACCCGGGCCGCAGTCTTCAAAGGCTACTCCTCCTCGGTTCCCTCAGAGCTTGGACGCTCCGGTAGCGGGTACTCCCGCGCTCCAATTCGAGGACGCCGCCATCTCGCCATCCGTGTCCCCCTTAGTCTCTTTCTGGCTCCTCCTCTACAGGGGCGGGGTTTTGGCCTTCGCGCCTCCACTACTCGAGGAGACACTCGAGCGGGAATTCTTCGCGAACAAGATGGCGGCTTCACAAATTTTTCGGCCGGACACCTCCGGCGATCACACAAGGCGCACTTCCACCAGTTGGTAGAACGGTAGGATCCTGTTCGTGACGCCAAGTTGTCGCGGGTGGAGGAGGGGACGCTGCGCTCTCCCACTGCTCGGGTCCGGCTGCCGCTGCTCGGTGGTGGCTCGAGAGGTGGGCCGGATCCCGGGGACTCGAGCGGCGTTCCTCGCCCGTGAGTGAAAAGGGGATTTTGATTGTGGGGATTTGATTATTGTCCGTGACGCCACACACGGTTGTGGTGATATTGGTGACACCACCGCTGCTCTAGACGGGGATCCCGGGAGCGGTGACAGGGAGCAGCCTTGTTGTTAGTTCTCCCCTCCGTGGGTAGGGGGTTGGTTGTCCCAGGGCCCGGTGATGGGGGTAGGGATGGATGACAGGCGGGTTACAGGGCCTGGTGAGGTGCAGGGTCGCGGGGGCAGCGCTGTGCCGCACGGCACGGTGGTACTCACTCAGCCAATGATGAGGACACAGTTCTCGGTAAAATACACGGCTGGATGGACGGGTCCCACAGACGGCTGCGGTGTTGTTTCTCCCTGCAGGTTGATGGTGACTGCCTTTCCCTGCACCTATGTACGGTAGATGGTTCCAATGGGTTCCCACCGGTAACCCGCTCCCCAGCTTGGATATGGGCTGGAGGAGCCCCTTTTGCCCGCAGGCTCTGGCCCTGGGAAACGGTTGCCTTGGCGGTGGCGGTGTCTCCCTCTCTTGGTTGGACTGTTGCCTTCTGTCGGGACTTGGCTGCTGGGAAACCCAGGAGGTTCCCTTCACTAACGAATTCGGCAAATTCACGGCGACTCCTAGCCTTGCCAGGGTCCTTAAACCCCTGCCAGATGGTGCTGGCTTCTCTTTGCGTACCGGTACGGTACCGCCGGGCCACCGCCCATCCACGGTCGTTATGGTAAGCTCTGATAGGCCACTCCTGCAGACGGTCACCACCGTCTGCCAACCTTGCTGATTTGTCCGGGCCACACACCCGGACCAACTTCAGTCTGCTCAGCTGCCACTTTCCTTCCTTCCACTTTTACTTCCCTAGCTGAACTCCTTACTTTTCCCGCCTCCAGGACTGTGAACTCCTCGGTGGGACATCAGCCCCTGGAGGAAGGCAACAAGGGTTTTGTGTCTGACTTCAGTGTGCCTGGCCGGGAGTGTGGGGTGTGTGGGTGTTGTGCTCTGTGGCCCCTGGCTTGTCCAGGGCGCCACATATTTGACTCCTATGGCTTCCCACGGGTAGTCCGCTCCCCGGCGTGTACGTGTCGGGAGAGCCCGTTTTGCCCGCAGGCGCTGGCCCTTGGATCTCTGGCCCTTGGCGGTGGCACTTATCCGGACGGGTTGGGCTGTTGCCTTCTGACGGGACTTAGGTGGGAATGAACCCCTGAGGTCCAGACCGCAATCAGAGAATTTGACCTTTTCGGCGGCTCCTAGCCTAGTCGGGGTCTGAGTACCCTGCCTTGGTGCTTGGTTTCAATCTGCTCCCCGGTTCGGTACCGATGGGCCACTGCCCGACCCCGGTCCTACGGTTCTGCTGACCTACACCACCTCCTGAAGACGGTCACCACCGTCTGCCGACCTTGCTGATCGTGCCCGGGCTCCGACCCAGACACCGAGAGTCGTCACTCCTCTCACTTTCACTGCCTAACATAATCTTCTGTCTTTTCTCGCCTCCAGGTCTGTGAACTCCTCGGTGGGCGGGGTCAACCGCCTGGCTCCGCCCCACCTGGTGTGGACATCAAGCCAGGAGGGTGGCAACAAGGATTTTTGGTTGACTGGTGTCACCTAACCAAGGGAGGGGGTTTGTGTGTGTTGTTAGTGTACTGTGACCCCTGGGGGTCCAGGGTGTCACATATTGTCCTCTAAAACATCCCTAAATTTTTTTTGTTTCTGATGTTTGTTCCTCTTTAATTATCCCTTTATTCTCTCCAGACACTTTATTTACCTGCAGCTCAACCAAACTTGACTTTTTCCTGTCCTTGGTTGCCAAACCTCCCGGCCTCACTGTCCAGCCCCGCCCTCTGCACACTCATTGGCTGTCAGTAGTCTGCCCAGCACTGACTTCTAGCAGAGGATAATGAGTACATTACTACAGAGGACTATATGGGCACTTCCAAAAAATGGAGGGGGCGATTGCTGGATGATAAAACAGTATACTGATGGCTTCCATAGAGCGCTGTTCACACATGCAGATGCCCAGTCACAAGGCCGCAGCCTATTAGGTGATGCCCATATTATTAGATTTGGCGGGCTGTCAAGCCGTACTCCATCTCTGCACCATACAGGGACAGGAACTCTAATATGCAAGGCCTAACAGAAAGGGGCGTGGCTGTATCCTATACAAAAAAATATGAGGTTTTATGCTTGTAGGTCTGTTACGGTTGCTGCGAGCACTGGAGACTAAGTCCAGATTTCTTACTACTGCACATGTGCGAGCGCTGGAGACTAAGTCTAGATTTCTTGCTACTGCACATGTGCGAGCGCTGGAGACTAAGTCCAGATTTCTCGCTACTGCACATGTGCGAGCGCCGGAGACTAAGTCCTATCTTGGAGCCATTGCACATGTGCGGGTGACATCATCGCTGACACGAGGTCACATGTCTCTGACACCTTCTATGCCGATTGGTCGCTGGTCATGTGCTTGTGATGCCTTGCTCGGTGATAGGCCAGCATGACGTCACTCCTGTCGTTCTGGCAGCGGATTGGCTCTGGTGTCCTCCATCTTGGATGAGGCACAGAGTCTATATAAGACCCTGACACACGCCGCATGGCGCTCAGTCCTCTTGGTTCATGCATAAGAGTAGACGCTCTGTGCGCGTCCCTCTAGGCATTCCTCTGTCTATGCTAGGTGAGCGCTACCGGCAGGGTAGCGTTCTTATACCTTACAGCTTCGGCTGCTGTCCGTATCCTTACCTCTTAGGGGAGCGGACATAGGCAGGTGCCTGAGGCACATGGTCTGGCTGGGCCTTGTGGTTCGACTCGTAGGTGGACGTTGCCGCTAGGGTAACGTTCCTTATACTGCGTCTGGCAGTTGTTCGTATCCTCGCACACTAGGGGAGCGAACAGAGGTAGGAGCTTTGTGCGGCTTACGCTGCTGTTCGTCTCTTTTGCACCACTAGAAGAGCGGACCTAGGCAGGTGCCATATCTAGTGGTTCGTGTCCTTGCACACTAGTGGAGCGAACGCAGGTAGGAGCTTTGTGCGGCTTACGCTGCTGTTCGTCTCTTTTGCACCACTAGAAGAGCGGACCTAGGTAGGTGCCATTTCGCACACATTGCCTTTGTCTCTGTGATTATTAACAGAGATCATTCCACACACCCTCCAAGTAAGGGAGGAATTGCTTTACTTACTTATTATATCCTTCTGTGAGTTAACAGAGGTATTGCACTCTGCCATAGTCTGCAGCAGAGTCTTTGCACGGTGGACCCTGACTGTCTGATACTCCTTTAGGTTATCAGACAGCCCCCCGTAACAAGGTCCCCTCACTAAATATAAAAATAGCAACAAAAAGAGATGCAAGCCATCAGTGTGCAGTTTTATCATCCTGCATCACCTAATAGGCTGCGGGCTTGTGACTGTGCATCTGCATGTGTGAACAGTGCTCTATGAAAGCCATCAGTGTACTGTTTTATCATCCAGCAATCGCCCCCTCCATTTTTTGGAAGTGTGTGTGTGA
Source organism: Anomaloglossus baeobatrachus (assembly GCF_048569485.1). NCBI lineage: Eukaryota > Metazoa > Chordata > Amphibia > Anura > Aromobatidae > Anomaloglossus > Anomaloglossus baeobatrachus. The sequence goes on from NC_134355.1 coordinate 632,635,938, forward strand.
TTTGCTCCTCCTGCACCTGTGATGCCTCCACTTAGTGGGGGCGTAGCTGTATCCTGCTAGAGTACTAGTTTTCTGCCTGGGCACTTTACAACTGCAACCCTATCTTTACTGTAAGTAATGTTTAACTTTTGGAGGATATTTTTTCCTCTTTTTGTTGCTATATTTATATTTAGTGTAGGGACCTACAAACATGAGGTTCCCGTGATGAGGGTTGTAGGCTTCCATATTCTGGCCCTAATACCAACTAAGTAATCCAGAAAGGAAAAAGACCGCACTCGTCCACTGTGCCAAAAATCCTCTTTATTCAAACAAGTGCAGGGTAAAAGGCAGGAGAGGAACTAGGTGCAGGCCTCAGATTTTTTTGTACAGGATACAGCCAGGCCCCTTTCTGTTAGGCCTTTCATATTAGAGTTCCTGTCCCTGTATAGTGCACAGATAGAGTACGGCTTGGCAGCCCGCCTGATCTAATAGTATGGGCGTCACCTATTAGGCTGTGGGCTTGTGACTGTGCATCTGCATGTGTGAACAGTGCTCTATGCAAGCCATCAGTGTGCAGTTTTATCATCCAGTAATTGCCCCCTCCATTTTTTGGAAGTGTTTGTGATTTGCTCCTCCTGCACCTCTGATGCCTCCACTTAGTGGGGGTGTTACGGTATGGCTAGCTGATAAGACTAATAGATGGAGAAATACGCCTATCAGAAGTCAGGGTCCACCGTGCAGTGATGTTATGGCTGCTGCTGGTAGATAGGTGCCTGAACTGCAACTAGGCAAATACTACTAATATCAGAGTCTCCTGAGTTAAAGAACCCACAGGGAGAAAAGTAAAGGTAAGACCATGAAGTCTATTACAACACAGAGAGGTATGGGGTATAGCTATAGTAATGGCAACTCTGTTCCTGCACAGAGGGGTATGAGGTATAGCTATAGGAATGGCAACTCTGTTACTGCACAGGGCGCCAAGGCCTGAGATCTCATGTTACAGATCACACTGATGCTCAAATATAAACTCTACTGAGCACTGTTATTTCACAGCATCAGGTTACGACTTATCACTTCTGTTACTTCACAGGAGTAAATATATATATGTGGCGTACACAGTACGAGTATGGTGTATTTAGTGGACACTAACCATATCCCGCAATGGAGGAGACTCAAAGAGTGTGTAGGAGTCAATGAGGTCAGTAGCTCCTATCAAGGACTACTGTGGAGTTCCACCGGCTAACCACCAGTGAACCCAGTACCAGCGTAGCCCAGAAGCTCTGCCAAACCGGCAATTGACCCTAAACTGGTCTGATGTGACCGCGACGCCTCGCCCTACACCTGCCTCCTAACCCTGTATCAGTCCCAGAGGACTTCGACGCCTGGCCCTGTACTAGCGTTGTAAGTGGTTGCTGCACCACATATGAAGACGACTGAGTGCGGCCATGTGGGTGCCCAAGGCTTATATAACCTAAGGACAGCCCACAAGATGGAGATCCCTATTGCTCGCCCAAACCATAACCAATAATGAGCGGTCTTTCATGTGACCACACGTTACTGATGACGTCACTGTGGCCAATGGAATCGTTCCACGTCATCTGTGATGTCACTACGGCCAATGGGATTGCGCCACGTCATCTGTGATGTCACTAGGCCAATGGGATCATGCCACATCATCTGTGATGTCATCACGGCCAATAGGATTGTGCCACGTCATCTGGACACCTGATGCACTAAGTGCCTGAGCATGCTCAGAAGCCTGAACTACTAACTTAGTCTTAGAATTGAGACTATCAGGCTGAGCATGCTCAGAAGGCTCAACCCAGGATTTAGGCTGAAAATACCTAGATGTTCGAGTCAATACCTGAGACTTAAGCAAGCAAACCGAACGAGGCCGAGCATAGGGGAAAATCGTCCCAGGAGGCATCCAAGAAGACGCCGCAGCTTGGTGTGTGACAGGTGGCTTAGCTGAATCCTGCTAAAGTTCTAGTTTTTGACCTGGGTGCTTTACAACTGCAGCCCTATCTTTGCAGTAAGCAATAAGGAAATGAAAAAAAAAAATAAAATAAGCCAGATAACGCCTTTAACAAAAACGTTGCCAGATAAAATTTATCCCTTACAGATTTTTTTTTTTAAAGGGAACCTGTCACCAGATTTGGTGACTATAAGCTGCTGCCACCACCAGTGGGCTCTTATATACAGCATTCTAACACGCTGTATATAAGAGCCCAGGCCACTGTGTAGAATGTAAAAATCACTTTATAATACTTACCTAAACGGTCGGTGAAGTGCAGACTTGTTGGATGGGTGTCTTCATTCTCCGGGTACGGCGTCTCCTCTTTTGTCCTCCTTCTTCTGAAGCCTGGATGCATGACGTGTCCTACGTCATCCACACTAGCCGGCATTGAGGTCCCGCTCATTCGCACTACAATACTTTGATCTGACCTGCTTAGGGCAGATCAAAGTGTGCCTGTGCAGGACCTCAATGTCAGCCTGTGTGCATGACGTAGGACATCACTGTGTTTATTATCTCTGTACTGTCACATCACTGTGTGTATTATCCCTGTACTGTCACATCACTGTGTGTATTATCCCTGTATTGTGACATTATTGTGTTTATTATCTCTGTACTGTGACATCACTGTGTCTATTATCCCTGTACTGTAACATTGCTGTGTATTAACCCTGTACTGTGACATCATTGTGTGTATTATCCCTGTACTGTGACATCACTGTGTTTATTATCCCTGTACTGTGACATCACTGTGTGTATTATCCCTGTACTGTGACATCACTGTGTGTATTATCCCTGTACTGTGACATCACTGTGTGTATTATCCCTGTACTGTGACATCACTGTGTTTATTGTCCCTGCACTGTGACATCACTGTGCTTATTATCTCTGTATTGGGGCATCACTGTGTTTATTATCTCTGTACTGTCACATCACTGTGTGTATTATCCTTGTACTGTCACATCACTGTGTGTATTATCCCTGTATTGTGACATTACTGTGTTTATTATCTCTGTACTGTGACTGTGACATCACTGTATCTATTATCCCTGTACTGTAACATTGCTGTGTATTAACCCTGTACTGTGACATCACTGTGTTTATTATCTCTGTACTGTGACATCACTGTGTGTATTATCCCTGTACTGTGACATCACTGTGTTTATTATCTCTGTACTGTGACATCACTGTGTGTATTATCCCTGTACTGTGACATCACTGTGTTTATTATCTCTGTACTGTGACATCACTGTGTATATATATTATCCCTGTACTGTGACATCTTGTGTTTATTATCACTGTACTGTGACATTACTGTGTGTATTATTCCTGTACTGTGACATCACTGTGTGTATTATCCCTGTACTGTGACATCACTGTTTGTTTAATATCCCTGTATTGTGACATCACTGTGTTTATAATCTCTGTACTGTGACATCACAGTGTGTATTATCCGTGTACTGTGACATCACTGTGTTTATTATCTCTGTATTGTGGCATCACTGTGTTTATTATCTCTGTACTGTCACATCACTGTGTGTATTATCCTTGTACTGTCACATCACTGTGTGTATTATTTCTGTATTGTGACATTACTGTGTTTATTATCTCTGTACTGTGACATCACTGTATCTATTATCCCTGTACTGTAATGTGGCACCCTGGACAAGCCAGGGGCCACAGAGCACAACACCAACACACCCCACACTCCCAGCAGGCACACCGAAGTCAGACACAAAACCCTTGTTGCCTTCCTCCAGGGGCTGATGATCACACCAGGGGGTGGGCCAGGCGGTTGGTCCCGCCCACCAAGGAGTTCACAGTCCTGGAGGCGGGAAAACCAGGCAGATAGAGTTTGGTAGTGAAAGTGAGCAGAAGGAAGTAGTAAGAGAGCAGCCTGAAGTTGGTCCGGGTGTGTGGCCCGGACAGATCAGCAAGGTTGGCAGATGGTGGTGACTGTCTGCAGGAGTGGCCTATCCGAGTTACCGTAAGGACCGTGGACGGGCGGTGGCCCGGCGGTACCGGACCGGTACACAAAGAGAAGCCAGCACCATCTGGCAGGGGATTTTCGGACCCCGGCAAGGCTAGGAGTCGCCGTGAATTTGCAGAATCCGTTAGTGAAGGGGACCTCCTGGGTTTCCAAACAGTCAAGTCCCGACAGAAGGCAACAGTCCAACCAACCGAGGGAGACACCGCCACCGCCAAGGCAACCGTTTTTCAGGACCAGCGCCTGCGGGCAAAGAGGGGCTCCTCCAGCCCATATCCAAGCTGGGAAGCGGGTTACCAGTTGGAACCCATCAGAACCATCAACCGTACTTAGGTGCAGGGAATGGCAGTCACCATCAACCTGCCGGGAGAAACAACACCGCAGCCGTCTGTGGGACCCGTCCATCGAGCCGAGTGTTTTACCGAGAACTGTGTCTTCATCATTGGGCTGAGTGAGTACCACCGTGCCGTGCGGCACAGCGCTGCCCCTGCGACCCTGCACCTCGCCAGGCCCCGTAACCCGCCTGCCATCCTCCCCTACCCCATCACCGGGCCCCGGGACAACCAACCCCCTACCCACGGAGGAGAGAAATAACAACCAAGCTGCTCCCTGTCACCGCTCCCGGGATCCCCGTCCAGAGCAGCGGTGGTGTCACAATTATCACCACAACCGTGGGTGGCGTCACGGACAATAATCAAAACCCCCACAATCAAAATCCCCTTTTCACTCACGGGCGAGGAACGCCGCTCGAGTCCCCGGGATCTGGCCCACCGCTCGAGCCACCACCGAGCAGCCGCAGCAGCAGCGGCAGCCGGACCCGAGCAGTGGGAGAGCGCAGCGTCCCCTCCTCCGCCCGCGACAGTAACATTGCTGTGTATTAACCCTGTACTGTGACATCATTGTGTGTATTATCCCTGTACTGTGACATCATTGTGTGTATTATCCCTGTACTGTGACATCACGGTGTTTATTATCTCTGTATTGTGGCATCACTGTGTGTATTATCCCTGTACTGTGACATCACTGTTTGTTTAATATCCCTGTATTGTGACATCACTGTGTTTATAATCTCTGTACTGTGACATCACTGTGTTGATCTCTGTACTGTGACATCACTGTGTTGATTATCTCTGTACTGTAACATTACTGTGCTTAAATCTGCTCTGTTCCGGGATCATCACTGTGTGTTGATTATCTCTGTACTGTGACATCCCTGTGTGTACTGTCCTTGCACTCTGACATTACATTGTGTATTATCCCAGTGATGTGACATATCTGAGTACCTGTGATAGCACTGGGTGAGTTATACCTATACTATGACATCATTGTGTATTATTTCCATGCATTACAGAAGACACATCGCACAATGTGTTGACGGGCACGAGGTTTTTATGTTCTCCAATCTTGGCTAACAATGGTCAGGGAGTAGTGGGGACCCATTACCAGTTTAGAGCCCATGGCTGTTATGTATACCCAGCAGAAAGCGCAAATGTGAATATAAATTGATTATTTATTTGGTAAGGGTTCAGCACATTTAAAACAGTAGGAAAAGACCCATGTATAGCTGTAATAATGAATTATCAATTAAGTCCATGCTGATATTTTATTGTAAAGTAATTCAGAAAAATAGTCACTTTCATTTAGTGAAATTTAATTGCAGACATATTACATCTAGCACCACATTATATTATGATGGTTTCAGCTCATTAAGCATCTGTCACTAAACAAGACTATTCTAGATGACTGACTGCACATAATCTCCGAAGTCTCCTCAGCCATCTGATCTAATTAACCCGCTTTAAAGCATGTTAGCAGCTGACTTCATGAGCAAACTGTGCGGTATGTATGTCAGCTCTCTATCTATCTATCCCTCTATCTATCTATCTATCTATCTATCTATCTATCCCTCTATCTATCCCTCTATCCCTCTATCTATCCCTCTATCTATCTATCTATCCTTCTATCCCTCTATCTATCTATCTATCTATCTATCTATCTATTTATCAAAGGAGGGCTCCTGTGCAAGGACAATATATGGGCCCTTTAGAGTCAAAAAGCTCATCAAAATGCACAATTCCACCTGCTTTGAAAGAAATTGAAATTGGCCCTTGTCCACTCATATTTCTATCTATCCTTCCTTCCTTCCTCCCTTCCTCTTCCTCCCTCCCTTCTTTTCTTCCTCCCTCCCATCTTTCTTTCCTCTCTCCCTCCTTCTCTCCCTCCATACCTTCCTCCCTTCCATCCTCTCTCCCTCCCTTATTTCCTTCCTTCTCCTTTCCTCCCTCCTTTCCTTCCTTTCTTCCTCCCTTCCTTCCTCTCCTCCCCCCCTGCCTCACCCCATTCCGCCCTTCTTTTCTTCCTTCCTCTCTCCCTCCTTCCCTTATTTCGTTTTTTCTCCTCTCCTCCCTCCCTTCTTTCCTTCCTTCCTCCCTTACACCCTTCATTCCTCCCTCCCTTCCTTAATTTATTCCTTCCCTCCCTTCCTTCCTTTCTTCCTTCCTTCTTCCCTTACACCCTTCCTTCCATAATTCCTTCCTCCCTTCTTCCTTCCTTTCTTCCCCTGTGTAGAACTATGTAGCTCCTTAGTTAAATGCATGTATTTAGAGCTAAAATTCATCTTTCCCATTGGGTTTCATTAAAAATATTGCAGCATTCGGCTTGTTTGGTTCCCTGCTCATTGCAGGCTGCAGAATGAGATGAACTGAGACTCCTTCAGTGAACTCTTTCTTAAGGCCACTTTAGACGCATCGATTTATCGTGCGTTCGCATGTGCGATCGCACCCGCCCCCATCGTTTGTGCGTTATGGGCAATTTGTTGCCCGTGTCGCACAAAGTCGGTCACCCCGGTCACACGTACTTACCTCCCGAACGACCTCGCTGTGGGCGGCAAACATCCTCTTCCTGAAGGGGGAGGGACATTCGGCGGCATAGTGACGTCACACAGCTGCCGCCCAATAGAAGCGGAGGGGCGGAGAAGAGCGGTACGTAACATCCCGCCCACCTCCTTCCTTCCGCACTGCTGGTGGCCGCAGGTAAGCTGCAGTTCATCGTTCCCGGGGTGTCACACGGAGCGATGTGTGCTGCCTCGGGAACAATGAACAAGTGGCACTCAGAAGGACGATCGATTTTTTTGAAAATGAGCGACGTGTCAACTGTGACGCCCTGGACTAGCCAGGTAGTCAAAGGTAGGCCCTTACACAAACACCTTCCCCCCCCAATAAGGTGACAGCAGCCAACCTACAAAAACCCTTGTCACCTCTCTCAGTGTTCAATGGTCACACCAGGGGGCGGAGCCAGGCGGTTGGCCACGCCCACCTAGGAGTCCAGAGGGCCTGAGACAGGAAATAGTAGTCCGTTTGGTGCTAGAGTTCAAGTTTAAGTGCAGCAGGCCTGAGGTGTCAAGTCTGCAGCATTACCACTGACCGGTGTCAGGGTGGTAGCCCTGGTACCGTGGCAAGGAGGCAGACGGTGGTGGCCGCCTGCAGGAGTTGGGATTACAGCCCGTGGAACTGTAAGGGACCAGGACCGGGCAGTGGCCAGCCGGTACCAAATCCGGGAACCGATTGGAAACCGGAACACCAGGAGGGATACTCAGACCCAGTACGAGGCCCAGAAACTACTGGACCGAGTCGAATCCACTGATTGAGGACTGGACTTTAGGCCTTTCCCACCTAAAACCCGACTGAAGGCAACAGCCCAACGATAGCGGTAGAAAGCCACCGCCCAGGCATCGAGACACCACGGGCCAGCGTCTGCGGGCAAACGGGCTCTACTGACACACACAAGGCTGGGGAGCGGACTACCATTGCTCAGGCATAGGAGTCATCATTTCTACCAAAAGTGAGGTGCAGGAGAAAGGTGGAAACCACCAACCTCAAAAGGGGAAAAGCGCAGCCGGCTGCGGGCACCGTCCAACATCTTGTTTGGTTTACCAGAGACTACAGCGTGTTTGTAATAGTGAGTACCACAGTGCCCTCGGGCCGCGCACCGCGCCGCACCGCACCAACCCGCCAGCACGCATCCATTCCCCCGCCTCAACACCTCCTTCGGGCCCCCGGGACCATCATCCCCCTACCCACGGAGGGGTTAACACCAACCTGCGCAACACCGTCCCTGGGAGCCTAGTCAACGGCAGCGGTGGTGTCCATCCATTCACCACAACTCGTGGGTGGTGTCATGAACTTAAATCCTCATAAACAACCGCGTCTCCGGCCGTGGACCTCCCCACCGAAGTCCCTACACGTAGCACCAGCAACTTCCTTTCAAAGTGACGTGACCCCTGGGTCTGTGAGGAGCTCGAGCCACCCACCGACAAGCACGGATCCGAGCGGCTTGGCAGCCGGCCGAGCCCCGGGGTGGTACAAAAACGAGCAACGTATAGGTGAGTATTTTTGCTCGTTTACAGTCGCTCGTAGCTGTCACACGCTGCGATATGTCAAACGATGCCGGATGTGCGTCACTAACGACGTGACCCTGACGACATATCGTTAGATATATCGTAGCTTGTAACAAGGCCTTTACAGGAGAGTTTGTAACTCTTTAATCTGTAACTCTTTTGGCTATTCTCAGCTGATTTCTGACAACAAACTACTTGAAAGAATATCTAAACTTTCATATGATCATAAATCAGGTGGAAGGAGCCCAGAAAAAGACAAATAAAAAAGTTTCCTAACTAAAGCTGGTCGGACTCACAGAAAATCGGACCGGCAGGTCCCTGCTAATTTTTTTTAAAAAAAAATATGGTTCCGATCCAGAATCCGGTGCCCATATAAGTCTATGGGAACAGGAATCCGGCAATTAAAGGGAACCTGTCACCAGATTTTTCCTTATTAAACTAAAAGAATCCCCTTCTGCAGCTCCTGGGCTGCATTCTATGAAGGTGCACCTTGGCCCTGACTCCCCATCCAGACCCCAAAAATAACTTTATAAAACCTGGCCGTTAGGTATGCTAATTACCTGTGTTGGCCAGATGGACGGGCTCATTTTCTGCTCCTGTCCCTCCTCCTGCCACTGATTGCTGTCCTCCTTTCTTGATTGACGTGATGATGCCTCCGTCATCATTCTTGTTGCATTTCCAAATCTCGCGCCTGTGCAGTTATGTTGGATCGCGCAGGCGCAGTTTGCTTTGCCTTATCGCGGGCAGAGCAGAAAACACAGCTGCCCTCATTCGCGCCGGTGAGCTAAATGCACAGGCGCGAGATTATGGGCGGGTACGAGGATGGCGCTGGTGAGGTCATGCACAGCACCGCACATAATTCTCCCTATGCTGCTGTGCTCCGGACTCTCAGGTTGGTGAGGAACTGTGAAGATGCCCTCACCAGACAGAGTTATCAGATGAGCTTAGAGCGTCTGTCTGACCTAGGGTTCTGCACCCCCGCTGTGCTCAGTTCTGTGAGTACTCCCCGTACTGTCCCAGTGACTGTACTCTTTGAGCCCACGATTACCGGTATCGCTTGGCAACTCAGAGCTTTAGCTCCCTCCATAAGTTTTCTATGGGATTAAGGTCTAGAGACTGGCTAGGCCAAGGCATGACCTTAATGTGCTTCTTTTTGAGCCACTCCTTTGTTGCCTTGGCTGTATGTTTTGGGTCATTTTCATGCTCAAAGACCCAGCCACAACCCATTTTTAATGTCCTGGCTGAGGGAAGGAGGTTGTCACTTAGGATTTTACGGTATATGGCTCAATTCAGTGTCCCGTTAATGCGGTAAAGTAGTCCTGTGCCCTTAGCAGAGAAACACCCCCAAAACATAATGTTTCAACCTCCATGCTTGATAGAGGGGACGGTGTTCTCTGGGTAATAGGCAGCATTTCTCTTCCTCCAAACACAGAGAGTTGAGTTAAGGCCAAAAAGCTAAACTTTTGTCTTATCCGACCACAGCACCTTCTCCCAATCACTCTCAGAATCATCCAGGTGTTCACTGGCAAACTTCAGATGAGCCTGCTGCACATGTGCCTTCTTGAGCAGTGAGACTGTGCAGGTACTGCAGGATTGTAAGCCATTACGGTGTAATGTTTTACCCATTTTCTTGGTGACAGTGGTCCCAGCTGCCTTGAGATCATTAACAAGTTCCCCCCATGTAATTTTAGGCTGATCTCTTACCTTCCTCATGATCCTGGATACCCCACAAGGTGAGATTTTGCATGGTTCCCCAGATCGATGTCGGTTGACACTCATTTTGTTTTTCTTCCATTTTCTTACTATTGCACCAACAGTTGTCTCATTCTCATCCAGCATCTTACTTGTGTTTTTTAGCCCATTCCAGCCTTGTGCAGGTCTATGACCTTACCTCTGACATCCTTAGAAAGCTCTTTGGTCTTGCCAATGTTGTAGAGGTTAGAGTATGACTGATGAGATGTATATGCGCGCCGCCATTATTCTGACTTACCCCGCCGACATCGGAAGTCACATGATATGATCACGTCACTTGCGGTGGTTGCCATGGAAGCACAGGGTCATGTGATGATGCCTGTAGATAACAGGAGTCATTTACTCTCAATGCCAGAATACAGCCGGCATTGAAAGTAAAGCAGCGTGTCTGCATATCTTAGCTCTGTAGCTATGATCTGCAGATATGGCAGAGCGATCAGATTGCTGATCGCTATAGCCCCCTAGGGGGACTAGTAAAATAAGAAAAAAGTTAAACATTTTTTTTAAAAAAATAAAAAAAATTAAAAAAAACCTAAAAGTTCAAATCACCCCCCCTTCACTTCATTGAAAATTAAAAGGTTAAAAAAGTAAAAAATATACACATATTTGGTATCGCCGCGTTCAGAAATGCCCGATCTATAAAAATATAAAATCAATTAATCTGATCAGTAAACGGCGTAGCGTTAAAAAAATTCCAAACGCCACAAATTACGTTTTTTGGTCACCACAAGTTTTGCGCAAAACGCAATAACAGGCGATCAAAAAATAGCATCTGCGCAAAAATGGTACCATTAGAAACGTCAGCTCGAGATGCAAAAAATAAGTCATCACTAAGCCATAGATCCCAAAAAATGAGAATGCTACGAGTTTCGGAAAATGGCGCAAAACGTGCGCCACTTTTATTAGACAAAATCTGAATTTTTTTAACCCTTTAGATACAAGTAAACCTATACCTGTTTGGAGTCTACAAACTCGCACCGACCTGAGGCATCACACTGATACATCAGTTTTGCCATATAGTGAACACGGTGAATAAAATATTCCAAAAACTATTGTGTGATCACACTTTTTTGCAATTTTGCCGCACTTGGAATTTTTGTTGCCGTTTTCCAGTACACTATATGGTAAAACTTATGGTTCCATTTAAAACTACAACTATCAGCAAGGGATCAAATAATTATTTCCTTTAATGTATATTACATTATTGACCTGGAAGTCATAGTAAAAAGACATTCATAGATTTGCTTAATACTCAATATTTTTCCTAATTTCTATCTGTTGCATAAAGTAGTCTTCTTATACAAAACATGCACCATTATTATGTCGGTGCTTGGACCAGCCTTAAGGCCCTCCATTATTGGATCAGTCAATATTGTTACCAATACAGGCAGAGTAATAATTTTAACATTTGAGTAAAAAAAAGTGTTATGAAGTACCATTAGCCATAAACCAGAAGACAGGTGCTAGATGGATTGCTTTGCCGTAGAACATCATTTAGATATGATCCTAATGGAAGATCCACCTTCATTTGATATTTTTATCTATTCAATCCATATAATGCCAAATGTTTAGCCTAAAACAATATGATAAAGTTTATCAGGCACGCGATATAGTAACATGGCTCTTGTAATACCACCACTTACATGATTAGATGCAATAATTGTTCACCAGATGTCACATTTTTCATTCATCTCAGGCTTTTAGAATGAATAAAACAATGATGGTGCTCCAGGGCTAATGTCCAGCTGCTTTCCAAGGTTTGATTTAGAGGAAATAAATACAATATAAACTGGTTATTCTCATATATTTATGATGGTACCAGAAAAGCGTGTCAGACAACAGAGAACAAAACTGTCCAAGAACAGTAAAAGGATGTCTTGCACCTCGATAGCTCTTATCTCACCTCCTTAAAGCCCTGTTACATGTGCGATCGCATCCGCCCCCATTGTTTGTGCGTCACGGGCAATTTGTTGCCCATGTCGCACAAAGTCGGTCACCCCTGTCACACATACTTACCTCCCGAACGACCTCACTGTGGGCGGCGAACATCCTTTTCCTGAAGGGGGAGGGACGTTTGGCATCACAGCGACATCACACAGCAGCCGCCCAATAGAAGCGGAGGGGCGGAGATGAGCGGGACGTAACATCCCGCCCACCTCCTTCCTTCCTCATTGCCGGTGGGATGCAGGTAAGCTGTGTTCGTCGTTCCCGAGGTGTCACACAGAGCGATGTGTGCTGCCTCAGGAACGACGAACAACCTGCATCCAGGAATGTGACCGATATTTTGAAAATGAGCGACATGTCAACGAGCAATAATAAGGTGAGAATTTTTGCACATTAACAGTCGCTCGTAGCTGTCACACGCTACGATATGTCAAACGATGCCGGATGTGCGTCACGGAATCCGTGACCCCGACGACATATCGCCCGATATATCGTAGCGTGTAACGGGGCCTTTAGAACTATCCAAGAATCTCCAGTATTTATCAACTATATACATGTTGCATGCAAAGTAATAGACACAAAAAACACTAAACAAAGAAATGGACAAAATATATACAGTATATTAGTACTGCCTCCCCTAATCCCCTCAACTTCTTTAAAAATGAGAAATATGTTATGAAATGTTCTCTATGTATCTCAGGAGCCATGCCATAACTCCTCCTCACAGTCTACTGTGCAGGTGTAAGGTCATTGACTGCAGCAGGACCCTCCCCCCTCTGCCTTTTCTGCTTTACAGCAAATGATAGGTAAGTCTCACTGCTTTTCACATGACCAACCACCATCCAAGATGGGACTGACAAGCAGGAAATTAACCCCTTTGATTTCTTATGGGATTTCTAGAAGGTTGACTGTTTCAGGACCATGGAGAAAGTGCTGCTGACTAACAAACTGTGGGGACCTTTGTACTTCTTTCTTAATTTAAACTTTCATATATAGTTTTACTGTTACTTCAAAGTGACAATGGTCCCCATACTTTCATAGGTTGTATTTTGTGTCCCATGAATGGGAACAACGTGTTGTATATATTTCTTGAATTGCATATTTTTCCTCCTATCAGGAAATTCCTTATTGTTACTAGGTTAGGTATATTTAGACTGTATGAAGTTTGTCCCTATGTTCCTCCCTTAGTTGGCTTCTGTATAGAATGCTCCTCCCTTCCTCCTTCAATTTAGTCTAGAGAGGAACCATTGCTGAAGACACATGTCTACAACCCTGTACAGATTATTCCTTTTCACCTGCCTTTACTTTGTACTTAATACAAGATTCTAGAAGAAAACTACAGCGTTTCTCCTGGTCTTCCTACAAGTCATCGTTTCTTGCTGAGTTTAAAACTATCTGTTGATGCTTTGAAGTGTGAGTACAAGCATACATTTATCTAAGGGACTGATAATTAGAGCGCTTGGGATCCACAAGCTCTGGGTGGGAGCCAAGTGAAAAGGACTAGCTGTGACCGGGATTAGTATACATATATCAGTGAAGAACCTGTTTCCAGGAGGGCTATACTGCATACAATCCAGAGAAAGGATTACCCCAAGGGGCTGACAACAAGCCACAGCATAAAACTTTATAGCAGCTTCAGACAGAAAGTGCCCTGTAAAGTATTAACCTGTTATCAGAACTGTGTGCAGCTATCAACCTAGAATCACCCATAAGCTAATTGTAAGCTGCAGCCAGAGACTCTGCAAATACATTCTGCAAACACAGGCTGCTCCCAGATCAGATTGCAACATTGTATTGGTTTTCCTGACAACCAGTGCAGAGCAGATTCACCCTTCCTGATGGAGGCAAAGAGAACAATTTCACTTCCTGCTCTAGAGCAACAAGAGAAAGACATGGACTCACACTTACATTACAGTGAAAGATCTAAGCGGTTGACCAAACCAACATGGAAGGTTACAGAGAACCTAGAAACAGCCAGAAGTGAACTGCTTACCCACACAACATTATTGTGGCAAAGAGTGCAAAAACAAGTGACTGTTTTATCTGTGCCCGATGCTCATGAGCTACCACTAGAGGGAGCCCTTGAACAACTGTACTCAGCATACCGGTCCTACAAAGAGATTTGTAAAAAATATTACTCTACCCTGAGATCAAATACGTCTCAGTCTCAAAAAGAACTACAGGACTTCCAACAGCTTAATGCTGAATGAGACCAAACCATGCGCGACATTGTGAGCGAGACTGAAGCAAAAATGGCGCAAATGTCAGGAGCGGCATCTTACAAATCCAGGTCCATTAAGGGCTCAAGACACTCACTCAAATCAGGCTCATCAAGGTACTCAACCCTCAACGAGCAGCTCATAAAGGCGCACGCTGAAGCAGAAACAACAAATGTACAAGCCATCTTCGTCCAGCGAGAAGCAGAGATGAAAGCAGAATCTGCACGCAAAGAAGCCGAGATGAAAGCAGAATCTGCATGCAGAGAAGCAGAGATGAAAGCAGAATCTGCACGTAAGGAAGCAGAGACAATTGCAGAATCTGCAAGCAAAAAGGCAGACATTGAAGCCCTTCAGAAGGAATGTGAACATGTGGCGGCCATGGCAAGGCTAAAGGTCTTTGAGCAAGCTCTGGGTGGGAGCTAAGAAGGCAGCGCCAGTTTGTGTGATCGCGACACAGAAAACTCACTTAAACGTACAAGAGATTACATGCTGAGCCAAGTCAATGAACTGCCAACTACCATCAACATTCCTGTCAGCGCTAACACTTCTCCAGAGCTTCAAGACACTGATCCACCTACAACTTCCAGCCTTCCAGGTCAGTCCAATGCACCTTAGACTTTTAAGCCTGAACCTGCTTCATATTCCAATGCACAGCCACACCCTGCGCATCAGCAACCTCTGTATGCCCATGTCTACATGCAACACAACATTCCGGCAAGGCGCTACACTCCCAACAACTGTGTAGCTCCGGCCCCGCATACAACAGAGGCTGTACACACCAAACCAGCAGTCGCTGGTCTAAATGCCTACGCCACTCCGTACTTTCCCATGTTCCCGAACCAAGAAGCTACGAACCACGCAACCAGCACCACACAGTCAGCAAATGTGCCCCCAATGTCGGAAAGATCAGACATGTTCGACTTTGCGAGGTACATGGTCCGCTGAGAACTCACCAACACCAGTCTCACAAAATTTGATGACCAGCCCATAAAACTACAGAGGGTGGAAGTGTGCCTTCAAAACCGCAACACGTGACCTCGGCATTACCTCTGCTGAAGAGCTGGACTTGCTAATCAGGTGGCTAGGGCCATGGTCTACTGAGAGAATCAAGAGACTCAGATCCGTTTACATCAGTGACCCAACAACTGGTCTCGCAACCGCATGGGACAGACTAGAGAAAGGCTTCGGTAGTCCTGAAGCAATTGAAGATGCATTGCTGAAACAACTATACGACCTTCCCAAAATATCTGGCAAGGATGTTTCAAAGTACCAGGAACTCAGCGACCTGCTGTCCGAGCTCCAGCTGGCCAAAACAGACACACACCTACCTGGCCTCAGCTACCTGGACACCGCTCGTGGGGTGAAACCGATAGTCACCAAGTTACCTTACAACATGCAGTAAAGAAGGTGGACAATGGTAGGAACAAACTATAAAAAAGAGCACCAAGTCTCCTTCCCTCCATTCTCCTACTTCTGCGAGTTTATCAACGGCATCGCGGAACATAAGGCAGACCCCAGCTTCACCTGTGGAGAACCCACCGGCTCCACTTCACCATCTCCCAGATATGAGAGCCCTCATCAAAATGACAGAAAATGTAGGGGCCCAGTATCAGTCAAAAAGACTGATGTTCTACCACCTACACCAACGTCAGCACCAGACAAGGGCAATGAAGGCGGGAAAGCAGAAAATCCGAACCGCCAGTGTCCTATTCACAAACTGCCACATCCTCTGAAGAAGTGCATTGGCTTCAGGAAGAAACCCCTTTAAGAACGAAAGGAACTCTTGAAAAGGTTTGGGGTATGTTTCAGGTGTTGTGCCTCTACAGAACACCTTGCCAAGGACTGTAAGGTTGCAATTAAGTGCATGGAGTGTGACAGCACGGATCACGTACAAGCGCTCCACCCATCTCAGCCTGATCCTGCACCTACACCTTCTCCTACCACAAGCCATGGCGGGCAGAGCACAGGCCAACGTGCAAACCACCTCACAGTATCCTCCTCATGCACCGAAGTCTGCGGAGAAGATCTCTGGGACAAGTCTTCTGCAAAAATATGCCTAGTAAGGGTATGTCCCAAAGGTCACCCAGAAAGGGCCGTGAAGGTGTACAGCATCTTGGATGACCAGAGCAACAGGTCACTCGCCAGGTCTGAACTCTTTGACTTGTTCGGCTTAAAAGGAAATGCCTACCCTTACACACTAGATACTTGCAGCGGCATCTCAGAAGCTTGCGGAAGAAGAGCGAGTGGTCTCGTGGTAACATCTCTTGAAAATACCGTAGAGATACCTTTACCAACACTCGTCAAGTGCAACCAGATACCGGCTAACCGGGAAGAGATTCCAACACCTAAGGCAGCTCTTCACCACTCTCACCTGAGAACTATCGCCAGCAAGATCCCAGCTCTTGATCATAATGCAAAAATCCTGATTCTTCTTGGAAGGGACATCCTCCGGCTACACATAGTACGCCAACACATCAACGGGCCAAACGACACGCCATTCGCTCAGCGCCACGACTTAGGCTGGGTGATCATAGGAAACGTTTGCATAGGCAAAATGAAGAGTCCCGACGCGATCTCCTCCTACAAGACGCACATCCTCCCAAACGGTCGAGGCAGTCACTTTCAACCATGTCCGCATCACTACTGGGTGAGAGAGAGGCTGAGCGACACCAGGCAGTGACAGCAGCCGCCCGACTGCGCGGACGCATACCATCTCTGGGATTACGACTTCGGGTCAACAGTGTTTGAGTCTACAAATGAAGACAACAAGTTGGCACCAACGAGAGAAGGCAAGGAATTCATAAAGATTATGGATAAAGAGTTCTCTCAAAATGACTCTAACAGTTGGGTAGTCCCATTACCCTTTCGGTCTCCAAGGCCAAGGTTGCCAAACAACTTCCAGCAAACAACCGTAAGGTTCTCCTCTCTAAAACGCACCTTGAAAAGAAAACCAGAGATGGAGAAACACTTTGTCGACTTCATGCAAGATATCCATGACAGAGATTATGTTGAACAGTGGCACCACATTCCCACCATACAAAACCCAGCTGACCGAGGAACGAGACTCATTGCTGTATCCAAACTCGGCGACAACATGTGGCTGACACCTCCAAGTATCTTATACAAGGAGACCTGCAATAACTACGTCGGCAACATGTACGAGCTGGTGGAACCAGGATCCGACAACGAAATTAGACCAATCGTCTCCGCTTGCTACACTTTAGCGACATCAAAACAGAAGTTGGGACCTCATCGCTTTGAGTGCTTCTCAAGTTGGTCATCTGCGGTACGAGCCGTAGCTTGTCTTATTCACATCGCTCACTGTTTCTACAAGTCTTCAACGTGACACGGCTCGCACATGTGCGTGAATCATCCTGCTGTCATCGACAAAGAACATGCCAAATAATTCCGGTACGACTGTGGAACTAATTTCACAGGGGCTTGTAAGGAATTGCAGCTAAACAACTTCTTAGCTGACAATAGCTGTACCTGGGTGTTCAATCCCCCACTCTCATCACACATGGGTGGATCCTGGGAACGCATGATCGGAATCGCACGAAGAATCCTTGATTCCATGCTACTAAATCACAAACTTTCTCTCACCCACGAAGTGCTGGTGATCTTCCTCACAAAGGTATCCTATATAATAAACGCCAGACCTCTGGTTCCTGTATCATCCGACCCCGACGCCCCAATGATTCTCACTCCAGCCAGACTCCTCACACAGAAAATTGGAGTTGTTTCAGTCCCTCCTGGGGACTTCAATCAAAAGGACATTTTCAGACGTCAATGGAAGCAAGTACAACATCTGTCCAATGTGTTCTGGCATCGGTGGAAGACCGAGTATTTGCATCTGCTTCAAAGCCGTCACAAATGGCAGAAGTCATCTCCTAACCTGCAAGTAGGAGACGTTGTTTTGCTGAAAGACAGAGAGGCTCATCGCAATGAGTGGCCAATGGGACTCATCACCAAGGCTGTACTCAGCAAAGATGGAAAGACCCGGAAGGTAGAAGTGAAGGTGATGAAGGGCGGTTCAACCGGTATCTTCTTTCGTCCAGTCACCGAACTTGTGCTACTTTTACCAAAGGAGGTCGTTACATGAACTAACTTTTTCATTGGACACTGCCATGGCGGGGAGCGTACCTCTCTTACCCCTGCTGTACTGAGACACAACTGTCTGTGTCCAATTGAACCTTGAACTTTTCCTTTGGACTAAAACGTTACCGTTGGATTATTGGGTTGGAGGAAGAGTTTGTGGCTTCCCCAATCTGAAGATGGGTTTGTTGAACTTGAATTCATTTTCCATTTTGTCTACTTTTACATTTTTACGCAAGGACTATGCGTCATCGACCAAGCATGGACTTGAATTCAGTGCATTACCGTTGCATGTTTTGTGTTTCTCTCTTCTCTCGTTACAGGTTTCGTGACATCGAGGGACAGGATTGACTCCTTACATCGTACAAGGACTTGTGAAATCTGATGATTTCAGACGGGGAGAGTTGTGTCCCATGAATGGGAACAACGTGTTGTATATATTTCTTGCATTGCATATTTTTCCTCCTATCAGGAAATTCCTTATTGTTACTAGGTATATTTAGACTGTATGAAGTTTGTCCCTATGTTCTTCCCTTAGTTGGCTTCTGTATAGAATGCTCCTCCCTTCCTCCTTCAGTTTAGTCTAGAGAGGAACCATTGTTGAAGACACATGTCTACAACCTTGTACAGATTATTCATTTTCACCTGCCTTTACTTTGTACTTAATACAAGATTCTAGAAGAAAACTACAGTGTTTCTCCTGGTCTTCCTACAAGTCATCGTTTCTGGCTGAGTTTAAAACAATCTGTTTGATGCTTTGAAGTGTGAGTACAAGCATACATTTATCTAAGGGACTGATAATTAGAGCGCTTGGGATTCACAGCTTCTAGGAAGAGACAGAATAAATACTTTCATAGGTTGTATCTATGGTAGACTATAAGGTCAAAAGTACTTGATCACATGCCCATTACAACCACAGGAGCTTTTATGACCTCCAATTCAAAATCCATAGTTGTTTCCACCTGTTGCATTTGTACTGGCTTTCACTCTTTTGGGAGAAATTTCTACAAGATTTTGGAGGTGTCTGTGGGAATTTTTGCCCATTTATCCAGAAGAGTATTTTTTTAGGTCAGACACTGATGTTGGGGAAAAGACCAGACTCTCAATCTCTGTTTTAGTTTATCGAAAAGTGTGTTAGATGGGGTTGAGGTCAGGGCTCTGTGTGGCCGGTCATGATCTTGCCAAACTCCCAAACCATGACTTTATGGACATTGCTGTCACAATTCCTCTGTGCAGAGCATCTTGCACACTAGGAGATGCTCTGCTGTGTTTTCCTGGGCTACTGGCTGGCAGGTTGATTGACAGTGCAGGCTTCCATGCTGGTTCTGTAAGGTGATGATTACTCAGGGCAATTGCTCTGCTTCTTTAGTGAGCATGCTCTCCCAGAACCTTGCCAGTCGTACATTCTGGTTCTGTTATTGTGCTGTTGGCCTGTGTTCCTACTTGTGCTTTGATCTTTGTTTCCTGACCCCGGACTGTTGTTTGACTCCTCTCTGTCTGCTCCCAATTTCTGTCATCACCTCCTGGTTTTTGACCTCGGACTGTTACCTGACCACGTCTCAGTTTCCATTATGTGCCTTCACAGAATTCTGATCTTCGGATTGTGACCTGACTATGCCTCTGTATGCTCCCTGTGTCCATGCATGTCCTCCTGTTACCAGACGCCGGCATTCCTGACTAGTACACCATTTGTACTACCCATAAGTAGTGACTAACATCACAATTGCTTTGTGCATTGGGTACAGTCATGGGGAACATAAAAGTTCAAAGCTACAATTGTCCAAAATGTCTTGTGCTGAAACATTAAGATTTCTCTTCACTGGGGCTAAGGCTGAGACCGACCCCTGAAAAACACCGCCATAGTATAATTTCTCCTCCACCAAATTTTACAGTGAGCACAATGTAGTCAGGCGAGTATCATTCTCCTGGCATTCACTAAACTCGTCCATTAGATGACAGATAGAGCATTGGAATCCATCACTCCACAGAACACATTCCTACAGCGTCCGGTGGTGGTGGCTTAACACCACTGCCTCAAACACTTGGCATTGTGCTTGGTGATGTACAGCTGCATGCCACCGCTCCACCATGAAGCTGCCGGCTGGTGCAGTTTTTGTGATGATGTTACCAGAGGAGGTCTGGACTCTGCGGATATGGTATCAGCAGAGCGTTGGTGACTTTTCTGCCCTCTGCTCCTCAGCACTCGACCCGCCGCTCTGTAACATTACTTGGTCTCCACTTTGTCGCTGAATTGCGGCAGTTCCTTCCACTTCTTAATAATAACACTCACACGTGATGGGGGAAGATGTAGGAGGGAAGATATGTCATGACCTGACTTGTTACACTGATGGCTCCTGTTACAGGACTGCACTGATATCAATGAGCTCTTTACCACAAGCCATTCTGTCATATGTTAATAAAAGCAGAAAACATGGCGGGGACACGCGATTATATACCGGGGGGCATTGGGGCTGAATAAAAAACCTGAATGCAACGACTAAGAGGTGTAACCCAATACTTTTGCATATAGTATATTATTGCCCCTGGTTTCTGTTATAACCTCCAGAGCTCAGTCCAATTAGATGACATAATCCCTTGTGATTAATAATTTCTTACATTATATATTTTCATCCTGTAATAACACAAAGCAAATTCTACACAGCCTAAATAGACGTTATTAGGACGCTTGGCCTTTCCCCGATCTCTTTGGGCGTCCCTCTATAAAGTCGCTGATATTGTTGACATTGATGACACGAGCATCCCGCTGATGTCATCAGCTCCTGTTATTGTTTACACTCGCTGGGGACCTTGGGTCAATGCTCTTTTCTTCTTTACCATGTCTGAGTAAGAATTTATTGAGGCTCAGAGCTGTTAATACATTGTTAAGGGGATTAGTCTCAATGTAAACTTTTAACCCTTTCTTCCCTGATCAAGCCATACAGTCGGAAATAGCTGCCGGCTCAGATCTGTTTATGGCCCCGAAATATCAGTTGCATTACTCTCTCTTTCTTTGCTGAGCCATCAAATTATCTGCCCGTCAGAAATGAGAAGGTAGAGTCAGGTCATCTGCGGTTTTACAATGATGTACCTGCTATTCCGCCCATTGCATGTATCAGCGTCAGCCGACTCTACACGAATAGTGCTGAGTTTTCACTGGGAGATTTTGCAGAGCACAAGACTCTGCATGTTTTGCATAAATGTAAGAGTAGGGTCAAGATGCAGCACACAGAGGAGGAAGACGCAGCGGTAATTCAAATCTATTTCTTAATATATTAACAGGTTGGGAAACAAAAGGCAAGGGAAGGTTATCACAAGGGAAAAATAGTTCAGCTTCTGGTTACACTAGAAATTAACAACAGAACAGCTTATAAAAACTCAGACTAACAGAGGCGGGGACAAACACGTTAATTCTTGTAGGAAAAAGGTACAAATATGTCAGGGCCTCCGTCCATAGTCCCCAGACCCTATACCCTCAATCTTTATGGGTTACGATAACTAAATTGCTCACTACACTAAGTTTAAAACACTATTAACACAGTACCCCACATCAGGTACTGCACGACCGGTTAGGAAGCAACAGCCCGGCGGATTCGGGTCACCCAAGGATGGCTATCTTGACTGGCAACGTCTGCGGCTTGATCACATAGTCCAGTCCGGGGGTCTTGAAGGTCTTGACAGGTGAAGTTGGAGTTTTGACCAGCATAGCAAGGGTCTTGACAGGCGCAGTCGGGGTCTTCACTGGTGTAGCGGGGGTCTTGGGAGTCTTGACAGGTGCAGATGGGGTTTTGATGGGCATACCGGGGGTCTTGAGTGTTGTCTTCAGAGGCTTGCTGAATGGTGTGGGGATCTTAGGGGTCAAAGGGGCTGTCTTCAGGGTCTTGCTGGATGGTGCAGGGGTCTTGGGGGGTCATGAGGGCTGTTTTCGGGGCTTGCTGCATGGTGCGGGGGCTGCATTTTGCGGATACCTGCTTCAGTTGGCTTCAGAGCCGTCTTTCTGCCGCACAAATCTCCTGTGGGGGAGGCTTCCTTCTTCTTCTCAGCCTGCTTGTCCTCACTCTGCTGCTTTTCTGTGCCACAGGAACTCTTCCAGTCCCACTTTTGGTTCTTCACTTCTCTAACTGTTCCCTTGTCTCCTGCTGAACTCATCCTTCTCTCTAAAACCTTCCCCCGGGAACCATTTCTCCAGTGTTTAATTCCTAGGTTACTTCCTGTTTTCCAGTGGCTATTATTTCTTTGGCCAGCAGAGGGCAGTGTCAAATCACTAATCTCACAAGGCTGCACGGATCATTGTGCCCATATTCCTACATTAAAGGGAACCTGTCAGGTGCAATATGCACCCAGAACCACAAGCAATGCTGGTTGTATACTGCTAATCCCTGTCTAACCGTCCCTGTATACACTAGCGTAGATAAAGAGATCTTTAGAAAAAGCATTTCTAAGGATCTTTTACCGTATGTGTGTCGCCCTGGGCAAGCCAGGGGACACAGGTCACAACACCACCACACCCCACATCCCAGGTAGGCACACCTAAGCTGAACCAGAAATCCTTGTTGCCTTCCTCCAGGAGTCTGATGATGCACACCAGGGGGTGGGCCAGGCGGTTGGCTCCGCCCACCAAGGAGCTCACAGCTCTGGAGGCAGGAAGTGTCAGGCAGTTAGAGCCCAGGGAGGGCAAGTGTAAACAACCAAGTGAAAGTAAAGAGAGAGAAGTGGTAAAGGAGGAAAGCAAGTGAGGTGACAAGAAGGAAGAAAAGCCTGAAAGGTCCAGCTTTGTGTAGGGCCAGAACAGCAAGGTCAGCGACGGCGGTGACTGTCCGGAGGGGGACCGTTTGGAAGTTCCTGGAAGGACCCCGTTGGCTGTGTGCCCGGTGGTCTGGAGCAGTGTTCCGAAAGACAGTCAGCACCAGGGCAGGGGCCTCTCGGACCCCGGCAAGGCTAGGAGTCGCCAAATTTCCCGAATCCGTCAGTGAAGGGGACGTAGATTCCCCCAACAACCAAGTCCCGATTGAAGGCAACAGTCCAACCTGTACAACAGAGGCACCGCCACCGCCAGGGCACCAGTCTCTGAGGGCCAGCGCCTGCGGGCAAAGTGTAGTGCTCCTCCGGCCCAGCTTGAAGCCGGGGAGCGGGTTACCGGTGGGGACCCATCGCAACCATCCGTACATACAGGTGCAAGGAAGAGGGACATCACCGTCACCTACCGGGGAAGCAAAGCAGCCGTCTGTGGGACCGTCCTACCAGCCGTTTGGTTTACCGTACAAACTGTGTCCAAGTCTCAGGCTGAGTGAGTACCACAGTGCCACAAGGCACAGCGCTGACCCCGCGTCCCTGCGCCCACCAAGCCCTGCACCTCCCAAGCCATCACCGGGCCCCGGGATCACCAACCCCTACCCACGGAGGGGCAACACAACACCTGGCTGCTCCCCATCACCATCCCCGGGATCCCCGCATTAAGCAGCGGTGGTGCTACACATCACCACAACCGTGGGTGGCGTCACGGACATTATCCCAACACCCCAAACAACCCCCCTTTCACTCACGGGCGAGGAGTGCCGCTCGAGGAAAACCCCCGGGACCCGGCCTACGGCTCGAGCCACCACTGAGCAGCCGGACCCGAGCAGAAGGGGTGAGCGCGGTGTGCTGACACCCTCCTCCCCGCCCGCGACAACTTGGCGTCACGAACAGGATCCTACCGCTCTGCCGTCTGGTAGAGGTGCGCCTTGTTACCGCCGGAGGTATCCGGCAGAAAAATTTCAGAAGCCGCCATCTTTGGCGCGAAAAGTTCCCGCTCGAGCGTCTTCTCGAGCAGTAGAGGCGCGAAGGCCAAAACCCCGCCCCGGGAGAGGAGGGGCCGGAAAGAGCTAAGGGGGACGGAAACAAGATGTCTGCGCCCGACGGAGCCGCTGGAGGAGCGGTGGTCGCAGCCGCAGCGGCACCCGCGGATGGGAATGGGCCTGCCCAGGTCCCGGCCGTACCGGCGGGAGGTGCCGCGGCCCCCGCGCTTGCTCAGGTCATGCCGTTTTCCTTGCCCTATGCGCCCGGAGCTGCCTGGCTACCGCAGTATGACGGGAAACCGGATGCCTTACAGGCCTTCCGGAAAAAGCTTAACCCGTTGCTAGAGCTGTACCCCCTGACTGATAAGCAACGTGCAGCGATAGTGCTAGGCCAGTTAACCGGTGCGGCGGAGCAGGAAGCGGAGACCTGGGCCGAGGGGGACCGGCTCTCTGTAGCCACCATCTTTGAGAAGCTACAGACTGCCTTCGAGACCCGGACTGAAGCTGAGCTGAAGATGCAGTTTTACCAGTGCCGGCAACGAGCTGCGGATAGCATTCGGGACTATGCTCTACGACTGCAGACCGCCCTCCGCACGCTGAAGCAGGTGAACTCTATTAATGAGGCGGATAGCAACAAGATGTTAGTGGAGCAATTTGCGCAGGGGATGAGATCCCCTGAGGATCGTAAACAACTCCGGCTGTGGGCCCTGGAACACCCTGATGTGGACTTTGCTGTGTTAAAGGAGCGGGCTATCAAAGCACTACAGCCCCCAGCTGCTGAAGTTCTGGAACCCGTCCCGTGGCCCGTCGAGACAGCTCCCGTTGTGGCGGCCCCAGCCAAACCAACCTCATTAATACCTGCAGCCTCGAGCAGCACAGTGGAAGAACTGGCAGCCCAGGTCCGTCGCCTGGACGGAGACCTTGCCAAGATCCTTGCTGCGCTACAACCTCTGACCAGATCTCAGCCTCCAGCACAGATACAGCTTGCTGACAGTCCCGAAGATGTTCCCTGGATGCAGCGGAGAAGCGCTAACAACCCGCGGAGCAGACCTCCAATCTGCTACAAGTGCCGTAAGCCGGGCCATTATTACCGACAGTGCCCGTTAAACGAGCAACCCCTGGGGCCCCGGGCCAATCCTCAGGAGTAGAACACCGTGGCCCCCCGGACTGGCGAGACCGATATGTCGGGGCCCGCCCTATCATCCCCATGGCTGTGGACGGCATACCAGTGATGGCTCTCTTGGACACTGGATCACAGGTAACTACCATACCGTACACGTTGTATCAGCGATATTGGGCCACAGACGAGCTGGCGCCTCTAGACAATAGTATAAATTTGATTGCCGCTAATGGACTTCCATTGACCCAGGTGGGGTATAAACAAGTGGCTATGACAGTGGGGCAAGCTGAACTGCAACACCAGGGTATGATTGTGATCATGAATGAACCTAGTGATCATAACCCGAAAATAGTGCTGGGAACCAATGTGATGGAACACTGCATGGCTGATGTGTTGAACCTATTGCAACAGCTAGCCGCCACGGCGGCGGGGAGCCGGCAGAGGGCTGTGCAGCGTGAGATCCGCGCCCTGATGTACCGCCAGCATGTAAGCTCAACCGGAGGGGAGATTGGTGGAGTGCGAGTGATGGATGTTGCTCCATTGACTGTGCCCCCTAGGAGTGAGATGATGATCTGGTGTAGGGCAGCAGTAGGGCCTCAGGGGCGTGACTACCCTGCGATGATGGAGCCCATGCCTTCCGAGCACTGGCCCACTGTAGTAGCCGCCCGAGGGGTGGTAGATGTGAAGAAAGGGAGAGTGCCTGTGAGAGTGTTGAACTGTGGGGAGGAAGAAGTCAGGCTCCCCCGGTATGCCACCATTGCCAAGCTGCTCACCCTGGACCCTCACACTATCCAGGAAGCCAGTCCATCCACACTCCCACCTACCTCCAGCACTTCCCCACCCCAGGGGGACACAAAGGAGTGGCACCAACAGCTACATGTGGGCACTGATGATACCCCTACACATCACAGGGCAGGGGTACACAGGGTGGTGCAGGAGTACGAACAGGTTTTCAGTAAGCACCCCCTAGACTTTGGGCAGATCAAGGGGGTCCAACACCACATTCCTACGGGTGAACATCCCCCCATCAAAGAGAGGTATAGACCTATTCCCCCTGCACATTACCAGTGTGCCAAAGATATGTTGAGGAATATGAAGGAGGCAGGGGTTATTCGGGACAGTTGTAGTCCCTGGGCCGCTCCGTTGGTACTGGTCAAGAAAAAGGATGGTACCATGCGGATGTGTGTGGACTACCGGAAGTTCAACCAGATAACCCATAAAGATGCCTATCCATTGCCTCGTATTGAAGAATCTTTGGCTGCACTAAGGACTGCAAACTACTTCTCGACCCTTGACCTCACCAGCGGATACTGGCAAGTGGCCGTGGCCCCAGAGGACCGGGAGAAGACCGCCTTCACCACCCCGATGGGGCTCTGCGAA